>NW_028274817.1:67240997-67543022 GCF_037043125.1 Eumetopias jubatus
CAATTGCTGGGTTGTATGGTAGCTCTATTTTCAAATTTTTGAGGAACCTCCATACTGTCTTCCAGACAGGCTGCACCAGCTTGCATTCCCACCAATAGTGTAGGAGGGTTCCCCTTTCTCCGCAACCCCACCAACATCTGTCATTTCCTGACTTGTTAATTTTAGCCATTCTGACTGGTGTGAAGTGGTATCTCACTGAGGTTTTAATTTGGATTTCCCTGATGCGGAGCAATATTGAGCACTTTTTCATGTGTCTGTTGGCCATTTGGATGTCTTCTTTGGAAAAATGTCTGTTATGCTTTCTGCCCATTTCTTGATTGGATTCTTTGTTCTCTGGGTGTTGAGTGTGATAAGTTCTTTATAGATTTTGGATACTAGCCCTTTATCTGATATGTCATTTGCAAATATCTTCTCCCATTCTGTCGGTTGTCTTTTGGTTTTATTGAGTGTTTCTCTTGCTGTGCAAAAGCTTTTTATCTTGATGAAGTCCCAATAGTTCATTTTTGCCCTTGCTTCCCTTGCCTTTGGCGATGTTTCTAGGAAGAAGTTACTGCGGCTGATGTCGAAGAGGTTCCTGCCTGTGTTCTCCTATAGGATTTTGATGGACTCCTGTCTCACACTTAGGTATTTCAACCATTTGGAGTCTATTTTTGAGTGTGGTGTAAGGAAATGGTCCAATTTCATTCTTCTGCATGTGGCTGTCCAATTTTCCCAACACCATTTGTTGAAGAGACTGTCTTTTTTCCATTGGACATTCTTTCCTGCTTTGTCAAAGATTAGTTGACCATAGAGTTGAGGGTCCATTTCTGGGCTCTCGATTCTGTTCCATTGATCTATGTGTCTGTTTTTGTGCCAGTACCATACTGTCTTGATGATGACAGCTTTGTAATAGAGCTGGAATTCCGGAATTGTGATGCCACCAGCTGTGCTTTGCTTTATCAACATTCCTCTGGCTATTCGGGGTCTTTTCTTGTTCCATGCAAATTTTAGGATTATTTGTTCCATTTCTTTGAAAAAAGTAGATGGTATTTTGATAGGAATTGCATTCAATGTGTAGATTGCTCTAGGTAGCATTGACATCTTCACAATATTTGTTCTTACAATCCATGAACATGGGACGTTTTTCCATTTCTTTGTGTCTTCCTCAATTTCTTTCATGAGTATTTTATAGTTTTCTGAGTACAGACTCTTTGTCTCTTTGGTTAGATTTATTCCTAGCTATCTTGTGGTTTTTGGGTGCAATTGTAAGTGGGATCGACTCCTTAATTTCTCTGTTTTCTGTCTTGTTGTTGGTGTATAGGAATGCCACTGATTTCTGTGCATTGATTTTATATCCTGCCATTTTACTGAATTCTTGTACGAGTTCTAGCAGTTTTGGGGTGGAGTCTTTTGGGTTTTCCACATAGAGTATCATATCATCTGCAAAGAGTAAGAGTTTGACTTCTTCTTTACTGATTCGGGTGACTTTTATTTCTTTTTGTTGTCTGATTGCTGTGGCTAGGATTCTAATACTATGTTGAAGAGCAGTGGTGATAGTGGACATCCCTGCCGTGTTCCTGACCTTAGGGGGGAAAGGTCTCAGTTTTTCCCCATTGAGAATGATATTCGCTGTGGGTTTTTCATAGATGGCTTTTATGATATTGAGGTACATACTCTCTATCCCTATACTCTGAAGAGTTTTGATCAAGAAAGGATGCTGTACTTTGTCAAATGCTTTTTCTGCATCTATAGAGAGGATCATATGGTTCTTTTTCTTTCTTTTATTAATGTATTGTATCACATTGATTGATTTGCGGACAATGAACCAACCTTGCAGCCCCAGAATCAATCCCACTTGGTCGTGGTGAATAATCCTTTTAATGTACTGTTGGATCCTCTTGGCTAGTATTTTGGTGAGAATTTTTTCATCCATGTTCATCAGGGATATTGGTCAGTAATTCTCCTTTTTGATGGGATCTTTGTCTGGATTTGGGATCAAGGTAATGCTGGCCTCATAAAACGAGTTTGGAAATTTTCCTTCCTTTTCTATTTTTTGGAACAGTTTCAGAAGAGTAGGTATTAATTCTTCTTTAAATATTTGGTAGAATTCCCTGGGAAGCCATCTGGCCCTGGGCTCTTTTTTGATGACTACTTCAATTTCCTTAGTGGTTATAGGTCTGTTCAGGTTTTGTATTTCTTCCTGGTTCAGTTTTGGTAGTTTATATGTCTCTAGGAATGCATCCATTTCTTCCAGATTACCTAATTTGCTGGCATATAGTTGCTCATAATATGTTCTTATAATTGTTTGTATTTCTTTGGTGTTGGTTGTGATCTCTCCTCTTTCATTCATGATTTTATTTATTTGGGTCATTTCTCTTTTCTCTTTGATAAGTCTGGCCAGGGGGTTATCAATCTTGTTAATTGTTTCAGAGAACAAGCTCCTAGTTTCATTGATCTGTTCTACTGTTCTTTTGGTTTCTTTTTCATTGATTTCTGCTCTGATCTTTATTAATTCTCTTCTCCTGCTGGGTTTAGGCTTTATTTGCCGTTTTTTCTCTAGCTCCTTTAGGTGTAGGGTTAGGTTGTGTATTTGAGACCTTTCTTGTTTCTTGAGAAAGGCATGTATTGCTATATACTTTCTTCTCAGGACTGCCTTTGCTGCATCCCAAAGATTTTGAACAGTTGTGTTTTCATTTTCATTTGTTTCCTGGTTGACCCATGCATTCTTTCGTAGGATGCTCTTTAGCCTCCATGTATTTGAGTTCTTTCTGACTTTCCTCTTGTGGTTGAGTTATAGTTTCAAAGCATTGTGGTCTGAAAATATGCAGGGAATGATCCCAATCTTTTGGTACCGGTTGAGACCTGATTTCTGACCTAGGATGTGATCTATTCTGGAGAATGTTCCATGGGCACTAGAGAAGAACGAGTATTCTGTTGCTTTGGGATGGAATGTTCTGAATATATCTGTGAAGTCCATTTGGTCCCGTGTGTCATTTAAAGTCTTTATTTCCTTGTTGATCTTTTGCTTAGATGATCTGTCCATTTCAGTGAGGGAGGTGTTAAAGTCCCCCACTATTATTGTATTGTTGTCAATGTATTTCTTTGCTTTTGTTATTAATTGCCTTATATAATTGGCTGCTCCCGTGTTAGGGGCATAGATATTTACAATTGGTAGATCTTCTTGTTGGATAGACCCTTTAAGTAGGCTATAGTGTCCTTCCTCATTTCTCATTATAGTCTTTGGTTTAAAATCTAATTTGTCTGATATAAAGATTGCCATCCCAGCTTTCTTTTGGTGTCCATTAGCATGGTAAATGGTTTTCCACCCCCTCACTTTCAATCTGGGGGTGACTTTGGGTCTAAAATGAGTCTCTTGCAGACAGCATATCGATGGGTCTTGTTTTCTTATCCAATCTGATACCCTGTGTCTTTTGATTGGGGCATTTAGCCCATTTACATTCAGGGTAACTATTGCAAGATATGAATTTAGTGCCATTGTATTGCCTGTAAGGTGACTGTTACTGTATATTGTCTCTGTTCCTTTCTGGTCTATGTTACTTTTGGCTCTCTCTTTACTTAGAGGACCCTTTTCAATATTTCTTGTAGGGCTGGTTTTGTGTTTGCAAATTCCTTTAGTTTTTGTTTGTCCTGGAACCTTTTTATCTCTCCTTCTACTTTCAATGACAGCCTAGCTAGATAGAGTATTCTTGGCTGCATATTTTTCTCATTTAGTGCTCTGACTATATCATGCCAGTCCTTTCTGGCCTGCCAGGTCTCTGTGGATAGGTCTGTTGCCAGACTAATGTTTCCACCATTATAGGTTACAGATCTCTTCTCCCGAGCTGCTTTCAGGATTTTCTCTTTGTCTCTGAGACTCGTAAGTTTTACTATTAGATGTCGGGGTGTTGACCTATTTTTATTGATTTTGAGAGGGGTTCTCTGTGCCTCCTGGATTTTGATGCCTGTTTCCTTCCCCAAATTAGGGAAGTTCTCTGCTATAATTTGCTCCAATATACCTTCTGCCCCTCTCTCTCTTTCTTCTTCTTCTGGGATCCCAATTATTCTAATGTTGTTTCATCTTATGGTATCGCTTATCTCTCGAATTCTGCCCTCGTGGTCCAGTAGATGTTTATCTGTCTTTTTCTCAGCTTCTTTATTTTCCATCATTTGGTCTTCTATATCACTACTTCTCTCTTATGCTTCATTTATCCTAGCCATTAGAGCCTCCATTTTTGTTTGCATCTCATGAATAGCATTTTTGATTTCGACTTGGTTAGATTTTAGTTCTTTTATTTCTTCAGAAAGGGTTTCTCTAATAACTTCCATGCTTTTTTCAGGCCCAGCTAGTATCTTTAAAATCATCATTCTACTCTAGTTCCAACATCTTACTAATGTCCGTATTGATTAGGTCCCTGGCAGTCGGTACTGCCTCTTGTACTTTTTTTTTTTTGAGGTGATTTTTTTTCTGTCTTGTCATTTTGTCCAGAGGACAATAGATGAATAAGAGAACAAAATGCTAACAGGGTAACAACGATCCCAGAAAAATATATACTAAACAAATCA
The DNA here is from genome assembly GCF_037043125.1 of Eumetopias jubatus. Classification (NCBI taxonomy): domain Eukaryota; kingdom Metazoa; phylum Chordata; class Mammalia; order Carnivora; family Otariidae; genus Eumetopias; species Eumetopias jubatus. Next base: position 67,245,540 of record NW_028274817.1, read on the forward strand.
GAAGAGACCTGAAACTGGGGGGAAAGAAAGGAAAGAAAGAAAAAAGAAAAAAAAAGAAAAAGATAAAACAAACAAACAAAAAAAACAGAATATAATCAAATATGATCAGGCTGGTGCATAGATCAGTGCCACACACTAGATTTTGGGCGTATTTTGGTCTGTTAGAAGAAAGTGACTCCCAAAATTTTAAAGAAAGAAAAACTTATATATGTACAAAAATAAGGGTAAATACGATGAAGGGATAGAATACGACTGTAAAGATGAAAATTATAAAAGATTTTATAAAAGGAATTGATAAGATAAGAAGTTGGTTGAAAAAATAAAGAAGAGGATTTAAAAAAAAGGGGGGTAGAGAATGTGATCAGGCAGGAGACTAGAACAAAGCCATACACTAGAGATTTAGGGTATATTTTCATCTGTTAGAAGAAACTGTATCCCAAATTTTTTTAAAGAGAGAACAACTTATATGTATATATACCAAAAATAGGTAACTACTATGAAGGGATAGAATATGACTCTAAAAATGAAAAATAAAAAAAGATTTTTTTAAAAAGGATTGATAAGATGTTGGTTGAAAAGGGAAAAAGAAAACTTCAAAAAAAAAAGAAAATTAAAAAAATTAACTTTGAAAGACTAAAGAATCATGAGGGAAAACGCCATGAATTCTACGTGGAGTATTCCCCTAGTGCTGGAGTTCTGCCGTTTTCATTGATCAGTAAACTTGGTGTTGGCTGGCTGCTCTTGCTTATCTTCTGGGGGAGGGGCCTGTTGCCATGGTTCCCAAATGTCTTTGCGGGAGGCGGAATTGCCTCTCCCTTGCCGGGGGCCAGGCTAAGTAATCTCCTCGGGTTTGCTCTTGGAAGCTTTTGTTCCGTACAAACTCTCCATACAGCTTTGGAGGATGAGAGTGAAAATGGCAGCCTCCCAATCTCCGCCCTGGAGGAGCTGAGAACTCGGGGCCCCACTCCTCAGTCCGCCCCCAGAGAAAAGCAGTCAATCACTTCCATCTCCCCAGTCTCTGGCCGCACTCCGTGCTCACCCGGCCTGCGCCTGAGTGTTTCTATCTCTGGCGCATGACCCTGTTTGGAGTCTCCAAACCCAGCAGAGTCCTGCGGTGTGCTCCTGCGCCACTCATCCCAGGGGAGGAAGGGTAGTCTCCCTGGATCTGCCACTTGTTGGGTCCCTGCTGGAAGAGCAGTGGCCCGACTCTTCCACGGATCATGGTTTATGGCAACCCCGAGCTGAAAGTCCACTCCTCAGCTCTTTCTCTGCACCCAGCTTCTCTGCTCTGATACCTGGGAGCGCTGCCGCACTCAGGCACCCCCTGGTCTTTCTGTGACCCTGAGGGTCCTGAGACCACACTGTCCTAGCGAGGGTTCCAACCCCTACTTAGCCACAGGAGCGACATCCCTCAGCAGAGCCAACTTCTGAAAGTTCCAATTTTGTGCTCTGTGGCTCTATCACTTGCCAATAGTGGCTGACGGAGGCCCCCTCCCCCCGCGACCTATCTTCCCAAATATTGCCTCAGATTCACTTCTCCACACGTCCTACCTTCCAGAAAGTGGTCACTTTTCTGTTCAGAGAGTTGCTGCAATTCTTTTCTTCGATCTCCTATTGAGTTCGTGGGTGTTCAGAATTGTTTGATCCCTATCTAGCTGAATTCCTGGGACCAGATGAAATTTAAGTCTCCTACTCCTCTGCCATCTTGCTCGTTCCCCTCACATACCCTCTTTCTGACAGCATGTATTTTCCCAAGTCTCTCATCCTTCCACATCTGACTTATTGTTATGACTTACATGACTTGCCCAATATCGAAACGTGTCAGTTCAGATGGCTCCAGTAGGCTAACCCAACTTCCCAGGATATTTGCATGACTTTCTACTTAGGGTCCTATCTCTGCAAAGAAGAGATATCCACTATCCACACCCACCTATAGGGGCTTCCTGTTCTCTAACAAGAACAGGTGGAATAGCTCTTGGGCACTCTAGGCTTATATCCTTTCTCTGTCATTTATTTGCTCATAAGTTTAGACAGTTACTCATTGGCCTTCAGTTTCTTCATCTGTACAATTTCATTAATAATAATTATTCCTCAAAGATAATATGAGACCAGAAAAATGAGTCAAGAAATTTAAATTGGTTGGTCCAAAGTAGATGTGCAATAAATGTCCCTGTACAGGAGCCCCATAACAATCTTTCTACAGTTTGGGTCTAAGATGCTGTCTCTGCTTAGATTGACTCCCCATGTTAGTTTTCTTTGTTGTAGGTACCCGTGCCTCAGCTATATTCCTTCCTTCTACCTTATATCATATTCCACTATTTTATGCTCTTCCAGATCCCTAATGACAGCTAAGTAGCCACATTTTCTACCACATTTCTACCACATTGACTCTACTTGTTTTCCCTCCCCCACCAGTTAAATTTTTGTGGTGAGGGAGAAAGAAAGACCTTTCGAAGGACATAAACTGGCTGGTATGGGCTGACTTGAAAGAATGAGCTGGGTTAATCACATACTTTATTACTTAAATCTAAAATATGAAACAGAAAACTACAATAACAGAAAACAGTGAATTATAATAGCTAAAAGGTCATGAGGTATAGTTGGGACTGGAGAAGCCATGATAGGCCACGTACAGGGAGATATATGAGTAATAATGACTAATTAGAAGAAGTCAAGTGGTGGTGGGATGGAAAGAAGAGTCACTTAGTCACTAGAATGAAGACTCTAAACTCTTACTGAAATTCTCTAGGGCTAACTTGAAGCCAAAACTATCCCGCACTCTAATCTTGCTGAATTCCATTCCTGTTAGTGTTTATTCTTGGATTTATGTACTACGCCTTCCACCCTGTTACTCTACTCATAGCCTTAGAATAAATTTCACTTTATCTGAGTTAGCTTGAGTGGGTTTCTTGCAAACAATTGAGCCTGAGTAGACCCTCTGTTCTTTCTTGAATTTCTCATGGATTATAATAGAACATTTTGCCCTGGGATAAAATGACCATATATAAAAATGGATTTCATTTACACTTCAATGTGTACCAATTAATGATAGACATTAGTCAGAAGCACAGTTGTAATGTCTCTATAATTATTCTGCCTGGAAACAGGGATGGAGAGAAATGGAGACCTCCAATAGAATGCAGGATCATTTGATATAGGTTGAAGGGCCATAGTGGCAATTACAAAGGCACTCATCCAAATCATGTTGATGTAAGTATAGTGGTGGGAGTGTGGTCTTGCCAAAATAATCGGGAAAGCCAAATCACTGCTCTGAAAGCTCTTGGCTGTGCTAGTTATATCAACACAACATGGGGCTACCTGTCTGGTTTGGCTGACCTCCAGATGAGTCAACTGGTTCCTGACTTAGTGCTTTTAGAATGCTCCAGTTTGTCTCTAGGGCTTTCTACCTCATTTTTCTTCTATCCTATCACCCTGCCCCTTCACCTTCTTTCCTCCTATTTCCCTGACTTGGACTTCCTGTCTTATCTGGTTGCTTACTCTTTAGCTCTTTTTATCTTTCTGCCCTCCCTGCCTCAGAAGCAAACCTATGGCCCATAAAGCTGTTTGCCTAACATAACAACTTAACTTTGGGAGAATTGACCCAGAGTTCTCTGCTCTGTCCTTTCTGAGATCCCTGGCTGAGATCCTATAGATTGTCCAATAAATGTGTTTCATTCCTCTACTAATCTGGTGTCTATATTCACTCTGGAACTCTCCTTCCTTCCTATTTCCTGGAAAAAACCTCCCAAACCACTCTAAATATGTATATAAATTATCTACTGCTACAGACTGGAAATAAATTGCAGCTACTTTGCTGGCGCTGACTTGTGACTTGGCTCTGGCTCAACCCCCTGGGTACTGGCAAGAGTAACTAATTTATCTGCAGCATGTCAGCCAGTGGAAGGAAAGGGCCCAGAGAATAGACTGAAGCATGGAGGAGAGAGGGTGTTCTTAAACTTTGTTCCAGACACAGTGCTAAAAGACAAATTAAAGAAAATTGGTTCGGAGACTTAGACATGATGATCAACCTGACTAAAAGTCTCTATACCAAGATTTTTCAGTTATAAGTAACAGAAACCAATGTAAGCTACTTCCATCAAAATAGGGAAACTTATTATAAGCAGTTAGCGGTGTGTCACAAAAATTCAAGGTCAAGAATGTTATTGGATTTCAGGAATGGACCAGAAAAGGCAACTGCAAAGTCTTCAAAAACTTAAGACAATAGACAATATCATTTATCCTTCTCTTTATAATGTTTCTTTTTGCTTCTCTCTCTGATGAGCAGCTTTTTCAACTCCACAGAAAGCACAGGAAATATAACTTCCCCACAGAACCATGGCATTATTGTTTAATTTCTAAGGTTCAACCATGGCGGAGGGGGGGGGAGCAATCCATTTCCATCTCCCTCACTCTCTCTCTCACACACACACACACATACACACACACACACAATGTAAAATTTCTGGTAAGAGCTGCTAAATAGGCTCTCATCCTTAGGCCAATAAACTCAAGCCTAGGATTGGAACAACATTTACAAATCACATTCATTGCCAGGATCTCAACACTCTCTTTTTCCCCCTTTGCTAGTTTATTTTGTTTCTTTCTTAAATTCCACATACAAGTGAAATCAGATGATATTTGCCTTTCTCTGACTGACTTATTTTGCTTAGCATTATACTCTCTAGCTCCATCCATGTCATTGCAAATGCCAAGATTTCATTCTTTTCTTTTCTTTTTTTTTTTTGGCTCAGTAACATTCCAGTGTGTGTGTGTGTGTGTGTGTGTGTGTGTGTGTGTGTGTGTGTGTGTATCTCCTGCAATTTCTTTAGTCATTAATCAGTTGATGGACACTTGGGCTGTTTCCATAATTTGGCTATTATAGATAATGCTGCTATAAACATCAGAGTACCTGTATCCCTTTGAATTAATATTTTTGTATTCTTTGGGTAAATACCTAGTAGTGCAATTGCTAGATCATAAGGTAGTTCTACTTTTAACATTTTGAGGAACCTTCATACTGTTTTCCAGAGTGGCTGCACCAGTTTGGATTCCCACCAAGAGTGCATGAGGGTTCCACTTTCTCCACAGCCTTGCCAACACCTGTTGTTCCTTGTGTTGTTCATTTTAGCCGTTCTGACAAGTGTGAGGTGCTATCTCATTGTAGTTTTGAATTGTATTTACCTGATGGTAAGTGATGCTGAACATCTTTTCATGTGTCTGTTGGCCATCTGTATGTCTTCTTTGGAAAAATGTCTATTCATGATTTCTGCCCATTTTTAATCGGATTATTCATTTTGGGGTTGTTGAGTTTTATAAGTTCTTTATAGATTTTGGATAGTAACCCATTATCAGATATATCATTTGCAAATCTCTTCTCCCATTCCATAGATTGCCTTTTAGTTTTGTGGACTATTTCCTTTGCTGTGAAGATTTTTATATTGATATAGTCCCAATAGTTTATTTCAGCTTTTCTTTCCCTTGACTCAGGAGACATGGCTAGAAAAAAGTTACTATGTCAGATGTCAAAGAGGTTACTGTCTGTGTTCTTCCTAGGATTTTAATGGTTTCCTGTCTCACATTTAGGTCTTTAATCCATTTTGAATTTTTTGTGTGTATAGTATAAGAAAGTGGTCCAGTTTTATTCTTTTGCATGCTGCTGTCCAGTTTTCCCGACACCATTTGTTGACAAGACTGTCTTTTTCCCATGGGATATTCATTCCTGCTTTGTTGAAGATTGATTGACCATATAGTTGTGGGTTTATTTCTGGGTTTTCTATTCTGTTCCATTGGTCTATGTGTCTATTTCTATACCAGTACCATACTGTTTTGATCACTACAGCTTTGTAATATAACTTGAAGTCCAGAACTGTGATGCCTCCAGCTTTGCTTTTCTCTTTTCAAGATTGCTTTGGCTATTCTGGGTCTTTTGTAGTTCCATACAAATTTTAGGATTGTTCTAGCTCTGTGGAAAACACTGTTGGTATTTTGATAGAGATTGCATTAAATGTGTAGATTGCTTTGGGTAATATAGACATTTTAACAATATTTGTTCTTCCAAACCATGAGTATGGAATGTCTTTCCATTTCTTTGTGTCATCTTCAATTTCATTCATTAGTATTTTATAGTTTTCAGAGTACAGGTACCTAACCTCTTTGGTTAGGTTTATTCCTAGGTATGGTGAAGCAGTTTTATTCCAGAACCAGAGGGTATACATCCGAGAACAAGCCCCAAAGGGCTCTGTTTCCTTAGAAACTTCTCTCAGCTTTCAGTCCCCTAAGAGTGAAGAAGACAGATCTAAACACAAGAAGTTAAAGTAGTGAAATAAAGTGACTAGTAGCCTACTTAGTGTGTTGAGTCAAATCAAAATGTGACTAGGCCTGTCACATAGAAATTATTATAAAGAAATGTTAGCTATTATTGTAATCAGAAGAGGTTGGATGCAGTGGGACTCTGAGCAAAAGACATAGACTAATCTTTGCAGATAGTTTCTTCAAAGCCACAGAGGAGCCACTTCATAGTAGAATATACCTCAATAGGAACCAAAATTTGCATCTGCCACATACAGCACTCTCCTCCCTACGTAGAGCTAATCAACACTGACACTGACAAACTCTTGGGTTTGGTTCCTAATTTTTAAAGATACTATGTAGGGGCACCTGGGTGGCTCAGTCAGTTAAATGTCTGCCTTGGGCTTGGGTCATGATCCCAGGGTCCTGGGCTTGAGCCCCACATTGGGCTCCCTGATCAGTGGGGAGCCTGCTTCTCCCTCTGCCACTCCCCCTGCTTGTTCTCACCTCTCTGCCAAATAAGTAAATAAAATCTTTAAAAAAAGATACTATGTAAACTTTCCTTTTGTTATGACAACACAACAATGACCTCATTCTTGTTAGAGTTGAACCCAAGACAACCCCCTCCACCCCAATTAATCCCATTCTGAAGTAGTTTCTACTTCAGAATCAGCCTAATTAAACTTGTAAGGCTCCTGGTATCCTTGATCATGTTTAGAAGATATGTAGTATACCTTATGGAAATGTGGGAAACACTCAAGTAATATTACAAGCACACACTCTCTCCAGGTTGTCTACTTTTTGCTAATCTCCCTCTTCTGTTAACTATTTTTTTTAAGTTTAGTACCATTTATTAAGTGATCTCAGGTGTTGTAGCTGAGGCTTGTCAGCCTGTTCTTAAAACATAAAATGCAGGGCACCTGGATGGTGTAGTCAGTTAAACATTGGACTCTTGGTTTCTGCTGCGATCTCAGGGTCATGAGATCAAGCCCCGCCTTGGGCTTCACACTCAGCACTAAGTCTGCTTAAGATTCTCTCTCCTTCTCCCTCTGCTCCTCATGCTTGCGCATTCTCTCTCTCAAATAAATAAATAAATAAATAAATAAATAAATAAATAAATCTTAAAAAAAAAACATAAAATGCTTTTCCAATTCCTCTTGTCCTGGACAGAAGGATCTTCCAGGTAGCATGCCAACAGAGCAAGAGATTGCGATGATGCCAGCTTCAATGATGGTGCCATCTGTATAGGGAGAAGGTCATGCTATATTCAACCACAGCTTACAGAGGTTTGGAAAAGGACCCTTTGAGGGCCCAGACTGCCTAGCATTTTGATGCTCCAACCATGAACTCTTCTTCCAACATGTCCAGGATAAGATTTTCACAGCAATGAGATGCCAAGCCTTTCTGGAACCAAATAATCCACTTGCCACCATTTTTTTTTTTTTTTTGCATCATCTTCCCACATGGGTTTAATTCCTTCTTTGAAGAGATGGAAGTCACTGTGGCCTGTCAGGTCCCCAGGACGTACCATGTGGTTGTAAAACCTCCAGAACTGCTCTGCAGAGGCAGAAATGCCGATCCGTTTGATATTTTATTCATAGCTCTGTGAGCTGGTGGGATGGCTGGGGGTTCTTCTGGAGTATCAGAAAGTATAGTTGTACTGCAGGAGATGCTCTGCTGGTCCAGGGGCAACAGCCTTCCTCTTACTGCTGCCCTGACTCTTGTCTCATTCCGTTTTTTCCTTCTTTGTGCTGTTTTCTTCATTCTGATCATGGTCCCCACTGTCATCATCTTTCAATGCACTGAACTTGTACATCCTCTCCCTGCCGCCGTCACCACTGCCTCACAGAGTGACTTCCACTCCACCGGGCCCTCTCCTGTTAATTCTTGATAATTTCAGTTTGAGAGGCATTTTCTGACCTTGTCTCCAAATACTCCCTTTTGGTGGCATGTGACCTCCTCTGGGTTGTGGGGTCACATCATATACACATGTAGGAAATAAGAATATGAATAATGGGGGTGAATCCATCTATTATTCCACTCAGTAAATCTAAGTCGAAGTGAATGAGAGTTGAGAAACTTGAATTTGCTCTTCACATAGGTGATCTCAGTTTCTGTGTGCTTCTCACAGTGTAAGTATGCCACCACCTTCAGTGTGTTCTAGCGTTTAAACATATATTTTTCATTCAGTAGGGACCCTAAACATAAGCCATCTACTTAATCTGGTGCTCAATTGAAGAAATGGGGATCTGTTCCAATGCTGGCCTTATTGATAGACGTTATATAGTTCTTTCACATGGAGCTTTCACAAATGACTTTCAAGGATAATTTTGGCTATATGTAATTTTCCCTTAAATGTTTAATCCCCTTTAAAACTTCGGTGTAAGCTGCAATTTCACTGTACTAACTATAGTCTACTGGTTGAGAAAAATGGCTTTTGTTCCCCGGCCAAAGTGTGTGTTTCAGACAAGCCACTAAAAGGGAAGTATATCATAGAAAAAGAAAAGGCTTGCTCATGGACACCAATCCTCTGAGCACTTGGCCATTGGTAGTGAAATTCCACAGTTGGTGCTTGGAGACAGGGATTGGAGATAGACATTGTAGCCTCACATCCCACCGTACAACCCAAGATTTTTTTCTGCTAGTAGAAAAAAAGTGTATGGAAAAATCATGAATGGGATAGTATACTTTCAAATCAAAACCCAGGAAAAAGGTATGGTTAAGAAATGTATGGGATGAGGAATGGGGGATAAGATAAGTTGTCTTCAAAAAACATAGATTGGGAGGGAATAAGATCCTAAACATTGGAGTGGGGACCTATGGTAAATCCCAATGAAGCTGGGGATGTCATACCTCTAAATTCTATTTTTTCTTTGTCAACTTTTTCCGCTCCTGCCTGAGAAGGTTAACTATGCTTTGCCCCCAAAAATTTGTAATGGCCTCTCTAAAGGTAGTTTCCTTGCAAAGCACTGCTGACTCTCCTCGGGATCTACCCTGCAACTCTTCTTTTCTCCTAGATATATGCCTAGGCTCAAGTCCCAGCAAACCTTAAAGGGTAATCCACTAGAAGGTGTGCCACACACTAAAACAGGTGCATGATTTTTCCAATTTATACAGACATAAATACAGAGAATATGTGTGGGAATGGAGGTGAGTACTTGTGGAAGGAATATAAAGTTAAATAAGGCCAAATTGATTGATATGAGCTCACACGAAGATTATGGAGTCAATGATTTAATTCAAGTTGTTAGAAAGGACTCTAACAGTGTGATTGGTTGGGTAGCTGAAAGTGGACCAAAAAGTGACCTATACTAAGTGAAGTTGAAATGCCAGAATGGTACTGTTATACTATAAAGATAGGGATTCAGAGGCTTGGGAAGACTGGAATGTTAGAGTGGATTTATCATTTAAAATCTGCTCACCTACCCTCGAGGATCTACTCACCATGACTGTGAGAAATAAATTTGTGAGGGTAATCCCAGCATCCTTGAACAACTCTGTGGTCAATCTCCTGTAGGTCAAAAATTATAGCATGAACTGCAACTGAACTGGAATATTTAAATGCAGTGAGGATAATTGGATCCCAGGGTTGTAGGAGCCAAATACTGAAACTTAATTACCAAAGACAAGGTGAGTTTGATTGCTGTAATAGCCAGTAGAGTCAAAGCAGTAATCAGAATAGTCTAATTTGTAGAGAACTTTGGCATTTTTTAGTTGATTATCACATCTCTGGAAAAGAAATAGATGAGCAATCTACTAAATTCTTGATCTGTATAGGTAGGAGAGTTCTAATTTGAGTGAACAATGTCTAACTTGAATCACCCAAAGACTCATTGTCTTTTAATCAATTCCCAGACCTGAGCCAGTTAACAGACCCAGAACCCTTTGAATGAAAAGAGGCATGTAATTTTAAGGAAGGACCCTGCTATATTGCCAGAAATTTTTATTGTTAATTTTTCTCCCAACCTTCCTTAAAAGAACCTATGGCCATTGACCAGGTGATTATGCATTGGGGAAAAAATAATCAAACATTTGGAAGATTACTGGACAGTGTCTCTGAACCGGCACTAATTCAAGGAGACCCTAACCATCACTGTGGCCCACAAGTCAGAGCAGGAGCATATGGGTGTCAGGTGATCAATGTAGTTTTAGCTTGGGTTCATCTCACAGTGGGTCCAGTGTGTTCTCAAACCCATGCTATGGTTATTTCTCTATTCTAGAATGTATAATTGGAATAAAAATACTCAGCAACTGGAAGAATCTACATATTGGTTCCTTGATTGTGGATTGAGTGCTATTATAGTAGGAAATGCCAAGTGGAAGCCCCTAGAAATGCCTCTACCTAAGAAAATAGTAAACCAACAGCAATACTGCATTCCTGGAGAGATGGCAAAATTAGTACCACCATCAAGGACTTCAAAGATGCAGGGGTGATGATTCCCACCACTTCCACTTCCTCATTCAACTTACCTATTTAGCTTGTGCAGAAAACAGATGGAACTTGGAAAATGACAGAGAATTATTGTGAAGTTAACCAGTTGATGATTCCAATTGCACCTACCGTTCCAGATGTGGTTTTGTTTCTTGGACAATTAACACATCCTCTGGTACCTGGTATGCAGTTATTGATATGGCAAATGTTTTCTTCTTGATAGGTGTTAGTAAATACAACCAGAAGCAGTTTGCTTTTCACTGACAAGTCAAACAATACATCTTCACTGTCTTATGTCAAGAACGTATTAATTCTCCAGCCCTATGTTATAATTTAGTCTACAGTGACCTTGATCACCTTTCCCTTCCACAAGACATCACACTAGTTTATTACATTGATGACATTATGCTGATGGGATCTGGTGAGCAAGAAGTAGCAACTACTCTAGACATATTGGTAAGACACATCAGAGAGTGGGAAATGAATCTGATGAAAATTCAGGGGACTTGCACCTCAGTGAAATTTTTAGGTGTTCATTGACATGGAGCATATTGAGATATCATTTCTAAGGCAAAGCATAAATTATTGTATCTGGCCTTTACTGCATCCAAAAAAGAGGAACGATGCCTAACGGGCCTCTTTAGAATTGAAAGCAACATATTTCTCATTTGAGTGTGCTACTCTGACCCACTTACTAAATAACCTGAAATGTTCCTAGCTTTGAGTGGGGTCTAGAACAAGAGAAGGCTCTACAACAGATTCAGCCTGCCATGAAAGCTGCTTTGTTACTTGAGCCATATAATCCAACTAATCTGATGGTGCTTGAAGTGTCAGTGGCAGGTTGGAGACTTTGGGAGGCCCCTAGAGCTGAATAACATTGTTGGCCCTTAAGATTTTAGAGAAATACCCTAACATCCTCTGTGAATACTTTCCTTTTAAGAACAAATTTTGGCTTTCCACTGGGCCTTATCAGAGATAGAATAGTTAACCACAGGCCACCAACCTAAGCTGCCCATCATGAACTGCCCCACCAAGCCATAAATTTGGCCATGTTAGGCAACATTCCATTATCAAAAAGAAGTGGTATATAATACAAGATTGGGATCAAACATGCCCTGAAGGCACAAGTAAGTTACATGAGAATGTAGTCCAAATGCCACAAATCCATATATTCATGAGCCATGGCCAATGGTTTAATTACATGGTCAAAGACTTGGAAGAAACATGATTGGAAAATTGGTGACAAGGAGTCAGAAGAACTGTTATGTGGATAGACCTCTCTGAATGGGCAAAGAATGTAAGATATTATGCCCCATGCAATGCACATCAAAAGGTAAGCTCAGCCGAGGAAGATTTAATAACCATGTAGATAGAATGGTCCTTTTTGTGGATATCCCTTAGAGCATTTCTTAGTAATACCATATCCCATGGTTAAAGTCAGTGAAAAACTACAACAACCCTATTCAGGCAGGACTAATAATGGCCCAGACCCTTCAGGAATAAATGTTTGGGATACCCCCACCAAGCAAAGAATTACAATCAACAAAAGGAAAAGGGAATATGGAATGGGTAGTAGAAGGTACTTACAAACACCAGCTATGACCATGTGACCAGTTACAGAAATGAGGAATATGGTAGTTATGAGCATTTTTCTTGGTAACCTACAGGTTAGCTTCACTATCAGGCTTCTCATTATCATCTCTATCTGCTGTAAAAGAAGGTGTTTATGTTTTTAAAGGGGCTTCCAGGGGAGTAATACTGGGTGGCAATTTTCCTCAAATATTTCCCAAGTCTTTATTGATGATGGTTTTGGTGGGTATGGAAAATTTTGTAACAGCTATAAACAAATAGTTATCAATTTGGGTAAAGAAACTCCCATGCAAGGAGAGGTTAGATTTCTCTATGAGATCAAATATGTTTTTTTATAAAAATTGCTTTAACATTCAACAGCTATGACTGTTTACTGTGAGTGGCCAGTATTGCAATGGTAGAAACCCACTTCCCCTCAATATTATATAAAACTGCACTTGCCTTGGGGCGCCTGTCGTTAAAAATATGACTTCAGCTCAGATCATGATCCCAGGGTCCTGGGATCAAGCCCCACATCGGGCTCCCTGCTCAGAGGGAAGCCTGCTTCTCCCTCTCCCACTCCCCCTGCTTGTGTTCCCTCTCTCACTGTGTCTCTCTCTGTCAAATAAATAAATAAAATCTTTTAAAAAAACTGTACTTGCCTTTTAAGAGGTTAGGTTAGAGAATAATTTCCAAACTGGTTGTATTCTCTGATTTTTTAGACATATCTTGGCACAAGAAATATGTAGTATGCATTGCCTTCCTTGTATATATTGATTGGTGGGGCCAGGGAGGGTTTATTAGGGTTCTACAGAGAAACAGAACTTATAGGGTGTGTGTGTGTGTGTGTGTGTGTGTGTGTGTGTGTGTGTAGAGGGTGGGGGAGATTTATTTTAAAGAATTGGTTCAGGGGCACCTGTGTGGCTCAGTTGTTTGAGCATGGGACTCTTGATTTCAGCTCATCATGATCTCATGGTCATGGGATCGAGCTCCACCTTGGGCTCCACACTCAGTGTACAGTCTGCTTGTCCCTCTACCTCTGCTCCTCTCTCTCTCTCATTCTCTCAAATAAATAAATAAATAAATAAAATCTTTGGGAAAAAAAAAGAATTGATTCACTTAATTGTGGAGGCTTGGCAAATCCAAAATCCAATGGAGAAGGATGGAAGGCTGGAGACTCAGGAAAGAGTTGCAGTTTGAGTCCAAAGACAGTCTGCTAGCAGAATTCTTTGTTGCTCAGGGGAGGTTGGTCTTCGCTGTATTAAGGCCTTCAACTAATTGGATGTAGCCCACCCACATTAAGGAGGGTAATCTGCTTTACTTAAACTCCACTAATTTAAATGTCATCTCTTCTCAAAAATACACCTGCACAGAAACATGCAAAATAATGTTTGAGCAAATATCTGGGCACTGTGATCTAGACAAGTTGACACCTAAAATTAACCAGCACAAAGAAGGTTCCTAGTAAGATGCCAATTTCTTTCCACTTCAATAAGTGGGGCTTATATTGGAGGAGGAGAGAGATCATTATAATGAATAAAAAAGAAATCAGTAGTTTTAAGGGTATATATTGTTAGCAGAGTTTATGTTTATCATCATCCCAGGAATTAGTAAAAACTATAATTTTATCTCTGTAATCCCATAGGATTTGTTGGTATTAGTTCTGGATTACGTTTTATTTAATTGCACAATTATGAGCATCTTAATTGTAATATTGGGTACACACTATATCTAGGAATTCCTTAAATGACACTTGATAGATAGTGGCAGATTGCTCTATTTGCTTGGTGGCACTGGTTAATAATAGTAGATTTCATTTGATTTGAAGTTAAAATTGGCTTATAGGGCTTAGAAGTCACCTATGAGTCACCAGCAATATTATAGAGTCTGGCTTAGCTGGGAGGGTTGTTGGCCAGCAGTAGTAGAGATAGGAAATACAGTAGTAGTCTCTGTGTTGATGTCTGTGGTCATGTTAGTAGGATTGATCAATCTGAATAACCAACAAAGTGGTTCTCATTGTCCTCAATCTGACAAGTGTTGCATGTCTCCCTGTGGTATGCATGTGGCATGTTAAGGTGATCAAAGAGTGGGTGTGTAGGAACACTGGTGAGGGTTGGAAGTTCTCAAGTAAGTAAGGTTAAAGTCAGAGGTCATTCATAGCCAGGGGTAATGGATCTGATTGTCCCCTGTATATCACCCAGGGCAATTAGTTCTACCTGATGGGTGTCAGAAGCAGTTACAGATTTGTTCCACAGTGCCTTTAGTAGAGCAAAGTATATGGGTGTCAGACTAGCATGCCTCAATCTCTCCAGATACTGGTAAGTGGTTTGCTCCACTTACACTGGACGATGAGCAGACACAGGCTGAGAATGATTCCAGAGTCAGTAGTCCACATCAGGTCCTCATCAGGATTGAGCGAGAAACAGCTAGACTCTGGATTTTCTATGAGGGAGGAAGGAAAAGTTAAAGTATCAGACGGGTGCTATTTTGCTGTAGGCAATAATGTCAGGGTTACCACATCTATGAAAATGGATAATTGTATTGCATCCAGTGTGCTTACATAAAACAGCAGAAGCTGCAGCATCTCTGTTGGTGGTATCCTTATTTGTTGTGAATTTAAATATGACATAGTTATGCCATGTGGGGGTGGGTTTGATGTAATCAGGACTATGAACAGTATTTTGACCACTTAGAGGACCATTGTCCTTCAGGTTCTCTCTATAGTCCTGGTTTTAAAAGCCCTTTATGGCGGCCCCTGGGTGGCTTGGTTAAGCAGTTGCCTTTAGCTCAGGTCATGATCCCGGGGTCCTGAGGAGCCCCGTTCAGTGGGGAGTCTGCTTCTCCCTCTCCCTTTGCCCCTCCCCCCAACTTGTGCACTCACTCTCTCGATGTCTCTCTCGCTTTCTCTCTCTCTCAAATATTTTTTATTATATTCAGTTAGCCACTGTATAGTACATCATTAGCTTTTGATGTAGTGTTCAATGATTCATTAGTTGCATATAACACCCACTGCTCATCACAACACGTGCTCTCCTCAATACCTATCACCCATTTAACCCATCCCTCCACCCTCTCCCCTCTGAAACCCTCAGTTTGTTTTCCAGAGTCCATAGTCTCTCATGGTTCTTCTTCTCTTATTTCTCCCCCTTCAGTTTTCCCTCCCTTCCCCTATCATCCCCATACTATTCCTTATGTTCCACATATGAGTGAAACCATATGATAATTATCTTTCTCTGCTTGACTTATTTCACTTAGCATAATTCCTTCCAGTTCCATCCATGTCAATGCAAATGGTAGGTATTCATCTTTTCTGATGGCTGAGTAATATTCCATTGTACATATGGACCACATCTTCTTGATCCATTCATCTGTTGAAGAGCATGTCGGCTCTTTCCACAGTTTGGCTATTGTCGTCATTGCTGCTATGAACATTGGGGTGCAGGTGCCCCTTATTTTCACTACATCTGTATATTTGGGGTAAATACCCAGTAATGCAATTGCTGGGTCATAAGGTAGCTCTATTTTTAACATCTTGAGGAACATCCATGCTGTTTTCAAGAGTGGCAGTACCAGCTTGCATTCCCACCAACAGTGTAAGAGATAAATAAAATCTTTAAAAAATAATAAAAAATAAGAACCCATTATGTTTTTCTATGATATGTGCTGCTATAGGATAATAGGGTAGGTGAAAAACCCAAGCAATGTTATTTTGTAATGACCATTGTTGCATTCCCTTTGCAGTGAATTGTGAGTGTTGATCTGACTGTGTAACTTTGTAGAGCTCCCAAAGTTTCATTAACCTCTCAATAACACTAGAAAAGGTTAGTGCCTTACATGGGTTAGCCAATAAAAGACCTGTGTGGATATCTACCATTGTTAAGGCATATTTGATGACTCCTACTGCTATAGAGAAAGGCCCAATGAAGTCTATTTGTTAGTTCTGATGTGGCCCTTATCCTCTGTAAATTTTTCCAGTGTCTAGATTTTTGACATCTGGTACAGTCCCTAATGGCTTTGTGCAAATGTTTCTCTACTGGGCCAATTCCTCTATTAACAATCCATTTTCATAACCTATGATACCCAAATCCACTGACCTCTTGGGTGTACACCAATAGAAGGGGTAGGGTAGCTAGTCTCAGAGTCTGGAGACTGTCCATCCTTTAAGAGGCTTGCCTATTTTAGAGGTCTGGTTAGTTCATCAGCTTGTGTGTTGTAGTGTGCCTCCTATGTGTCTTGTTTGACATGAGCCAAGGTATGGTATGCCCAGATGGGCAGAATGGGAGCCAATGTGGCGAATTTTCCCCATATCTCTTTACCCCAAATGTCTCAACCTTGAATTTTCCAGCCATGATTTTGCTAAAGTTCAGATCAACCCATTAGCCACCAACCAGGAGTCTGTGAAAATAAAACCTTAGGAAAATGTTTGTCAAAGACATGCTTTATTAATAGAAGTATTGCATGCAGCTCGGCCCTCTACCCTCCTTATGGAAATTGGAGTGTTTGAACAGGGGTAATAGGCTGTGGCTGTCCATTGTCTTGCTGCCTTATACCCCAGGACCCCTTCAAAGGTAAAGGCAGACCATTGTTTTTCTCATTTTAAGAGTGTTGGCTGTCCTCCCTCCAAGTCCCCATTAAGCAAGAGGTGGAGGCATTTCTGGGGGATTTAGCAAGTTAACCTCAGTGGCAGGGTATATGCTAATTCCTCATAGAGTTGTGGCACTCCAGCATCTCGATTATTTAGATGACATTTCCATTTTAATAAGGAGGCCTCATTAAATTTTACAGGGAACTTTTTCCATTGCTCAGGGTATAATAGGCATCTCGATCCATAGAGTAATTGGTTCTGCTCCAGTAAGTGCTTCAGTTTTACTAAGTGCTTAGTATGTTACCAGGGGTTGCCTCTCTACTGGTGAATACTTTGGGGCTAAATCTGGGAGCTGCTTACACCAAAAGCCTATGCATAGCCGTTTAATTGTTCATTTGGTCCAGAGGCTCCAGGAAGCAAATTTGCAGTGGCCAAAACTTCTCATTAAGTCCTTTCCTCAAAGCATTAGTAGAACTGCCAAAGTAATAGCCTCCTTTATTTTATCTACTGCCTGTTGTTGCTCAAGTCTCCATTGAAAAGTGAAAAACTTATAATAAGCCAGGACCAGCACTGGAGGTATAGAATGTGTTGGCACCAAAATCCAAACATTCCTACCAAATCCTACCAGTTCCTGTTATAAATTCCAAATATAGCCTCAAAATGTGACAGACTGAGAGGGCCTTGGATCTTATGTGGGGCAATTGCCCATTCCCTCTCAGTGAGGTGTTTGTTCACAGTTGTGATGACCTATGAGACAGAGTCATGGTCAGGTCCAATGAGAAGGATGTCATTAATATAATGTGAAAGCTGAGTTTCTAGTATAAGAGTGAGTCAAACATTTGAGTCCTGACTGCAAAGATGGTGTTTAAATTCAGGACTATTTAAATACCCTGTAGGCAATCTAGAAAAGATATACTATTGACCCTCAAAGGTGAAGGTGAATTGTGGTTTATTCCCTGTGAAATTTTTACAGAATAGAACATGTCAGCAGAACTACTAGGTATTTACCCAAAGTATAAAAAAATACAGATCTGAAGGGATAAGTACACCCCAATGTTTATCAAAAATAATGAAATCTTGGGCGCCTGGATGGCTAAACAGAGAGCCCGATGTGGGATAACTGTCTGCCTTCGGGTCAGGTCATGATCCCAGGGTCCTGGGACTAAGTCCCACATTGGCAGGGAGCCTGCTTCTCCCTCTTCCTCTGCCTCTCTCTCTCTTTGTCTCTGTCTCTCATGAATAAATGAATAAAATCTTTTAAAAAATAATGAAATCTTGACATTTACAATGATGTGGTTGGAGCTAGAGTGTATCATGCTAAGTGAAATAAGTCAGTCAGAGAAAGACAAATACCCCATGATCTCACTCATATGTGGAATTTAAGAAAGAAAACAGATGAACATATGGGAAGGGGGGAAGAAAAAAAGGAGAGAGGGAAACAAGCCATAATTGACTCTTAATAATAAATAACAAACTGAGGGTTAATGGAGGGAAGTTGGGGGCGTAGGCTAGATAGGTTATGGGTATTAAAGACACTTGTTGTGATGAGCACTGGGTGTTGTATGTTAAGTGATGAATCACTGAATTCTACTCCAGAAACCAATATAGCACTGTATGTTAGCTAACAAAATTTAAATTTAAAAAAGTAATAATGCTAAAAAAAAAAGAATGTCAGCAGAATCTATAACTGCAAACCATTTACCCCTGTTGTTTAAAATGTCATTCATTAAGGCAATAATATCTGGTAGAGGCACTCTAATAAAGGGGAACAACTTTGTTAACTCTTCATTAGTTGTAGCTTTCAGCAACTAATATTAGAAAATTGAAAGGTGGTAAGGATCAGTACCCCTTCTTTAACTAAGTCAGCTATGAGAAGCCATAATCCTTCAGTCCCTTGCTTTAGGTGGTACCGTGGCACATTTACCACTCATACCAGTAGGGGAAGGTTAACTGATTTCTACTGGGTTATGCCCACCAATAGCATAAAAGCTTTAGGCTTGTTCCATGAGGTTACCTGCTCACTGAAGATGTCCATTCTAATAATGGGGAAAAGGGTGGTATTGGAGGGATGGAAGAATAAGTAGGACAGAATAATTTTTTAGCAATAACTGGGCCAATTTTAATAGTTAAGCAGGTAATCCTCCCCCCTTTTAATCCTCCTACCAAGCTGGTCACCTCCTGGGTGAGGGGGTCCCTTTAAAACATGAGTGCTTCCTGGGATTAGGGAGATTTCCTTTAAAACATGAGTGCTTCCTGGGATTAGGGAGATTTTGATACCCATGTCCCACAAAGCCAGCCAGTGTTGCTTCTTTTGGAACCCAAACAACTGTTAATGTAATAAAAGGGTAATTTTCTGCCAGAGGGGGCACTTCTGTGACCACTAGATCCCTATGTAGAATTAAGGTCCCTGTCACTGGCAGAGATCAAGAGCCAGTATGGAAGGTAAAGCTGCCTCCAAAGGGGAAACCTGTGATGGGTTTTAATCTGACTCTAGTATTATAATTGTTACACTGATTTACCAAAGATGATCATTCAATTTGGGACCCTCTCATCACCTAAGGTGTAGTATAATCTCCCTTGTCATCTCAGGGTCCCCTTGTTTATCTCAGGGTTCATGTTCAAATAGGGGCCTGACTGTAGGTGGTTGGTTTGGCCCAAGAGGGAGGCAAGCTTACTGTTGACAGTATTTTTTATTTGGATCCAATGGATTATTATTTGTAGAATTAACAGGCAACACTTGACTCTGAGATTGTCTTCCATGAGCTTCTATTAGATCCAAGGCATCTATGTCCTCTTTAACATTTTAGCATTAATCATCATTGTCACTGAAGAAGACTTTCATTTGTTAGGAGCCTTCCTGAGAAATAACTGGGTGGATTCAGGAATCAATTCAGCTTCCTCTGAACTTGCCAATCCATCATGCCACACACCATGTGTTACCTGATAAGCCCACTTCAACATCAACTTGTGGAGGAGATGGTTGGCCTTAGCTAACAAAAACATTGATAGTTGGCCTGGGCCTTTATAAAGCCTAACATAGAGTAGGTAGCTTTGTAAGCCATAAAAATCCACATTAATAAAGTATAAATCTGGGGCACCTGGGTGGCTCAGTTGGTTAAGCGACTGCCTTCAGCTCAGGTCATGATCCTGGAGTCCTGGGATCGAGTCCCGCATCGGGCTCCCTGCTCAGCAGGGAGTCTGCTTCTCTCTCTAACCCTCCCCCCTCTCATGCTCTCTATCTCATTCTCTCTCTCAAATAAAAAAAAAAGTATAAATTTGGACCAAGGTCCAAAATCTCCTCTGTAAGTCATTACAACCTTCTGCACAAGTTGTGTAGGATCCTTTAGTAGAAATTCCATTATTCCATCTCATACTATGGCAGCCGGTAGCTTAATTCCAGCCTCTGTTAGGGAGTGCTTGCTCCTTGACAGGTACATTCTATATACCTAGGCAGCCCCTTTTTAATCTGGCTCCTGTACCAGGTCATTAAGGAGATACTAGGCCTCAGGGTAAAAGAGAAGATGTGTCTCCCCTACCAAATGAAAACCAGCCCCTCCTTCCTGGCCCTCCCCTTTTGTCTTTTCTGCCTTAATTATTTTGTGAGTGGTCACTAGTAAAGCAATGGGCAAATTATCCCAGTCACGGTTGTGGTGACACCATGCTGCCTTTTCTTCCAGAGAGCACCAGTTCTCCTCCCCGGGGTCTTCCCCTCTGTCTTGTCTCCCCAGGAAGTTTAGACTCCTACCTCTTGGTGGCTTGCTGCCACCTAGAACAGGGCCTAGCAAGAGTCTTGTGGTTTTGAGCACCTGTTCAGCAGGACAATGACCTCCTTTGGAGTCTTGGAAGAGACAGTGGTATAAACTTTCTTGCCTTTAGTCACCTTAAGAAATGCTTTAGCCAGTTCAGCCCAAGGATTGGGATCTCTGTAGCTCTCTGGGGGAAAGGCTAGAATGACATCTGCAACAGCACAACTGAGAGTTGCAACAGCAGAGGCATGCTAGCTGCTTGCAAAAGCTCTCCTCTAACTGTGCTTAGGAGACAAGCCTCAGCCTGATGTCTGCCTCATCAGCTCCTTTGCCTGCCATGACAAGGATGGCCTCTCATCTCAGAGTACCCCAAATCACCAGCCTGGCTAAGAAGTCCTTCCTACTATAGCCTGTTATGGGGATGGGCCAACCTACCCTTAATCCAGAAGCATGTGTTCATCCTCTTTTCCTGTTCAGCCCCATGTGTTTTACAACTTCCAGCACCTGCCTAGTGAGGGACCCAGGTGAGTAGGCTGATCTTCCTCTGCCAGTTCAGCACCTCTGACCACAAAAGTCAGTTCCAATGTTGTGGGTTCACTCAAGGGCTAGCATTACCACTTGGCCAGACTAATGAAGTATAAGGGGGAAGCACCAAAAATAGAGTGAAGTACAACAAAGAGCAATGCCATGCCAGACTGACTTAGAAGTATTCCAAATTTTGAGTCCCAATCTCTTAAGGCTTTCTGTAATCCATTTGCCAGTTGATTGACCTACTGATGGGGTAGACTCCATGCTAATTCCTTGATTATCATGGGAATCCTGTTCTCATCACCACTTGTGAGCACAAGGATTTTAGGATACAACCATGAGTTAACAGTAGCATGTAACAAGCTTAATTTGGGTGGTAGTTGAACAGGTAGTATGAGAGAAGTCCTTCACAGCAGGAAACCTTCCAGAGAGCCATATCAGGCCACTACCCAGAAGGGGAAGAGGGCAAGAGAACTCCCAAGGGAAAGTGAAATTGGAGAGGAGGCTTATGTGTGTAGGTGGTGTCACTCAGCAGCAAGATGAGGAGACTCTTGGTCAGAAAACATCAATGGGCCGCATCAGCTTGAGTTATTTTATAGCTACAGGGTTTGTTTTATCTATGTTTAGAAGATATTGGGTGCAGTTTCATGAAGTTTGTAAAACAGACGGGCTTAAATTCTAAGTTCATAAATCTTCTAAATAATAACTCAAAGAGAGAGATATTATGCTTGCTAGAGGAAGTTGACCTTATCTTTAAATAAAGCCAATGGTGAAGCTCTGGGCCATTGTAAGCCAGTGGTTTGGTATTATTTAGCTAAAAAATTCTTTAGAGTATAGTTCATTTGTTTCACTTGTCCAGAAGACTGAGGATTATAAGGAGTAGAGTAAATTATTTGTATTTTTAGGTTTTTAGAGAGCTCCTGAGTTACCATAGAAATGAAATAACCTTCCCTACCAA
Organism: Eumetopias jubatus; assembly: GCF_037043125.1. Lineage (NCBI taxonomy): Eukaryota > Metazoa > Chordata > Mammalia > Carnivora > Otariidae > Eumetopias > Eumetopias jubatus. The sequence goes on from NW_028274817.1 coordinate 67,267,646, forward strand.
ATTCTACATATTCAGGAATTCCAAAGGTTGGGATGATATTATTTAATAAGTCCCTGAAACACTGAATATATGCTTTAGCTGCTAGGAACACTTCTAGCAATCCAGACATCATACACAATATTATTTATCAATCTTTCTTACCCTCTGAAGGTGAAAACTCTATGCTATAGACTGAACGTGTCTCCCCAAAATTTTTATGTTGAAACCAAATCACCATTGGGATGGTATTTGGAAGTAGAGCCTCTAGGAGGTGATTAGGTCATGAGGGCCGAGCCCCCATGATAAGATTAGTGCCCTTATAAAAGAGACCCCAGAGAGCTCTCTCCTCCCTTCCATCATGTCAAGACACAGCAAGAAGACTGCTGTGTATAAAACAGAAAGCAGGTCCTCACTAGACACCAAAAATGCTGGTGCCTTGACCTTGGACTTCCCAGACTCCAGAACCATGGAAAATAAGTTTCTGTTACTTATAAGCCACCCAGTTTATGGTAGTCTGTTACAGCAGCCCAAATGGACTACCCTATAAAGTCTATTTGCTGTCAGATCCCATGTAACATTGTCCTCAGTAATCTTCCTTGACATACCTTAGGTGTTTCCCATAAATACTTTTTCTGACAAGCAGTACACTTTTGTATTATTTCCTGAATCATTTAATCCTTATTCCAAGTGTGGTAAGAGTCCAAGGTTTTCAGTATATTCCTTTTATCTGAATGAGTTTGTTGGTGACATGAGAAAACCATCCAAGCATATAACAATTGAGATACATGAATATTCCTATTTCATAATTCCCATATTTCTATGGTATATTTCTTGGCTCTCCTTGGTTTCCGATTTTCTAAATCTCATGGAGTTGCATATTTCTAAAATTGTGAATAGGATTTCCTGGATAGAATTAATGGGGTTTCAATTTCTCCAATCAAAACCTTAGTAGCTCTTTCCTTGGCTTGGTGTGCAAATTTATTTTCTTTAGATATTTCATCTTGTTGTCTGATATGAGCTCTACAATGAATTTTAGAAATCTGTTGGAGAAGTTGGGATGACTCTAACAAATCAGCAATTGTATTTTTCATGTGATACTTTAGTTCCCACTGATGCTAGAAAGTTCCCTCTATTCTTCCACATTTATCTCATAGCATGATAGACACCAAATGTATGTTTACTATCAGTATAGATATTTACTTTAAGATCGCTGTTTACTTTAAGATCTATGGCTAACTTAAAAGTTTATGCAAGAGCCATGAGTTCTACTTCATGAGCTGATCTTGTTTGGGAGATGATAAGCCTCTAGAAGTTAATAAGGACTGACTACTATATATGACACTTTTCTATTTTCCTGTGTGTCTCTCATACAAGATATATCAGTGAACAATATTAAGTCGGTATTGGGAACAGAAATATCAGACGAAAGTTGAGTATCTTCTACTACAACTGTGAGAGAATCATATTCAGGTATTTGGTCAGGATCTGGCAACAGAGTAGCTGGGTTCAAAAGGCTTCACTTTACTAGAATAACATTGGGGTTAGACAGTAACACTTTTCCATAGCTATTTCCATAGCATAATGACAGGTGTTATGTCTTATGAACTTATAAAATAGCAGTAACAGCATGAGGTGCATGTAAGTAAATTAATTGTTCCAGGGTCAAAGACTGAGTTTTTTCAACTAGAAGACCAGCTGTGCTAAGGCTTATAAATATCCTGGCATCTCCAAATCCAATAACACAGAAAAGTAAACAATAAGCCTATTAACCAGAGTCTAGTTTTTAAGAACGTACACCATTAGCAGCTCCCTTTTCATAACAGAAAAGATGGAATAGTTTGTCAAAGTTAGGAACTCCTAATCCTGGCAGAGAAATAGCAGTTGCTTTAAGCATTTAAAAGACTTCTCACGGGGTGATGTATGGAAGTGTTGAATCACTAAATTGTACACCTGAAACTATTATGCTGTATGTTAACTAAATGGAATTTAAAACAAAACTTTTTAAAAAGAGTATAGTTATCTTAATAAGTACTAAGAATTGTATAGAATTGTTGAATCATTATATTGTACCCCTGAAATTAATAAAGCACTATATGTTAACTTTAATTTAAAATCTTTAAAGAAAAAATAAAAAATAAATTTGAAAAAGAAAAAGAAAAAATATTTCTGTAGGGGCACCTGGGTGGCTCAGTCAGTTAAGCGTCTGCCTTCAGCTCAGGTCATGATCTCAGGTTCCTGGGAGCCTTCTTCTCCCTCTCCCTCTGACTGCTGCTCCCCCTGCTTGTGTTCTCTCTCCTCTCTCTCTCTCTCTGTCAAGTAACTAAATAAAATATTTTTTTTTTAAAAATAAAAGACTTCTCTAGCTTCTTTGGACCACAGTAAAAGTTCTAGTGCTGCATCATGTGACAGCTCAATGAGATAGTTAGTCTTTTCAGAAAAGGAAGACACACAATGCCTGCAATACCCAACCAATCCCCAAAATTAGTGGAGTTTTTTTTTTTTCAGTGTAGTTTGCTTCATCTGTAAATGGGCTGACTTTGAGATGGAACTATCTTCTGCCTGTTGACCAATATTAAATGTCTCAAATATTTGACTTCAGTTTGATAATACTACAATTTATCCAAAGAGGTTTTATGTTCTTCAGCAGCTAAGAATACTAAGAAATCCAAAGTATCTTCTTTATAGGCATACAAAGTCTTAGTAATTATCAATAAATCATGCATGTATTGAACTAGCATGGGCTACTAAGTCGGAGAAAGTTTTTCAAGTTCTTATATATATGTCTAGAGAATATACAGTTGGCCCTTGAACAAGGCATGGGTTATGGGTGCAAACACCCCCATGCAGTCAAAAATCCACATACAACTTTTGACTCCTGTAAAACTTCACTACTAATGGCCTACTACTGAGCAAAAGCCTTATCAATAACACAAACAGTTGAGAAACACATATTTTGTATGTTACATGTATTATATAATGTATTCTTACAATAAAGGCAGCTAGGTAAAAGAAAATGTCATCAAGAAAATCATAAGGAAGAAAAAACACATTTACACTACTATACTGCAACAAAAAAGATTTGTATATAAGTGAACCCACACAGTTCAAACCCATGTTGTTCAGGGGTCAACTGTAATAGGCAAATCTCTCAGACATCCATTGGTACAAGAAAGCCTCCATAGGCAAATACAGAGGAACCTTGATTCCTCAGCTAAAGATAAGAAAAGGAAACTAAAAAGAAGTCTATTACAGAAAAATATTTAGCTGATGCAGGTATAGAAATTAAGATAGTAGCATGGTTGGATATAACAAGTGTCAAAGGAATGACTAACTTCTTTATTTCTCTCAGATCTTATACAAATCTATAGTAAGTTGAACTTTCTTGTCAAATTGTCCTTTCTTTTTCATAGGTGCAAGGCCTTTTTTAAAAAAAAAAATATGCTCTGTCTTTCCAATTCTTTAATTAGGATTTCTAAATTCCTAAATCCTAATTCCTAAAGATGAATCAATTCCTATAATTCAGAGTGTTTTTCCAGCATCAAATGGGACTATAACTTTCTCCTGCCCCCCTTTTGTTTCAGAAGGACATATCTAGCAACTCAGGTGTTTTGCCACCTGAGTACCCCAAAAAACTCGATGCAGAGTACAGAATGTAGTAACCCTTGGTTTATATACCAGGTCCCTTTCCATCAGATTAACAGTCACAACAGGAGACAAGAGAAAATCATGTTCCTCTAACAGATAACTTACTGCACAGGAAATTTAGAGTAGAATGAATAGGTAGAAGGTTGTCCAGAGATACCCACAACTTGGATATGTTTATGGGCCAAGGAAAAACAAGAAAGGTCATTAGAAAACACAGAACATCTCAACACCCAAAAAGCAAATAATCTAATTTTAAAATGGGCAGAAGACATGAACAAACATTTCTCCAAAGAAGACATATAGATGGCCAACAGACACATGAAAACATGCTCAACATCACTCATCATCAGGGACAAGCTAATCAAAAATACGAGATATCACCTCACACCTGTCAGAATGGATAAAATCAAAACCATAAGAAACAATAGGTGTTGGTGAGGATGTGGAGAAAAAGGACCCCTTTGCACTCTCAATGTGAATGAAAACTGGCGCAGCCACTGGAGAAGACAGTATAGAGGTTCCTCAAAAACTTAAAAATAGCCCTAGGTTCCTCAAAAAATTATAAATAGCACTACCCTACAATCCAGTAATCACACTACTGGGTATTTACTCAAGAAATACAAAAACACTAATTCAAAGGGATACACGCACCCTGACGTTTATAGCAACATTATTTACAATAACCAAATTATGCAAGAAGCCCAAATATCTATCAGTAAGTGAATGGATAAAGAAGATGTGATATATAATATATATATATATAATATTTTTCAGCCATTAAAGAGAATGAAATCTTGCCATTTGCAACAACATGGATGGAGCTATAGAATCTAATGCTAAGCAAAGTAAGTCAGTGAGAGAAAGACAAATACCATATGATTTCACTCATATGAGGAATTTCAGAAAGAAAACAAATAAGCAAGGAGAAAAAAAGAGAGAGAAACAAACCAAGAAACACACTCTTAACTATAGAGAACAAACTGATGGTTACCAGAGGGGAGGTGGGTGAGGGAATGGGGGAAATAGGTGATGGGGATTAAGGAGGGCACTTGTTGAAATGAGCACTGGGTGATGTATGGAAGTGTTGAATCACTACATTGTACACCTGAAATTAATATAACACTGTATATTAACTATACTGGAATTAAAGTAGATAGATGATAGATGACAGATAGATGATAAATAGATGATAGATAGATAGATGATAGATACAAAAGAAAACACAGAACATGTGCCTCCAGTACCTACAAGAACAGTCAAGGAAAGACTAAGGCAGGGGAAAAAACAGACATGTGAATTTTTTCCATTCTCAGCTGCAAGGTTCCCCCATTGCCAATTTTGCTTATTAGTTTGCACTATCTGCATTTATTTCCTCTGTGATTTCCTGCAGGATAATCTTTTTGAGGCGGTTGTAAAGCTTCAGAGTTCATTTCTATCCCTTTGATCTTCCTCAGTCTCTTCTGGTATTCATTTTTCCAATGCCCTTTTTATAATAGTGACATTTTGACTTTACATTAGGGGATTCCCTCATATGTGTGGAGGGCTCTAGATAATGGTTTGTTCTTTTTATGAATAATTCTGAGAACTTAATACTGAGGTCTTGAGGTTTTATTTTTTTCATCTTTATCTGTCTCCATAATCTTCTAAAACTGAGTTCCTGCTGTTGCCAATACCTAAGAAACTGTCCTTGCAATCTAACTACTTTTTCCCTTGCTTGTGCTTGAGTTCTAGGCAAAAAGGTTACCACTAAGTAGAAAAAACTGAGGGATTTTTCTAATCTGCCCCTGGATCCATCCTTGTAAATTTAGATAATACCTTAGTAAACTACTGGTGAAAATCAATGAGGAGTCATCCAGCTTCTGGGTGCAACATTGTAGTTTCTTCCAGTTCACCTTTTGCAGAAAGGCTTCAAGGATTGCCATCATCAATCCCTTGCATTGAGTTTCCAAAGCTCTAAGAGCAGCCTGAGCTGTTGGAAGAGGTAAACAGTAGACTTCTTGAAGCCAAGGCACTTCCTGGTGATGGGAGCTATTTGGTCCCTGTCATGAGCTGAGTTGTGTCCCCAGAAATGTATGTTGAAGTCCTAACCCATGACACCTGTGAATGTGACCTTTTTTGGAATTGGAGTTTTTTTGTTTTGTTTTGTTTTGTTTGCAAATATCTTCAGACAAAAGTTAGGCTTTAATTCAATATGACTGGCGTCATATTTAAGAGGAGGAAAACACCATGTGAAAACAGAGACACATGGGAAAACATTATGTGAAGACAGAGGTGAAAATTGGAATGATGCAGCTGCAAGCCAAGAGTGCCCAGGGTGAAGAGCCACTACCAGAAGGTAAGAAAAGGCAAGGAAGAACTTTACTCGGAGTCTCAGAGGGAGCACAACCCTGCTGACACCTTTATTTCAGACTTGTAGCCTCTTGAACTATGAGATAATTATTATTTTAGTCCACCTAGTTTGTGGTACTTTGTTACAGCATCCCTAGGAAACTAATACAGCCACATTGTGCTTGTTCCATTAATTGAGCAAAATCATCCAGAAGCTAATAGTTTATGAAGCAGCCAGGGTACATCCTCATGCATAAGACTATAGGTTGAAAACACTCTGTGGAGGAACTCAGCAAAATTTTACATATATTCCTGGAGCACCATAAAGGAGCTCTTAAGATAGTAACATCGGCTGGTAAAAGTATATTTCCAGTCTTCCCAGTAGTCCTGAATAACTTCTAAGAGGCATTTGAGTCTTTGGAGCTCCAAGAGTGTTGGATTGATTTTCTTCATGTTGAGATTAAAAATAAGGAGGTTTGAAATGCACTGTAGTTTCCATTCTCATTTTGCCATTTAGTAGCCTGACTGCCTTTTAAATTCTTTTTCTTGGGGTGCCTGGTCAGTTAAGCCTCCGCCTTCGGCTCAACTCATGATCTCAGAGTCTTGAGACTGAGCCCCACATTGGGCTCTCTGCTCAGCAGGGAGTCTGCTTCTCTTTCTCACTCTCCCTCTGTGTACTCTCTCTCAAGTAAATAAATAAAATCTTTAAAAAAAATAAATTCTTTTGCATTCTAAGACACAGTCTCTTATCCAAATTCTCAATGACTCCTTGTTCTCTCCTTTTAATTGTTTCTACTTCCCTAACTGTGTTTTGTATGTTTGGTTTTCTGAGAATCTCAGAGGTGAAATTAAGATTTGGAAAGCCCATATTAGGACATTTGAATAAAGGTGGCACTTTTCCCCCTTCCAAAAGGAACTCATCTCTGGGTCCCATAACTATTAGGAGCCATCCATCCAAGAGGTCATTACCCCTCCTCTCCCAGGTCTCAGGTTGAAGACTGGAATGGTAAAAAACAAAATCAAAAACAAAACAAAACAAAAACAGAGAAAACAGAAAGAGAAACAGTAAGGAAGCATTGCAAACCTGGAGAAAGAAAAATAGCTTTCAGCTTCTTAATCTTTTCCTCCAATATATTAATTAATTGCTTATGGCTATCCAATTCATTCTTGAGTTTATTTCCTGAGAAGTAGTCACTTCAATAATATATTTGCTTGGGTAGAGTTTTTCTAAAGATTCCTGTAAGTACAGCCATTTGTCTACCTTGAAAAAGCCTTCCTCTGGCCATTAAAATACAGGGTACTCATAAGTATCCCCATCCCAAACATGACAGAGTGAAATCAGCCAACACTTTGGATTTCTCATATTTTTCTACCATTGGAGCTAATGGTGAACCAGATGGGATCCTAGAACCTATATTACCTATTTTGCTTAATAGTAACTCAAAATTTGCTATAGGGGTTTGGATTTTTCCCCCAGAAACCCAATTAAACAGCCAAAACAATTAGAGGGTGACTACTTAGCAAACAGCCAGAGTCTCACCTGATCAAAGGTGGTCACAAATCCTCTGACAAATTCATCTAGAAGAAGGGCTCATTCAAGCAATCCTATCCTCATTGCTAAATTGTTGGTGGGGGGAGGGGAGAAAGACCCAAAGAGAAGCACGAGTTTATATAGAATTAACAGATTTTATCATTGAACAAAGCAAATACCTTCAATGCATGCAGGTAGCCAACAAGTGACCACAAAGTTTAGTGGATTTTCAGCTGCATTTATATGGAATTAAAGCCATAGCTGTTACACATCATCCAACTTTTGGTGAACAGTGAACTGATTTTCAATTTATATCACTTGTTACATTGAGCTTATTCTGAAGTCTTATTTTTCATAATTCTTCAGGCTTACTCTGGTGTTCTGTACTTTCATAATTCTTCATCAGGCATATTCTAACACTTTGTTTTTCGTAATTCCTACAGTTGCTCCTGACAGTGTACCTAGTACATATTATTAACCATATCCTTAAACATTCTTCAGTAAGATTAGATTAAATTCCGTTTTCCACAAAACATGTATTTTTAATGGCTGCATGATATTCTATCACATGGCCTTGCCAACATTTATTTTAATACAATTTTCCCCTTGTTGGATATTTATATGATTTAAAATATTTTCCCATTGTAAACAACACCATGACAAATATCCTTATGCATAAAACATGATGCAAATTTCAAATATTTTCTTTAGGTTTTCTAGAAGTGGATACTCATGAAAATGAATATTTTTAAGCTTTAGTAGATATTGATACACCACCTTCAGGAAAAACCATACTAATCTATGCTCCCAAAGGCAGTGAATTAGAGGGCTTATCCCACCAAAGATATGCTTATCTTCATGTTGCAGAAAAAGAAAAGACTGGTAAGCCTTTTTTTTTTTTTTTTTTGGTTATGTTAGTCACCATACAATACATCACCAGTTTTCAATGCAGTGATCCACGATTCGTTGTTTTCGTACAACCCCCAGTGCTCCATGCAGTACGTGACCTCCTTAATAACCATCATGGGGCGCCTGGGTGGCTCAGTCATTAAGTGTCTGCCTTCGGCTCAGGTCATGATCCCAGGGTCCTGGGATTGAGCCCCTCATCAGGCTCCCTGTTCAGTGGGAAGCCTGCTTCTCCCTCTCCCACTCCCCCTGCTTGTGTTCCTTCTCTCGCTCTCTCTGTCAAATAAATAAATAAAATCTTTAAAAAAATAAATTCAATTTCAGTTGTAGAGTTCAGTTATTCATCAGTTGCATATAACAACAGTGCTCATCACATCACGTGCCCTCCTTAATGCCCATCACCCAGTTATCCCATTCTCCCACCAGCTCCCCTCCAGCAACCCTCAGTTTGTTTCCTAGAGCTAAGAGTCTCTCATGGCTTTTCTCCCTCTCTGATTTCTTTGCATTCAGTTTTCCCTCCCTTCCCCTATATCCTCTTGCGCTACTCCTTATATTCCACATATGAGTGAAACCATATAATTATCTTTCTGTTTGACCTATTTCACTCAGCATAATACCCTCCGGTTCCATCCATGTTGATGTAAAAGTAGGGTATTCACCCTTTCTGATGGCTGAGTCATATTCCATTGTATATATGGACCACATCTTCTTTATCCATTCCTCTGTTGAAGGGCATCTAGGCTCTTTCCACAGTTTGGCTATTGCAGACATTGCTGCTATGAACATTGGGGTGCACGTACCCCTTCGGATCACATTTGTATCTTTGGGGTAAATACCCAGTAGTGCAATTGCTGGGTCGTAGGGTAGCTCTATTTTTAACTTCTTGAGGACGCTCCATACTGTTTTCCAGAGTGGCTGTGACTGGTAAGATTTTGATAAGAAAGAGTGAGGTCTTATTGCAACTAATGAAGCTGAAAATCTTTGGCATATACCTCTAATATGAACTGGTCTATTTGAATATAATAATTTGACATGGGCAAGTTATCAGTTATAATTGATAATTAAATATAAACTGCCTAAAAGAATGGCAGTTAGGGGATCACATGGCATAGGCCCATAGGACTTGTGTCTGGCAAGCTGAGAAACCATAGTACCTGTGATTGTTGGAAATGATTCAATGAGTTGGCTCTTATTTTGGGGGTGTTAAAATTCTTTCTAAGCTTTAAATTTTTGATGAAAACATTTAAGTAATACTTGTTAATGGTACAAAATTCAAAAGGCACAAAACGGTATACCATGAAAAGTATGTAGATTATGCTTATTCTTTCAGTCACCCAACTCTCCTGCCCTGAGTCAAGTTTCTTTTTTATTCTCCCAATGACATTCTGGGGTTTACAAAAATAAATTTCTCCTTTATGTATTTCTCTTTTGCCCTCCCACACAAAGGATACCATATAATTCATACTGTTCTGTACCCTACTTCTTTTCACTCAGGATTTAGCTTGGATATCATGCTATATAAGTATAGAAATAGCTTATCTATATATGTAAGTATTTATTTACTATTCACCATACATTTGGTGGGCACCTACTAGGTGTCAGACCTATTTTACACACTGAGATACAGAAATAAACTAAACACAGGAAAATCTCAACTCGCATGGAACTCCTATCACAGGGTGGAGAAACACAAAAACAAAATAATATTAAAAATATATATTACATAATGGAAAGTGTTATAGAGAAAAAGAAAATGTTCAGCCTAGCTGAATGTGCCCTTGATCGCTTACAGGCAACTGCATGAAAAACGCAATCTGTCAGTCAGACTGACTAGCCAAGGCCCAGGACAGGCAAAAGCACAAAGAGCAGTCCTGCTCAGCAAACAGGGGCTGATGCGTGAAGACATTCAGGATCAGCACACAGGATCAGAACAACAGGGAGAGGGCTCATTGCCTTCCTCCACTGACCCTATCTGCCTCTTGCAAACAGAAAGGCCACCAGAAACATAAACACCTGCCCACTGACAGGGTCCTGGGCCAGGAGGTCTCCACCTGAGCAGGGCAGTGGAAAAAGCCTGGACTCTGGGGTAGGAATTGGATCCAGGACCTCTTTGTAAATTTGTCTGCCCTAGTGGCCCACCCCTTAAGGAGACTAAAGGTCAGGCTGGGGGTGGGAGACCAGAGGGCGCCAGTCATGGTAAGTCTTCCACCAAGTTTGTCCCCCAAGAAGTGGCAAGAGGTGGGGTGTGGGGCTCATGAAAGAGAGACACTACAGATCCCTACAGCAAGGCAGATTGGACTAAATCCTTTGGCCCTTGAGGGAAAGAGCCACAGTGAGACTGACCTGTGCTACTAGAGACAAAGCACTTTCTAAGGGCAAGGTACAGAAAGGGCTACCCCAGGAAGACTTAAGCTCCCTATCATCCTGAGGTTATTATCTAAGCAGAGAGCAGAGGGCCATGTGTGGAGGGGCCTCTGGCATTCAGCAAGAAGTTGGACCCCAGGACCTTTGGGGCCCCTTGGACCTTAAAAATGTTCTGATCCTCCCATCTTTGGAAGACAAACCCTGCCCAGTCCTGTCTGGCCTCCTCAGATGGTTCAGAAGCACCCCGGGGACTAACAGCCTTTTCCTGAAGCTTCAAAAAGGAGCAGCATTAACATTCATTAGTGCTCTAATTGGCATTTTAATTGCCAGTCTCACTCTCTTCTTTCAGTCTTTAGAGTGAGTACCAGGTGCATAGTCCTCTCCCTATTCCTTCCACCCCCACCCCCCTTCTCCCTAGAGATCAGCTCAAAGTTGTGCCTCACCTTCCCTTCAGCCACCACCCACATCCCCCAACAAAGCCTGGAGACAGAGATGAGCTTCTCCAGGGCATCTGCATTGCACTTTCGCTCCCTCCCCCTGCAGTGAGCTCAGGAAATTGGTTTTAATCCGCCAGGCTCCAGTTGCTTAGCAACAGAAAAGCCTGCTCCTGGCAACCAGAAGCCACAAAGATGCTGCAGAAAGAGGGGGTTGTCTGGACCCTGCTCTTGCTCAGCTCCTGACTGCTGGCCTCCCTGATGTTTTTCTCATTGAGTACAGACACCCTTCCTTTCTCAAATGCCAGGTCTTGAAAGGCTGATCTCTGGGGCAGCTGCCTTGACCTCACCCCCCCCCACCCATTCTTCCCGCCTGGAGCCTCTCTGAATCCCACCTCCCAGCCCAGCAGAAGACAGCTCCTGATCACCGTGGGGTGGCTCCAGGAAGTGTCCTCACCTTCCAGTGACCAGTGACAGAGATCACTGGCTATGTAGGTTCCTCCAGGCTGGCCTGGTGGGTGGGAGTGGCCACCTTTCACTCTGGGTGAGAGCAATTCCTGCCCTGGGTGTCAGGGGCTGTGCATTGTAATCCCAGCCCGCCTGAGTTTGAAGGGAGGTAAGGGACCATACATGACAACTCCCCACTTCTGGAGGTCAGAAAACTGAGAGTCAGATGGGCTCAGATCCACACAACATTTCAGTGTCAGCTGGGTCTGAACCAATGCCAGAGCACAAGGCTCCCCAACACAGTCAGCATCCCTGAGACTGCCAGGCCACTGTGCAGCACAGAAGGCTTCCGCTGCCCCTCCCCAGAAGACAGTGAGGACAAGGGTCTCCACCACAAAGAAGAAGCCTTCTACCCTCCTGCTTTTTGGGATGGCCTCAGCTCAGGGTGATCATCAGTGCAGATTTTCCATTTGACGAGCTGCTTTCCTAGAATGTTTTAACTTAATAAGAGTTCAGGAGTGTCCCCCAGGAGGGGGCTGATCAGAATTCTGACTCTGTGAGTGGAGGCTAACTGGTATCTTAATCTCAGATCTCACTGGACTTCCCAGGAGGTGCACATGCATGCATTCCTCTATCCCTTCTCTAGGGCCTCAAGCTCTGGCAACGGGGCTGCCCCCTAGAAATAAACCATGGAAAGCGGGGGCTGTGGGAAACTGGCATCTAACAGGGGACCCCCATCCCCAACTCTCACCCTGAGCCAGGCCCCTAGGCAGGGACAAGCCTTCCCCTGGGCAACTTCTTTCTACCTTCCCCCCTCTTCTTGTTTCTCTCCCTCCCTTTCCCCCTTTCTCTCTCCCAAGAAAGGACTTCTGGCTTCCATTGCCTGGCAACCAGACTGCCACAGGCTGAGAAGAGCAGCGCAGATGCTGCCTAATGAGGGGGCTGAAACGAGGGGCAAAATCTCTGTCTCTAGGCATAAGCCTCTGCCAGCACTGCCGCTGGTGCTCACAAATTACACATTTTCTTAAATTTGCAATTGCTGTGCTCTATGATAAAAAGCCACATTTGGATGAATACCTCCCTGATCCACCCTTTTCTATTTCATATTGAAAATCTTTTGTTATGGAAAATTTCAAGCCTACACACAAGTAGAATAGCATAATGAGCCTCCCTGTGCACACCACCCAGCATCAACAATTATTAACTCCTAGCCAGATTGTCACATCATTGTGTCTGTAAGTATTCTGTATGCAGCTCTGGAACGTTAGAATTCTCTTTTTAACATAACTACAATGTTATTTTAAAGTAATTAACAATAATCCCATAATGTCATCAAATACCCAGTCAGGGTTCAAACTTCAAATGTCTCATCAATATCATGAAGGGTTGGTCTGGTTTTTTTAACAGTTTATTTGGGTCAGGATTGAAATAAAATCTACACACTGATCTATAGACTCCACGTTCTGAATATTGTAGGGGAGGAAAAACTTTTCCCCTACTCTCCTAAGCTCAGTAACTGAGGTGTGTAAATTAAACTGATAAAACACAGACTAACAGAAAGGGAAAACCAGAGTTTATTTACATGTGCAATCTCCATATACATGGCAAAACTGAGTGATCATACCTCAGAGGGGTGATTGGAGTTTGGTGCTTATATACCATCTTACTAGGTGAGGGCTGGGGGAGAAGGGCACTTGCTGGAAAACAAATACCTTTTTGGAAAGATAAATGGGTTTTCAGGAGAACCAACAGTTGATAGGAAAGTTTGTGATAATGTTTGTCTCTACAGGTGTGAGTGGTCTTTCTGTCTCCTTCAGGACCACAAAACTCTCCTGGAGAAGAGATTTGGGGTAGATTTTATTCACAGTCTACCTCTGGGAGTAGATGGCCTGAGAAGGAATTTATGACCGTCTCATTTCCCAGAAGTTGCTGCTTTTAGTCAGATAAGGGAAGCTCCGGGAAGGATTTTCCCCCTGTTATCTGTTGACTCTCAAGTGTCTGCAGCTTAAAATAATCTTTATAGCAACTCTGGGGTTCCAAGTGGGTCCCCACAATATTCCAACATAACAAGGAACTGAAATTACCCTGGAAACCATCGATCCACGGGCTCTTCCTAGACTTCCTATGAGCTCTGCCTTGAGCTGTGTGAGGCATTAGTTCCCAAATCTTAAGATGAGGAGACTGAAACTCAAAGTGGCAAAATGAAGAGCTCAAGGTCACCCAGCTAATGAGGCACTGGGCCAGGCTAGTAACTCATGTCAGGAGTCCAAACTCCTAATTGTATGTGTCCAACCATACTCTGCCACTCCCACCTGTCCTGCCTCCAAAGAGGTAAGAGAAGGCTTTAGGAAAGAGTCAGGGAAGGCCTCCCCTGACCACCTCTTAGCCCAGGTCTTACCCAGCATCTGTGAAAGACCCATGCAATCCCACCTCCTCTGACTGCTCTGGTCCATTTCTTTCCTCCCAAGTATCTGCCTTTGGGTGCATGTGTCTCAGTCTCCCACTCACTCAGAAGCTCCCTGAATGCAAAGGCCTTGGCTCTGGATATTGGTGACCTGCCCCAACTGAGACTCACCCAGAAACATTTGGAAGGTGCTCCCCCAAGGGGGGGCCTACTGACTGATTGCCTGAGTCAGGGGCCTTCTGGAGGGTAGGTGTGCTGGAAATACAGGTGAGTCTTTGGGAGGAGAGATCCTAGACCCCAGGAAGGAGCAGCCACCAGACACTGCAGAGTGTAAGTGTTCTCTCTTGTCCTCAGAGGAGTCAAGGGAGTGTGCAGGGAGCATCCTGGGCCCAGGCATCCGGAGGACAGGCGCCTTTGGCCTCACCCCTTCCTCTTATAGACCATTTACCCTCTGAAAGCATCAGGGAGTCCTCATCTGTGTAGCAAAGACACTCCAGGGAATCGACTGGGCTGTCATGTGGTTGAAGGAGCCCTCTCAGCTTGGAGCAATGAAGTCTGCTCTGGCTGGGGAACCCTGATGGCAGGTCTGGGTCTCTGCTCTTTCATTTTGCTGCTCGGTGACCCTGGGCAGGCAATTTCCTCCCTGTGGGTCTTCATTTCCTTATCTATACAATGAAGGGTTTGGACCAGATGATCTCTAGGGGCCCACAAGTCTCCACATTTCTATGATCTCCAGGAAAGGGAGACCCAAAACATTCCTTGGTAAATGGTTACCGTTCTTAATTATCTTTACAGTCAGAAGGGTCTTCCTGCCTGTTTCCTACTGTCTCTGAGCCTTGGCTCCTCTGGCCAAGGCCCAGGTCTGGATAAGCGTGTTCATTGTCCCAGAAGTACCTGGGTGGGCAACAGGCATTTTCATGGAATGGAATGCATAACTCAAGTCACAATGGTGGGAGAGTGGGGCCTGGAGCTCTGCAGTCCCTACACCCAACCCCAGAGGTGTTCAAGAGGCAGCAGTGTTCAGACGTCAAGGAGATGAACAATTGTGACACTGATCATCTCCTTGCCCTCCATGTAGCCAAACTTCCCCATTTCTGGGACAAGGAAACAAGGAGTTGTCCAAGGTCACAAAGTGCTAGGACAGGGAGGGGCTTGGAGTGGGGAAGAGCTGGGGACCTCCTCAGGAAGGAATCTTTCCTGGTGAGGGGTAGGGATAGTGAGGAGGAGAGCCAGTCCCCAGAGTTGTAGCATAAACTAAAACCAGTTTGTGAAACCCACCATCAGGGAGCTCCTGGTTTCTCCTGGGGGGAATGCACGTGCGTGCGTGCGCACACACACACACACACACACACACACACACACACACACACACACACCACAGGAGAAGAGATCACAAACATCACTGACTACCAAGTACCTGAGCTGGGACTCTAACTTGACTGCCCCACCAGGAGCTACTGAATCTCCCAGCTATTTCATTTATTCAACAAATAGTGACTAAGTTACTGGGAACCAAACTGTAAACAAGTGGGATGTGGTCCCTCCCTCTCAGAGTTTGCAACATAGCTAGGCAGACAAGTGCTGAAGAGGAGATTCCAACCCTGGGAACTACTCTCAGACTAAAGGAAGCCGGGGCCTGTGGGAACCCAGCAGAGCCCATCTCAGGGGCTCAGGAGCTACAGGCACTGTGCTACAGGCACTGTCCTGGCTATGCCTATTTCTAGAGGAGTCAGTTCTGGTTGGTTGGGAAGGTAGCCATGGGGAGCAATTGACTTCCCTTCTTAAGGTCAGGCAGGCGCAGTCAAGGATGTGGATAACCCTCAGGAACTTTTGTTATCTCAGTAAGAACTGGGCAACTTCTAGGGCTTGGAGGAGAGGTCAGGCTCCTCTTCTTCAGGCTGGGGTTCTCAAAGTAATGGGTTGGGACCCCAAAGCTCACTGTTGAGTCTTCAGTGGCTCTTCTGAGCAGAAGTTGCATATGAACTTGGCCCCCTTTCTCTTGCTGGTTGTGGTGATGTGAGGTGTGGGACTCAAAAAATGTCAAAAGTTAAATTATTCTGAAAAAAAATTACCCCCACTCCTTCTGAGGGCCAAGCCACTTACTTTTTCAAACCTGTGCTTGTGATTTAGTTTCCATTGATCTTCACAATTAATATAAAAGGCACTGAGCAAGGCTGTCCTTTTTCTCCATCCTTGCTGCTCTTCTGCTATGTGTGTGGTGGGAAGTGACACAGGAAGCAAGGAGGGGAGAGGGAAGATATGGAAACTGTCCTGTGGATTCTATATTTACAGAGCTCAGTGACATGTGAGAGGTTTAAGTGAAACTTTCGTGGAAAAAAAGTAAGGAAATGCCTTGTTTTAGCTGCCCCGTCATTCCTATTGTTTGCTTTCTGAGTTTTTTTTGTTTCCAGGCTATTTTGTAAGTGCTGAGCTATTAAGGAGCCGTATGTTTTCTTGGAGCAGAAAAAGAAGGGCCCTCTTGTCCCATGGGCCTCTCCATCCATGTGTATGTGTTCTCTCTTTGCCACTGTCCCTGGTTTGGGGACTGTGCCTATGGAAAACAGTGGGCTTCCAGTCCTTTGGGGCCCAGGATTCCACCCCTTTTTATTCCCTCATACTGAGCCCCAACCCTGTCCACAGTCAATGAGGGAGAAAGTACAGGTGTGCTGCATCCAGCCCCTTCTTTTTTAGAGTTGAGAAGTGAGACCCAGAGAACACAGGGCTCTTGCCCTTGTTCTAGACGACACAAGGCAACTACTAATGAATTATAAAGGTAAGCTTCGATATTTGGAGAAGAAACAATAGAATGCTAATCCTCCATTTTTATTCACTCAACATATTTTTATTGGTTGCTTGACATATGCAGACACCATTCCAGGTGCAGAATACAACAATGAAAAAAAATGATATATTCTGCCCACATGAATTTTACACTCTAATAGAAGAAAATAAACACTAAATAAATCAATAGGAAGATATAATATGTGGGCATCTGGGCATCTGTCTTTTATATTTGGCCATTAACGAATGCCTCTTTGAGGAAGTGACATTTGAGAAAGAACTTCAAGAAAGTCAGGGAACAATCCATATGATTATCTAGGGGAAGATGTTCAGGTAGGAAGAACAACAACAATTATAATTCCCTGAGACATGTTTGAAGAACAAGAAGACCAATGTTCCTGTAATGAATGTGAGGTAATTATAATATTAGGAGATGATGGCAGAAAATTGGTGAGTCTGATTATACACAGCCCTAAAGGCCATGATAAGAAGTTGGCTTTTATTCAGTGAAGTGGGAAGCCACTGCAATTTCAGGAGAGGAGCAAAATTACATCATCTAGTCATTAACTGGATCTCTGTGGTGCCTGTGCCAAGAATGAACTGTTTGTAGGCAAGGGTAGAAACAATGAGACAGCTCAGAATGTTATTGCCATGAGACCTCTTGTTGATGTTCCCCTGCCATTACAGATAAACTTGGCAACTTCCATTTCTGGATAATTCAGTCCTCTTCATTTTTGTTGGCGTCTAGGGCAGTACTGGAACTTGGATTAAGCTCCAAGCCTTGTGCTCTTTTTATTGCCCTACATAGCCTTTCATTGTCATGCCAATAAGGAGAGAATAAATGATGGAAAAAGGCAGCACTGGAAGATTGACTCTTGGGGTTGTAGGAATAATACTAATAAGAAAAACAGAGGTAAATTGCAGGGGAAAGCCTGTAAAAAAATAGTGGTAATTTTTATTATCCTTTGGTAGAGATATTGGACTTGCTGATCAGTAACCATTTCTAGAGACCTGTTATAGATAAATGATAGTGTTAAAAAATATTTTAAAAATGCATCTTTAAATATTTGGAAGTCCTGGTCAGGAATCCAAAAGATTCCCTGGCACCCTACTTCTTGTAGTTTAAAGTTAGAAATTGGGAAGATCCAAGAGTAAAAGTCACATACAGATTTTAGCCTAATGTTGAGGGTTAGTCTCTGCTTATGGAAAGATGGCAGAATTCTTCAATTGTTAGTGACAAAGATTCTCTCCCTGACCCAAATTTTAGTCAGGTCCCTCTAAAACCTCTTTCCAACTAGGCCTCAACATTTGAACTTCCATGTCCATCTTTGCATTGCCCAATTTTAGCAAAAATCCTCCTAAATTTGTTTAGCAAGAATCCCCATACTCAGTATATGATCACTCCTGATATCTGATTAAATTCTTTATATCTTACCCTTGGTATCTAATCACACTGGCCTTCCTTCAGCAAGAATCCTGTCAAATCAGAATCCTCCCTTACCTCCCTTACTTCTGATGTTTCCACATAGTAATTTTCTACCCACTGACTCCCATCCCCTTTACAACAGACACTTGAATAAAGTCTTCCTTACTATTTTTAACAAGTGTCAAAATAATTTTTTGACACTAATGTGAAAGACAAATTCACTGGACAGTTAAAGAGATGGTTTTTTATTGAGGCTAGTGCAAAAAGGAAAATGTTCACTTCTGTGGAAGAATGTCTCAAAGAAAAGGAAGGGGACCTGGGTGTTATAGAGGCAGATAAACAATAGAGCCATGAGGAAAGGTGGATGGCAAATTTTGTTTAAGTTATGAAGCAGAGTGGGAATACATGAGGGCAGGGTGGCCCTTTGTGGTTAACCATTTCTCAGAACACAAAAGGGTAGGGGGATTTCTCAATCACCTCTGATCTCCAAGAGCACAAGGCTCAGATATAGTTAAACATTGTCACTAGTTTTCTTCTATCATCTTGATTTAGGAAAAGAATTTTCAGACTGCATTATTACGTAGAGCTTTTGAGATGATACTATGGAGTACACACATGCTAGCATCTGCATTAATGTGTTTCTGGAAGAGTACACAAGAAACTGTTGTCAGTTCCTTTACCTTTGAGGAGAAAAATTGGGAAGCAGGATGGTGAAGGAATACATTTCTTTTTATCCTTCTATTTGTTTGAATTTTCTGGACATATGCATGTATTTATTTTATTATTAAAAATACTACTTTTGGGTGGCCAGGAAGATGTCAGACATTCACAGTTAGCATATCGAGCAAAAACTGCTCACCATTTTTCAAAATAAGAAGAGGGGCCTGCTAGGAGGAACTGGTAAGGAGAAGCTCTGATGATACTACAAAAACATTGGTCTGGGCTTCAAGATGCTATTGACAAGAAATGCCCCTTTCCTAGTAATGTCTCCCTCCAAGGGCAGATTCTATCTGGTGTGGTGACCAAAGTGAAGATGCACAGGACCATTGTCATCTGCCAAGATTACCTCCACTACATCCGAAAGTACAACTGCTTCAAAAATTGCCATAAGAACATATCCACGCACCTGCCCCCCTGCTTCAGGGATGTCAACATTGGCAACATTGTCACAGTGGGCAAACGCCAGCCCTTGTGAGAGACTGTGAGCTTCAATATGCTCAAGATCACCAAGGCTGTTGGCACCAAAAAGCAGTTCCAGAGTTCTGAGACTAGACATGGGCCCATACCTCAAAACAAAATAGTTATTTTCCCAGTCAAAAAAAAAAATGTTATTGAAAGTTTATCTGGGCATTGAATTATAAGTCTTTTGTTTCTTCTTCATATTTTTCTGCATTTCAAAACCTAATAAATAGTTTTTTAAAGAGTAATATATGCAAATTTTCCTGCCAAGTTTGGTCTGTTAAAAGCAGCCCCACTGGGGAAAAGGACTGCCAGGTGGAATTATTTGGATTGCCCTAGGGGTTGGTTCCTGGATGCATTTTCTCTTTTTGCTTAAGTGAAGGGGCAAAAAATTATTAAGGTATCAGGTGTGTCAATTTTTCTCTCCCTCAAGGAAGTAAAGAGATAGAATCTTTCCAGTTTAGCAGCCTCAACCAGGAGACTAATTTCCTACCAGGTGAGTTCTTATACTTTTGCAATGCAGAAATAGAAAAATAAACTGAGGAAGACAATATCTCAAAGGTGGGCAAAAATGATGAAGTATGTAAAGAGAGAGGCTAAACTAACCTACATAATAAAGAACCAGAAGATATTGGGGAGAAAGAGAAATAAAAAAGCAAGAGTATTTGAAGGCATTTTTTGCAGATGAGAGGCTCCAGACATGTTAGGGTGGGGTGTATAAGAAAACTGAAAAGAAGAGAAAGGATATAAAAAGTACTGTTGACATTTCCACAATAGCCAAAATATGGAAAGAGCCCAGATGTCCATCAACAGATGAATGGATAAAGAAGATGTGCTATACACACACACACACACACACACACACACACAATGGAATATTAGCCATCAAAAGGAAAGAAATCTTGCCATTTGCAGTGAGGTGGATGGAACTAGAGGTTATTATGCTAAGTGAAATAAGTCAGTCAGAGGAAGACAATTGTCATATGATTTCACTCTTAAGTCAAATTTAAGAAAAAAACAGATGAACCTAGGGGAGGGGTAAGAAAAGTAAAATAAGATAAAAACAGGGAGGCAAACCATAAGAGACTCTTAACTGTAGGAAACAAACTGAGAGTTGCTGGAGGGGAGGTAAGTGGGGGATGGGGTAACTCGGTGATTGGCATTAAGGAGGGCATTTGATGGAATGAGCACTGGGTGTTATATATGCAATTGATGAATCACTAAATTCTACCCCCAAAACTAATAATACATTATATGTTAACTAAATTGAATTTAAATTTAAAAAAATTTTTAAGTATTGCTTGCATGTATAAATTGGATTCTATTTCATATTCTGAAAGGGACACAAGATAAAAATGTAAAGTATTTTTAAATTATTTAAGGTCTTTTGAATATCTTCCTTGAATACAACTCCTTGCAACAATAGGACCGTATAGGTTCAGTATTTATAATGATTACCTTTTGGGGACTTTTCCATGATAATGGAACTATACACTCATATTCAACACTACCTAAATCTAACCATGCCTTAAATCTGAGCCAAGAAATGTCCATTTCTGGCATTCAGATTGTTAGAAAAATCACACAAAGAAATCGAGATGAATACGGCATGAGCTGTAATAGTGTTTGAAATAGTCTCTCAAAGGGAGAGAGATATGAATAAAGAGCTGAATTCTTTCCCTTAGAATCACTGGATGCAGTGACCTTCAAGAGACAGTATTTCAAATGGAAAATTGAAACTGTGCTTGCTGAGCAGTTTCTAAATAAAATTTCCTGTGGTAAATCCCATAGGAGGGTGGCCACATGGGGCTCTATGTACATATGTGTTGTCTAACACAGTGTTTTTTACCTTTTATTTTTTTAATGTAAAACTCGTGTTTTTGTAAATGAAAAGATTCACGTAATGTAAAACTTATAAAAGCTTTTTGTAGAAAAGTTGCAATAATGATACAGGGAATTCCCATATACCTCAAGCTGCTGCTGCTGCTGCTGTTGTTGTTGTTGTTGTTAAACCATTTGAAAATAAATGGCAGATGTCAAGGCCCTTTATTCCTAAATATTTAATTATGATGCAAATTTTTAAAAGAAAGTTCAATTGCTTCTAGATAGGTAAGGCACATACATGAGCAATTCACTAGAGGTAGGAAGATCTAGCACACACCAGATCTGAAGGTGGCTCAGGATTTTGCTGAGGTGATAAAGTGGGTCCCAAAGGAGGAAGATTAAACTATGGAATAAATACGCTAAAGAAATGTTAGAGAAATGGAATGTTTAGATTTCTTTAAGTTTTCCTTTTCATATATGACCTCTGTTTTTTCCGAAGTTACTTTCTCTGTTGATTTTGGTCCTCTGTCTTTCATATTATTTATAATTGTATTTCCTCAAATGCATGGTGATCCTTGGTTGATTACTTGTATTTAAGATTTGAATACTAGGAAGCTGATTAGAAGTTCTGTGCATGTGGATGGGATTTAGAGACTAACTTACTCTGTAGGGTATTCTGATTTCTCCATTTTGGGGAGCAACTCCCCATGTCGGTATCTTTTAGTTTTTTCTGTTGGGGTGATCAGATTCTTCACAAAGAGTTGTCCAAACTTTGCCCTGTAGTAAATCTAAATAGCAATAATCTCAGAGACTGGGTTGAGGTAGGTATCAATATTGAGTATGTAAACTTTCATATAAATGAGTTATACTATTTTAAGTGTAGTACTTCTCACTTCAATTGTGCCTGAATCCCCTGCTCCAGAAATTGTTTTACCTTCTCTGAAGAATGACTCTCCAATCTTTAGCCAAGATGGAAGAAAGAAAGTTGGCTGGCTGTGCTCAGTGGGGTGGGGAATCTAGGGATCTAACTGATTTTAGATAGAATTTAGACAATCAATCCTTGGTTTTTATCATCATCTTCATTCCCATATTCAGAGGTACTCAGTGCTGTCAATTCCTGACTTTTGGGGGGGCTTCTCAGAGTGAACTGGATTACTTTTCAGTTTTCTCCATTGCTTGGGATTTAGGTGTGCAAAGTCAGTTTCACTGTTTCCTTCTTCCAAAATTATGTTGCAGTTATTTGTCACCCTCTCTAGATCCTAGTAGACTTATACCTTCATAATATCCCATTACTGTCATTTTTGTGAGTTTTCTGGACTATTTGGCCCACCATCTCTAACTGAATTTTCCAGATTCTATCATTTTTCAATCATTCTGAGTGACATCTGTCCCCTTTCAAGACCTACTAAAATTGGGAGTTTATGGCAGAAGTGCAAAGAACTTGGGATTAAAGTGTAGAAGGAGTTATGGAGGGGAGAAGTGTAGACATTTCTCCAGTGGGAAACTCAGGCTCCACATGTTGAACAGGATGCATTGGATTCATTAGGGATGTTTTCAAGCTCTTCAAAGTTTTAGTTCATTACTGACACTAGCACAATCAGAGCTATATTTATTTGCATTCTATATACATTCTCCATGAGTTAATTAGTGTATACCATACTTAGCCTGAGGCAGTTTCTAATGTGCCAAGCCCGGAGGCTGCTGGAGGAGAGGGTGGGGGAAATCCTGACAGGGTAGGGAAAGTAAATCTTGCTATCAGTGATTACTCATTACTTATATACATACATACCACCTCTTCTTTATCCATTCATCAGTTAACGAACATTTGAGCTGTTTCCATAATTTGGCTATTGTAGATAATGCTGCTATAAACATTGAGGTACATGTATCCATTCAAATTAGTATTTGTGTATTCTTTAGATAAATACCCAGTAGTGCAATTGCTGGATCGTAGGGTAATTCTATTTTTAACTTTTTGAGAAATCTCCATACTGTATTCCAGAGTGGCTACACCAGTTTGCATTACCACCAACAGTACAAAAGGATTCCCCTTTTTCCACATGCTTGCCGACACTTGTTTCTTGTGTTGTTGATTTTGGCCATTCTGACAGGCGTGAGTTGATATTTCTTTTCTTTTTTTAAATATTTTTATTTATTTATTTGACAGCAAGAGAGAGAGCAAGAGATGGAACACAAGCAGGAAGAGTGGTAGAGGGAGAAGCAGGCTTCCTGCTGAGCAGGGAGCCCAATGTGGGGCTTGATCCCAGGACCCTGGGATCATGACCTGAGCTGAAAGCAGACGCTTAATGACTGAGCCACTCAGGGGCCCTGTGAGGTGATATTTCATTGTAGTTTTGATTTGTATTTCCCTGATGGCAAGTGATAAAAGAGCATCTTTTCATGGGTCTGTTGACTACTTGTATGTCTTCTTTGGGAAAATATCCATTCATGTTTTCTGCCCATTTTTTAATTAGATCATTCATTTTTGTAGGTGCTGAGTTTTCTAAGTTCTTTATATATTTTTGACACTAACCCTTTACCAGATATATCATTTGCAAATATCTTCTCCCATTCTGTAGGTTGTCTTTCAGTTTTGTTGATTATTTCCTTCACTGTGCAGAACTTTTTTATTTGGGCAAAGTCCCAATAGTTTATTTTTGCTTTGTTTCCCTTGCCTCAGGAAGACATATCTAATAAGTTACTACGGCCAATGTTGTTCTTCTCTAGGATTTTAATGATTTCCTGTCTTACATTTAGGTCTTTAATCCGTTTTGTATTTATATTTGTGTATGGTGTAGGAAAGTGGTCCAGTTTCATTCTTTTGCTTGTTCTGTCCAGTTTTCCCAACATCATTTATTGAAGAGACTGTCTTTTTCCCATTGAATATTCCTTCTTGCTTTGTTGAAGATTAATTGACCATATAGTTGTGGGTTTATATCTGAGTTTTCTATTCTGTTCCATTGAACTATGTGTCTATTTTTCTGCCAGTACTATATTGTCTTGATCACAACAGCTTTGTAATATAACTTGAAATCTGGAAGTGTTTTGCCTCCAGGTTTGCTTTTCTTTTTCAAGGTTGCTTTGTATATTCAGAGTCTTTGTGGTTCCACACAAATTTTAGGATTGCTAGTTTTAGTTCTGTGAAAAATGCTGTTGGTGTTTTGATAGGGATTATATAAAATGTAATTAGATGTAGCAGATTGCTTAGGGTAGTATAGACATTTTAGCCATATTTGTTCTTCCAATCCATGAGCACGGAATGTATTTCCATTTCTTTGTGTCCTCTTCAATTTCTTACCTCTGCATTCTATAGTTTTCAGAGTACAGGTCTCTCACCTCTTTCGTTAGGTTTATTCCTAAGTATCTTATGGGTTTTGGTGCAATTGTACATGGGATTGATGACTTGATTTCTATTTCTGCTGCTTCATTATTGTTTACAGAAATGCAACAGATTTCTGTACATTTATTTTGTATCCTGCAACTTTACTGAATTCATTTATCAGTTCTAGCAGGTTTTTGGTGGAGTCTTTTGGGTTTTCTGTATAGAGTATCATGTCTTCTGCAAATAGTGACAGTTTTACTTCTTCCTTGCTGATTTGGATTCCTTTTATTTCTTTTTGTTGTCTGATTGGAGGCTACGCTTTCCAGTACTATGTTAAATAACAGTGGTGAGAGTGGACATCCCTGTCTTGTTCCTGACCATAGAGGAAAAGCTCTCAGTTTTTTTCCCATTGAGGATGATATTAACTGTGGGGTTTTTGTGGATGGCCTTTATTATTTTGAGGTATGTTCCCTCTAACCCTACTTTGTTGAGGGTTCTTATCATGAACAGATGTTGTACTTTGTCAAATGCTTTTTCTGCATCTATTGAAAAGATCATGTGGTTCTTTTCTTTTATTATTGTGTTGTATCATGTTGATCAATTTGCAAATATTGAACCCCTTGCAACCTAGGAATAAATCCCACTTGATTATGATGAATGATTCTTTTAATGTATTGTTGGATTCAGTTTCCTAGTATTTTACTAAGAATTTTTGCATCCATGTTTGGCCTGGATTTCTCTTTCTTAGTGGAGTCTTTATCTAGTTTTGGTATCAAGGTAATGCTGGCCTTATAGAACAAATTTGGAAGTTTTCCTTTCGTTTTGATTTTTTGAAATAGTTTGAGAAGAATAGGTATTCACTCTTCTTTAAATGTTTGGTAGACTTCCCCTATGAAGACTTCTGGCCCTGGACTTTCGTTTGTTGGGAGATTTTTGATTACTGACTGAATTTCTTTGGTGGTTATCGGTCTATTCAAGTTTTTTATTTCTTCCTGTTTCAGTTTTGGTAGTTTATATGTTTCTAGGAATTTATCCATTTCTTCCAGGTTGTCCAATTTGTTGGCATATAGTTTTTCATAATATTCTCTTATAATTTTTTGTATTTCTGTGGTGTTGGTTGTTCTTTCTCCTCTCTCATTTGTGATTTTACTTATTTAGGTGCTTTCTCCTTTTTTTTTTTTTTTTTTTTGAGAAGTCTGGCTATGGGTTTATCAGTCTTTCAATGAACCAGCTCCTGGTTTCATTGATCTGTTCTATTGTTTTTTTTTAGTTTCTATATCATTTTTTTCTGCTCTAATCATTATTATTTCCTTCCTTCTGCCTGCTTGGGGTCATTTGTTGTTCTTTTTCCAGCTCTTTGAGGTATAAGGTTAGGCTGTTTATTTGAGATTTTTCTTCCTTCTTAAGGTAGGCCTGTATTGGTATATATATCCTTCTTAGGACTGCTTTTGCTGCATCCCAAAGGTTTTGGACCACTGTGTTTTCAGTTTCGTTTGTTTCCATGTGGTTTTTTTTTTTTTTTTTTTAGTTTCTTCTATGATTTCCCAGTTGACCCATTCATTCTTTAGAATCATATTATTTAACTTTCATGTATTTGTGGTTTTTTCCAAATTTTTTCTTGTGGTTGATTTCTAGTTTCACAGCCTTATGGTCAGAAAAGATGCATGGTATGATCTCAATCTTTTTGTATTTGTTGAGGCCTGATTTGTGACCTAGTATGTGATCTATTCTGGAGAATGTCCCATGTGCACTTAAAAAGAATGTGTATTCTGCTGTTTTAGAATGCAATGTTCTGTGTAAATCTTTTAAGTCTATCTGGTCCAGTATGTTACTCAAAGCCATTTTTTCCTTGCTGATTTTCTGTTAGTAGATGATCTGTCCATCGATGTAAGTGGGGTGTTAAAGTCCTACTATTATGGTATTATTATGAATGAGTTCCTTTATGTTTGTTATTAACTGTTTTATATATTTGGGTGTTCCCATGCTGGGTGCATAAATATTTATAATTGTTAGTACTTCTTGTTGAATTGTCCCCTTTATTATGATACAATGCCCTTTTTCATCTCTTGTTACAGTCTTTGTTTTAAAGTCTAGTTTTTCTGATATAAGTATTGCTTCTGCAGCTTTCTTTTGACATCCACTTGTGTGATAAATGTTTCTCCATCCCCTCACTTCCAACTGGCAGATACCTTAGGTCTAAAATGAGTCTCTTATAAGCAGCATATAGATGGGTCTTTTTTTTTTTAATCCATTCTGATGCCCCATGTCTTTTGATTGGATCAGTTAGTTCGCTTACATTCAGCATAATTATCGATAGATAAGTATTTAGTGCTATTTTATCACTTGTTTTGTCATTTCTGGAGATTTTCTCTGTTCCTTTCTTGTCTGTCTCACTTTTGGTCTTTCCTTTCCAAAGAGTCACCATTAATATTTCTTGCAGGGCTGGTTTAGTGATCACGAACTCCTTTAGTTTTTGTCTGGGAAATTCTTTATCTCTACTTCTATTCTGAATGATAGCCTTCCTGGACAGAGTATTCTTGGCTGCATATTTTCCCCACTCAGCACATTCAATATATCATGCCACTCCTTTCCGGCTTGCCATGTTTCTGTTGAGAAATCTGCAGCTAACCTTATGGGTTTTCGTTACAAATTCTTATTTAGAGCATTATATTCAAGTTTATGCAACCCTGATTTTACCACAATCCATAACAGACTTAGGGAAAGTAGGCTATGAGTGGGAATATTGTACAATAAACAAATAGCCTAAGATTGATCAACATACCATGATTTGTGTCCAGTAAGTGGTAGATTATCTGGAAGAAAGCCAGGGGCTTTTAGTTTTAGGTCTAAGGAGTATCATGCCTAGCAAAGGAAAATAAGAAGACATCTTTTTCTCCAAGACGATATTTTCCTATTACAATATAAAAAAGATTATAAGGGGATACTAAGAACAATTATATGCCAACAAAATAGATAACCTAGATGAAATGGACAAATTCCTAGAAACACACAATCTACTGATACTGACTTAAAAAGACATAGAATACCTCAACAAACCTATAGCGATAAAGAGAATTTGTAAGAAAATGATTATACCTATGACTACGCGGGAAATGTCTCAGAAATGCAAGGGTGGTTCAGCATACAAAAATAAATTAATATAAGCTATATTAAGAGGATTAAGGGGGAAAACCATATGACTATTGATCCAGAAAAATTGATGCAGAGAAAGTATGACAAAGTCCAACACCCTTTCACATTAAAAAAACACTGAACAAATGAGTTCTTTCTAATTGCTTTTCTTTTTCAGAGATTTTCTACATCTTTTTACATGTATATTTTTCCACATGATCTAAGGGATCAGGTTGTCTAGTTCAAAAAACAATCAAATAAAGAAACCACATAAGTATATTTGTTGGGATCCTATTAAATTGTAAATTAGGAAAAAATGATATCTTTATAAATTATTTTCTGAAAATTGTTATTATGAAATATCATACGTACAACATATTTTAACATATACAGTAATAATAATAACAAATCATTTACCCACCACTAGAGATACAACTAGAAGTATTACTTTTATTATTATTATTTATTTTTAATCATGGTAAAATTCACATAACATAATATTTAACATCTCAACCATTTTTCCCAGCTTTATTAAGGTATAATGAACACATAAAATTACATACATTTAAAGTGTACAACTTGATGATTTAATGTACCTATACAGTCTACAATCAAGTTAATGAAAACATCACCTCACAATCACCTTAATTTTTTCTTTGGTAAGCATGCTTAAGATCTATTCTCTTAGCAAGTTTCAAGGACACAATACAGTATTATAACTATAGTCTCCATGCTGTACATGTAGACTGTACATTACATCCTCAGAACTTATTCATCTTATAACTGAATGTTTGTACCCTTTGACCAATATCTTCCCATATGCCCCACCTCCCAGCCACTGGTAACCATCATTCTACTAATTGTTTCTGTAAGTTTCTTTTTTTTTTTTATTAAGATTCCACATATAGATGATACCACATAGTATTTGTCTTTGTCTTTCTGGCTTTTTTCACTTAGTATAATGCCCTCCAGTTTCATCCATGTTGACACAAATAACAGAATTTCCTTCTTTTTCATGACCAAATAATATTCACATTTTCTTTTTTATTACTAAAGTATAATAGATATACAATATTATCTTAGTTTCAGGTGTACAACACATTAATTTGACAATTCTATACACTACTTAATGTTACACAATAAGTGTAGTCACCATCTGTCACTATACCATGTTATTACAATATCATTGACTATATTCTTTATGCTATACTTTTCATGTCCATGACCCACATTTGGTTCACCCATGCAACACTTTGGTTGTTTCAATATCTTGGTTATTGTAAATAATGCTGAAGTGAACATGGGGGTGCAGATATCTCTTTGAGATCTCGTTTTCATTTCCTTTGGATATATGCCCCAAAATGGGATTGTTGCATCACATGGTAATGTTACCTTAAATTTTTTTGAAAAAAAAAAAAAGACTATCAGTTTACATTTCTACCAGGGTACAAGGGTTCCATTTTCTCCACATCCTTGCCAACACTTGTTGTCTTTTTTTCTTTTTTATATTATCAATTCTACCTGTGAGATAATATTTCATTGTGGTTTTGATTTGCATTTCCATGATGCTTAGTGATATTGAGCACCCTTTCATATACAAGTTAGCCATTTGTATATCTTTGGAAAGATATCTATTCAAGTCCTTTATCCGTTTTTTAATCAGGTTATTTTTTGCTATTTAATTAATTATATAAATGTTTTATATTTTTGGATATTAGCCCTTTATCAGATACATAGTGTACAAATATTTTTTTCCATTTTGTAGGTTGCCTTTTCATTTTGTTGAACCTTGTTAAATTTGCCCTTATGTGTCTGGGTTATTTCACTGAGCAAATGTCTTCAGGGTTCATCCATATTATAGTATGTGTCAGAATTTCCTTCCTTGTTAAAGCTGGATAATATTTGGGGCACCTGGGTGGCTCAGTCGTTAAGCGTCTGCCTTCAGCTCAGGTCATGATCCCAGGGTCCTGGGATCGAGCCCCGCATCGGGTTCCCTGCTCGGCAGGAAGCCTGCTTCTCCCTCTTGCACTCCCCCTGCTTGTGTTCCCTCTCTCGCTGTGTCTCTCTCTGTCAAGTAAATAAATAAAATCCTTTAAAAAAAAAAGCTGAATAATATTCTGTAATATGTATATACGACATTTTGTTTATTCATTCATCTGTTGATGGGCACATTGGTTGCTTCCAGCTCTTGGGTAATGTGAACAATACTGCTGTAAATTATATATGCTACATACAAATATTTCTTCAGGACCCTACTTTCAATTATTTTAGATATATCCCCAACAGTGGAATTGCTGGATCATATGGTAATATTATTTTTAATTTTTGAGGAGCTGCCATGCTAGATTTTTATTTTTATCTTTGAAGTTTTTATCTTTATCCCCAAAGCCCAGGAAATCACTACCTTCAGAGCAAGATGATTCATCACCAGTATATGTAGAGAACTTTCTTCATTTTAGGTATTCACTGAATTAAAAACTGAATCACTGCTACCCTCAAATAATACATCATCCTCATCTCTAGTGTCAATGACATTATTATTTCCACAACAGCGCACAAAATTTTCACTGCTCTTTACTAATTCCTTATATCTGACCCAGCATTTGATATAATTTCTCTCTTCTTGGAGAACATCCCTTAGAACTTGCTTTATTTTTTTAGGAGTTTATTTATTTGACACAGAGAGAGAGAGCAAGTGAGCACAAGCAGGGGGAGGGGCAGAGGGAGAGGGAGAAGCAGACTCTCCACTGAGCAGGGAGCCCAGTGTGGGATTCGATCCCAGGACCCTGGTATCATGACTTGAGCCAAAGGCAGACACTTAACCAACTGAGCCACCCAGGGGCCCCTAGAATTTTCTTTAGTTCTGGTAGCAAAATCTTCTGGTTTTTGTTTGACTGGGAATGTCTATTTTTATCTTATCTCTACTATTCTTGTCATGCCCAGTCATTTAATTACTTGCCTTTGGCGATGTTTCTAGGAAGAAGTTGCTGCGGCTGAGGTCGAAAAGGTTGCTGCCTGTGTTATCTTCAAGAATTTTGATGGATTCCTATCTCATATTTAGGTCTTTCTTCCATTTTGAGTCTATTTTTGTGTGTGGTATGAGGAAATGGTCCAGTTTCATTCTTCTGCATGTGGCTGTCCAATTTTCCCAACACCATTTGTTGAAGAGACTGTCTTTTTTCCATTGGACATTCTTTCCTGCTTTGTCGAAGATTAGTTGACTATAGAGTTGAGGGCCCATTTCTGGACCCTTTGATCTATGTGTCTGTTTTTGTGTCAGTATCATACTGTCTTGATGATTACAGCTTCATAATAGAGCTTGAAGTCCGGAACTGTGATGCCACCAGCTTTGCTTTGCTTTTTCAACATTCCTTTGGCTATTCGGGTCTTTTCTGGTTCCATACAAATTTTAGGATTATTTGTTCCATTTCTTTGAAAAAAGTGGATGGTATTTTGATAGGAATTGCATTCAATGTGTAGATTGCTCTAGGTAGCATTGACATCTTCACAATATTGGTTCTTCCAATCCATGAGCATGGAACGTTTTTCCATTTCTTTGTGTCTTCCTCAGTTTCTTTCATGAGTATTCTAAAAGTTTTCTGAGTACAAACTCTTTGCCTCTTTGGTTAGATTTATTCCTAGGTGTCTTATGGTTTGGGTGCAATGTAAAGGGGATCAACTCCTTAATTTCCCTTTCTTCTGTCTTGTTCCTGGTGTATAGAAATGCCACTGATTTCTGTGCATTGATTTTATATCCTGCCACTTTACTGAATTCCTATATGAGTTCTAGCAGTTTTGGGGTGGAGTCTCTTGGGTTTTCCACATAAAGTATCATATTATCTGCAAAAAGTGAGAGTTTCACTTCTTTGCCGATTCAGATGCATTTTATTTCCTTTTGTTGTCTGATTGCTGAGGCTAGGACTTCTAGTACTACGTTGAATAGCAGTGGTGATAGTGGACATCCCTGCCGCGTTCCTGACTTTAGGGGACAAGCTTTTAGTTTTTCCCCATTGAGAATGATATTCGCTGTGTGTTTTTCATAGATGGCTTTTATGATATTGAGGTATGTACCCTCTATCCCTACACTGTGAAGAGTTTTAATCAAGAAAGGATGTAGTACTTTGTCAAATGCTTTTTCTGCATCTATTGAGAGGATCATATGATTCTTTTTCTTTCTTTTATTAATGTATTGTATCACATTGATTTATTTGTGGATGTTGAACCAAACTTGCAGCCCAGGAATAAATCCCACTTGGTCGTGGTGAGTAATCCTTTTAATGTACTGTTAGATCCTATTGGCTAGTATTTTGGTGAGAATTTTTGCATCCATGTTCATCAAGGATATTGGTCTGTAATTCTCCTTTTTGATGGGGTCTTTGGTTTTGGGATCAAGGTAATGACGACCTCATAAAACGAGTTTGGAAGTTTTCCTTCCATTTCTATTTTTTGGAACAGTTTCAGGAGAATAGGTATTAATTCTTCTTTAAATGTTTGGTAGAATTCCCCTGGGAAGCCATCTGGCCCTGGGCTCTTGTTTTTTGGGAGATTTTTGATGACTGCTTCAATTTCCTTAGTGGTTATAGGTCTGTTCAGGTTTTCTATTTCTTCCTGGTTCAGTTTTGGTAGTTTATATGCATTCTACATTTCTTCCAGATTATCTAATTTGCTGGCATATAGTTGCTCATAATATGTTCTTATAATTGTTTGTATTTCTTTGGTGTTGGTTGTGATCTCTCCTCTTTCATTCATGATTTTGTTGATTTGGGTCATTTCTCTTTTCTTTTTGATAAGTCTGGCCAGGGGTTTATCAATCTTGTTAATTCTTTCAAAGAACCAGCTCTTAGTTTTGTTAATCTGTTCTATTGTTCTTTTGGTTTCTGTTTCATTGACTTCTCCTCTGATCTTTATTATTTCTCTTCTCCTGCTGGGTTTAGGCTTTATTTGCTGTTCTTTCTCCAGCTCCTTTAGGTGTAGGGTTAGGTTGTGTATTTGAGACCTTTCTTGTTTCTTGAGAAAGGCTTGTATTGCTGTATACTTTCCTCTCAGGACTGCCTTTTGCTGCATTCCAAAGATTTTGAACAGTTGTGTTTTCATTTTCACTTGTTTCCATGAATTTTTTTAATTCTCCTTTAATTTCCTGGTTGACCCATTCATTCTTTAGTAGGATGTGCTTTAGTCTCCATGTATTTGAGTTCTTTCCAACTTTCCTCTTCTGACTGAGTTCTAATTTCAAAGCATTGTGGTCCGAAAATATGCAGGGAATCATCCCAATGTTTTGGTACCGGTTGAAACCTGATTTGTGACCCAGGATGTGATCTCTTCTGGAGAATGTTCCATGGGCACTAGAGAAGAATGTGTATTCTGTTGCTTTGGGATGGAATGTTCTGAATGTATCTGTGAACTCTGTCTGGTCCAGTGTGTCATTTAAAGCCTTTATTTCCTTGTTGATCTCTTGTTTAGATGATCTGTCCATTTCAGTGAGGGGGGTGTTAAAATCCCCTACTATTATTGTATTATTATCCATGTGTTTCTTTGCTTTTGTTATTAATTGCCTTATATAATTGGCTGCTCCTATGTTAGGGGCATAGATATTTACAATTGTTAGATCTTCTTGTTGGATAGACCCTTTAAGTATGATGTAATGTCCTTCCTCATCTCTTATTACAGTCTTTGGTTTAAAATCTAATTTGTCTGATATAAAGATTGCCACCCCAGCTTTCTTTTGATGTCCATTAGCATGGTAAATGGTTTTCTACCCCCTCACTTTAAATCTGGAGGTGTCTTTGGGTCTAAAATGAGTCTCTTGCAGACAGTATATTGTTGGGTCTTGTTTTCTTATCCAATCTGATACTCTGTGTCTTTTGATTGGGGCATTTAGCCCATTTACATTCAGGGTAACTATTGCAAGATATGAATTTAGTGCCATTGTATTGCCCGTAAGGTGACTGTTACTGTATATTGTCTCTGTTCCTTTCTGGTGTATGTTACTTTTAGACTCTTTCTTTGCTTAGAGGACCCCTTTCAATATTTCTTGTAGGGCTGGTTTGGTGTTTGCAAATTCTTTTAGTTTTTGTTTGTCCTGGAAGTGTTTTATCTCTCTTTCTATTGCAATGACAGCTTAGCTGGGTATAGTATTCTTGGCTGCATATTTTTCTTGTTTAGTGCTCTGAATATATCATGCCATTCCCTTCTGACTGCTAGGTCTCCGTGGATAGGTCTGCTGCCAATCTAATGTTTCTACCATTGTAGGTTACAGACCTCTTGTCCCGAGCTGCTTCCAGGATTTTCTCTTTGTCTCTGAGACTTTTAAGTTTTACTATTAGATGTTGGGGTGTTGACCTATTTTTATTGATTTTGAGGGGGGTTCTCTGTGCCTCCTGGGTTGTGCCACCTGTTTCCTTCCCCAAATTAGGGAAATTCCCTGCTATAATTTACTCCAGTATTCTATGAATATCTAAAGCACAGCAAAATATAAAGCTCTACAAATATATGGCAAGAAGAAGTGGGGGGAAAATATGATACTGGGCCAGTCATCTTACCAATCACAAAGTTAAGTTTTCCAACATAGTTCTGGATGGTCTAACTTGTACTCTATAATGAATATAGTGGCTTTGAGTCATCTGCATTTAAAGTGGAGCAGTGGTCTAATAAGCTATTATGGAAGGGGATATGTTACTTCTGGTTCACTCTGATTCCTGGAGTGCAGCTTTTTGAGGTCTGTGCTGCTCCTGGCTGTGTTTGCCCTCAGAACTATTCTTCTACTTTTCCTGGCTCCCAGCATCTTGGGGAAAAGCCTCCATGGTTGGGAGGAAGAAAGACACCAGGGCATTTCTCTGTTTTGGGCAGCTTTTCTGGCAGTGGCTCATTTCTCTATCCTCATTTCTCTATACATTGGCCAATAAGATATAACTGTATTGAATCTTTTATTAATATATAATGACCTTTTATGTCTCCTGTAAAGTTTTTTTAGTGGGTGCTTGGGTGGCTTGGGTGGCTCAGTGGTTAAGCGTCTGCCTTTGGCTCAGGTCATGGTCTCAGGGTCCTGGGATCGAGCCCCATGTCAGGCTCCTTGCTCAACAGGGAGTCTGCTTCTCCCTCTGTCCCTCCCCCCACTCATATACTCTCTCTCTCACAAATAAATAAATAAAATCTTTTCTTTAAGTTCTAAAAAATTAAAAAAATAAAGTCTATTTTGGCTGATATTAATATGGTCATCCCTGCTTTCTTTTGGTTACAATTTCCATGTAATATCTTTTTCCATGCTTTCATTTTCGATGTATTTGTGTCTTTATATCTAAAATGAGTCTCTTATAAGAACAAACTGATGGTTACCAGAGGGGAGGGGAGTGGGGGAGTGGGTTAAATAAGTGATGGGGATTAAGAAGTTCACTTACCATGAGCACTGGGTAATGTAAAGAATTGTTGAATCACTATGATTGTACACATGAAACTAATATAACACTGTTTGTTTACTGGAAGTAAAATAACTTTTAGTGGTGCCTGGGTGGCTCAGATGGTTAAGCGTCTGCCTTCAACTCAGGTCATGATCCCAGGGTCCTGGGATCGAGTCCTGCATTGGGCTCCCTGCTAGGCAGGGAGCCTGCTTCTACCTCTGCCTCTGCCTCTCTCTCTCTCTCTCTCTCTCTCTCTGACTCTCATGAATAAATAAAACATTTAAAAAATTAAATTAAATTAAATTAAAACTTTTAAATAAATAAATAAAATGAATCTCTTGTAGATAGTATATAGTTGGATTGTGTGTTTTTATCCATTCTTTCAATCTCTGTCTTTCAACAAAGCTTAAACCACTTACGCTTTAGGTAATTACTGATAAGGAGGGACTTCTCTCACTTTACAATTTGTTTTCTATATGTCTTATAGCTTTTGTCCCTCATTGCCTGCATTCCTGTCTTGTTTTGTGTTTAGTTGATATTGGTAGTGAAATGTTTAATTTCCTTCCTCATTTCCTTTTATGTATATTCTGTAGCTATTTTCATTGTCGTTATTAAGGGATTACATTAGTATCCTAATGTTATAACATTCTAATTTCAATTCATAACTGCTTAACTTTGATAACATACAAAAATTCTGTTCCTTCACAACTCTGTCTCCACTCCTTTTAGTTGTTATTGTCAGAAAATTGTATTTTTATACACTGTGTGTCACAAAACATAAACTAATAATCTTTTTAAATGTGTTAGCTTCTTAAATTATGTAGAAAAAATTTGGAGTTACAAACCAAACTTACAATAATACTAGCTTTTATAATTGCCTATTATTGAAATCTTTATTTCTCCATATGGCTTCAAGTTACTGTCTACTGTTTTAGAAGATTTCTTACAGGGCTGGTCTAGTGGCAACAAATTCACTCAGCTTTTGTTTATCTGGGAATGTCTTAATTTCTCCCTCACTTCTGAAGGACAGTTTTACTGAATATACAATCCTTGGTTGATGGGATTTTTTTTTCCCTTTAGCACTTTGAATATATCGGGCCACCACCTCTGACCTCCAAAGTTTTTGATGAGAAATCTGCTGATAATCTTATTGAAAATTCCCTTGTATGTGATGAGTTGCTTCTCTCTTGCTGCTTTCAAGATTCTCTCTTTTTTCTTTGGCATTTTAAAGTTTGATCCCTTTGCGTTCATCTTACTTGGAATTTATTGAGCATCTTGAATGTTTCTAGTCATGTCTTTGGTCAAATTTGGGAAGTTTCCAGCCATTATTTCTTCAAATGTTCTCTCTGCTCCTTTCCTCTCTCTTCTCCCTCTGGGACTCCCACAATGTGTATGTTGAGCTTCTTAATGGTAGCCCACAGGTCGCTTCGGCTCATGTTCACATCTCATTATTTTTTTTTTTCTGTTCATCAAACTCAATACCTTCCATTGCCCCATCTTGAAGTTTACTGATTCTTTTTTTATGCCTGTTCAAATCTGCCTTTGAATCCCTCTGGCGAATTTTTTATTTTAATTAATTATTGTGCTGAAAAGCTTCAGAATTTCTTTTTGTTTTCTTTTTAGATCTTCTATCTTCTTATTGATATTTCCTTTTGTCCATTCATTATTCTTACGACTTTCTCCACCTCTTCCTTTAATTAACTGAACATCTTTAAGACTG
This sequence comes from Eumetopias jubatus, assembly GCF_037043125.1. Lineage (NCBI taxonomy): Eukaryota > Metazoa > Chordata > Mammalia > Carnivora > Otariidae > Eumetopias > Eumetopias jubatus. Next base: position 67,304,462 of record NW_028274817.1, read on the forward strand.
ATGTTTAAGGTATTTTTCTAGTAGATTTGTCATCAAATCTTTTACATGGACAATTTCTCTTGATTTTTTTTTCCTTTGAATGGGTCATACTTCTTTTCTTTATATGCCTTGTGATTTCTTTTTGTTGAAAACTTGACATTTAAATCTAATAATGTGATAATTCTGGAAATCAGATTCTCTTCCTTCCACAGGGTTTACTGTCTTTTGCGATGATGATGATGATGATGGTGATGATGATGATGATGTTTTAAGCTGTCTCTATGCTGAGGTTCAGCCTGTGGTAGAAACTTAAGATCGTCTCAGGTCTTTTTTGAGCCTGTCTGTGGGCATGCATGCTCACTCTCTAATTTCCCCATATATACAGTTGTTTTTAAATGTCCTTATCTCTAATGCCTGGCTCTCAAAAGGGGAAAAGGAGAGAAATCAAAGGGGAGAGGAGGGAAAGGGCACCAGCCCTTTAAATCCACTGGGAGTCATTTCAGCCAAAGGGGGTGGGGTTTGCAACAATGCAAGGAGATGCAACAACAATGGGCACTGCTTTTTTGTCTGTACCTCTGTGTTTTGAAGCAACAGTTGATAATCAGAAGGCAGATCCCTGATATCTGGAGAACACGGTCCTTTCTGCCTACCATGGCTCCTGCAAGCTGTGTGCAAGCTGCTCCAGGAACACATGCAGAGCTGCCTGCCTGTGGCTGGGGGTGGGAAATGGGTGGTTGTTACTGTGTTAAGAGCTGAAAATGACCAAAATTAACTTCAATTTGCCATGCAAGCCTTCCCCTGATGTTTTGATCTTTTAATACACTCCAGAATTCCAAAACAGTTACATCAGACACTTTCTGCCAGTGCAATTGTCTAGGAGGGAAGACAGATTCCTGATGCTTCCTACCCCACCATCTTCCTAGAATCCTCTCACCCAAGAGCCCTAATTTTTATTATGTTATGTTAGTCATCATACATTACATCATTAGTTTTTGATGTAGTGTTCCATGATTCATTGTCTGCGTATAACACCCAATGCTCCATGCACTAGGTGCCCTCCTTAATACCCATCACCGGGCTAACCTATCCCCCCACCCCCCTCCCTTCTAAAATCCTCAGTTTGTTTCTCAGAGTCCATAGTCTCTCATGGTTCATCTCTCCCTCTGATTCCCCCCCCTTCATTTTTCTCTTCTTACTATCATCTTTTTTTTTTAACATGTAATGTATTATTTGTTTCAGAGGTACATGTCTGTGATTCATCAGTCTGACACAATTCACAGCACTCACCATAACACATACCCTCCCCAATGTCTATCACCCAGCCACCTCATCCCTCCCACCCCCATCACTCCAACAACCCTGAGTTTGTTTCCTAAGATTAAGAATTCCTTATATCAGTGACATCATATGATACTTGTCTTTCTCTGATTGACTTATTTCACTTAGCATAATACCCTCTAGTTCCATCCACATCGTTGCAAATGGCAAGATTTCATTTTCTGATGGCTGCATAATATTCCATTGTATATATATATATATACCACATCTTCTTTATCCATCCATCTGTTCATGGATATCTTGGCTCTTCCCATAGTTTGGCTATTGTGGATATTGCCACTATAAACATTGGGGTGTACATACCCCTTCAGATCACTACATTTGTGTCTTTGGGGTAAATACCCAGTAGTGCAACTTCTGGGTCATAGGGTAGCTCTATTTTCAACTTTTTGAGGAAACTCCATATTGTTTTACAAAGAGCCCTAATTTTTAATACACTTTATTTTTTAAAACAACTTAGACTTACTAAAAGAAATGGAGAAGATAGTATAAGGAGTTACCATATACCTTGCACCCAGTTTCCCCTATTATTAACAGTTTTTATCAGTATGATATATTTGCTACAATTAATGAACAAATATTGGTACCTAATTATTAACTAACATCCATAATTTATTCAGATTTCCTTACTTTTTAACTAATGCCTTTTCTGTTCCAGGATTCCATCCAAGATATCTCATTACATTTAGTTGTCATGTCTCCTTAAACTCCTCTTGGCTGTGATCATTTTGATGCTTCCCTTATTTTTGATGACCTTGACAGTTTTACAGAGTACTAGTCACATATCCTTTCTCTCAGAATTTGTCTGACGTTTTTCTCATGATTAGACTAGGGTTACATATTTGGAAGAGAAAGATTGCAAGGTAAAGTGTCATTTTAATCACATTATATAAAGGGTACATACCTCAATATCACTCATTATCAATGAAATACAAATCAATGAGATATCATCTTACACCTGTCAGAATGGCTAAAATCAAAAACACAAGAAATGACAAGTGTTGGCAAGGATGAGGAGAAAAAGGAACCCTTATGCACTGTTGGTGGAAATGCAAACTGGTAAAGCCACTCTGGAAAACAGTATGGATATTCCTCAAAGAGTTAAAAATAGAGCTACCTATAATCCAGTAATCACACTACTGGATATTTATCCCCCAAATACAAAAACACTAATTCAAAGGGATACATGTACCCCCATGTTTATTGCAGCATTACTTATAATAGCCAAATTGTGGGAACAGTCCAAGTGTCCATCAATAGGCGAATGGAGAAAAAAGATGTGGTGCATATATACACAATGGAATATTACTCAGCCATAAAAAGGAATGAAATCTAGCCATTTGTAATGACATGAATGGATCTAGAGAGTATAATGCTAAGCATAATAAGTTAGTCAGAGAAAGACAAATACCATATGATTTCACTCATATGTGGAATTTAAGAGACAAAACAAATGAGCAAAGAAAAAAATAAAACAGAGAAAGGCAAACCAAGAAACATACTCTAAACTATAGAGAACAAACTGATGGTTACCAGAGAGGAAATGGGTGGGGGGATAGATGAAATAGATGATGGGAATTAAAGAGTACACTTATCATGATGAGCCCTGAGTAATGTACAGAATTGTTGAATCACCATATTGTACACCTGTAAGTAATATAACACTGTATGTTAACTATGCTGGAATTAAAATTAAAAACTTAATTAAAAATGAGTATATACTACCAACATTATTTGTGAAATTGATTACCTATTTTATGTGTGTTTGTCAGGTTTTTCCGCTGTGAAGTCCTATTTTTTAAAATTAAACTTTTCATCTTAAGACAATCATAGATTTACATATAGTTGTTAGAAGTAATACATAAACATCCCATATACCCAGTTTTCCCCAGTGGTAACATCTTATAATACAATAGTACAATATCACAGCCAGGAAAGTGGCATTGATACAGTAAGAATTCAGACATTTCCATCACCGTTAGCATCCCTTATGTAATTCTTCTATAGCCACACCCTCTTCCTTCTCACTCTCACTCACTCCTTAACTCCTGATGATCACTAATCTGTTCTCCATTTCTATAATCGTATGATTTCACAAATGTTACATATATGGCACCATACAGTATATGATTTTTGGTATTGACCTTTTTCACTCAATATTATTTCTCTGGAGATTCATCTACATTTTTTATGAACTGATAGTTTATTCTTTTTTTATTTTGAGTAATAATCCATTATGGCTATACCACAGTTTAACCATACACTCACTGAAGGGCAGCTGCTTTGTTTCCAGTTTTTGGCAAATAAATCTGCTATAAACATTTGTGTACAGGTTTTTATGTGGATAGAAGTATTCATTACGCTGGTTACATGCCCAAGAGTGCAATTGCTGGATTATATGGTGGTTGCATGTGTACTTTTTAAAGAAGCTGCCAAAATAATTTCAAGAGTGACTGTACCATTTTATATTCCTAAGAGCAATGTATGAATAATTCAATTTCTCTACATTCTTGCCAACATTTGATATAACTATTTTTTTTATTTTAGGAATCCTGATAAGTATGTTGTGATATATTACAGTGGCTTTAATTTGCATTTCCCTGGTAGATAATGATGTTAAAAATCTTAACGTTTCTTTATTTGACATCCGTATGTTTTCTTTAGTGAAAAGTCTCTTCATGTGTTTTACCCACTCTGCAATTGGATTGCTCAAATTTGGAACTGTTGAGTTTTGAGAGTTGTTTTATATATTCTAAATAGTAGTCCTTTCTTGGATATGTGGTTTATACATATTTTCTACAATTCTGCAGCTTGTTTTTTCATTCTGTCAGTTGGGTATTTCAGAGCAAAAGTTTTGAAATTTGATGATGTCCAATTTATCAATTTTTTCTGTGGTTGTGTTTTTGTTGTGCCTAGGAACTCATTACTTAACCATAGATCCCAAAGATTTTTTTCCTAAAAGTTTTATAGTTTACATTTTACAATTAAGTGTGTGATTGTTTTTAGTTGAATTTTGTGTAAGATTCTTTTTTTTTTACCTGCATTAAACTGATTTTACACCTTTATCACATTTCAGTTGGGCATATTTGTAAGAATTTACTTTTGTGTTTTCTATTCTGTTACACTGATCTACACATGTCTATATACCCACCTATACCATTCTGTCTTGATTACTATGGCAATTAAATAAGTCTTGAAATTGGATAGACCAATTCCTCCCACTTTATTCTTGTTTTTCAAAATTGATTTAGTCATTCAATTTCCTTTGCCTTTGCCTGTAAGTGAATAATTTATATATACAAAAAGTCTTGCTGAGATCTTTATAGGATTTGCTTTAACTCATCTCTCCATTTATTCAGATCTTTGATTTACTTCATCAGCATTTTGTACCTTTCAGCATACAATTATTGTACATATTTTATTAAATTGACACCTAGGTATTTCTCTTTTTTGAGTGATTATAATTGGTGTTGCATTTTTAGTTTCAGTATTCATTGCTAGTATATGAAAATACAATAGTTTTTTGTATTTTTCTTCTATCTTGCAACCTTGTTGAAATTATTAGTTCTAGGAGGGGATTTTTGGTGATTACTTGAGATTTTCTATATAGATAATCATGTCACCTGCCAATAGGAAGAATTTTAGTTCTTCCTCTCCAATTTGTATACTTCCATTTCCCATTATTACCTTATTGCACTAGCTTGGACTTCCCTCACTATGTTGAATAAAAGTGGTGAGAGCCGATATCCTTGCCATTTTCCTGATCTCCAAAGAAAACCATTCTGTCTTGCACTATTAAATATGTTAACTGAAGGTATAGATTGCTCTGGGTAGCATAGACATTTTAACAATGTTTATTCTTCCGATCCATGAGCATGGAATATTTTTCCATCTTTTTCCTGATCAAAATTCCAATGACATTTTTCAAAGTGCTGGAACAAACAATCCTGAAATTTGTATGGAATCAGAAAAGACCCCGAATCGCCAAGGAAATGTTGAAAAAGAAAAACAAAGCTGGGGGCATCACGTTGACCGATTTCAAGCTATATTACAGAGCTGTGATCACCAAGACAGCATGGTAGTGACACAAAAACAGACAGATAGACCAATGGAACAGAATAGAGAACCCAGATATGGACCCTCAACTCTATGGTCAAATAATCTTTGACAAAGCAGGAAAAAACATGCAATGGAAAAAAGACAGTCTCTTCAATAAATGGTGCTGGGAAAATTGGACAGCCACATGCAGAAGAACGAAACTCAACCATTCTCTAACACCATTCACAAAGATAAACACAAAGTGGATGAAAGACCTCAATGTGAGACAGGAAGCCATCAAAAACCCAGAGGAGAACATAGGCAGTAACCTCTTTGACATCGCCCACAGCACCTTCTTTCAAGATACATCTCCAAAAGCTAGTGAAACAAAAGCAAAAATGAACTTTTGGGACTTCATCAAGATCAAAAGCTTCTGCACAGCAAAGGAAACAGTCAACAAAACAAAGAGGCAACCCACAGAATGGGAGAAGATATTTGCAAATGACACTACAGATAAAGGGCTGGTATCCAAGATCTATAAAGAACTTCTCAAACTCAACACCCAAAAAACAAATAATCAAGTCAAAACGTGGGCAGAAGATATAAACAGACACTTCTCTGAAGAAGACATACAAATGGCTAACAGACACATGAAAAAGTGTTCATCATCATTAGCCATCAGGGAAATCCAAATCAAAACCACATTGAGATATCACCTTACACCAGTCAGAATGGCAAAAATGGACAGGGCAAGAAACAACAAATGTTGGAGAGGTTGTGGCGAAAGGGGAACCCTCTTACACTGTTGGTGGGAATGCAAGTTGGTACAGCCACTTTGGAAGACAGTGTGGAGGTTCCTCAAAAATTTAAAAATAGAGCTACCCTATGACCCAGCAATTGCAGTCCTGGATATTTACCCCAAAGACACAGATGTAGTGAAAAGAAGGGCCATATGCACCCCAATATTCATAGCAGCAATGTCCACAATAGCCAAACTGTGGAAAGAGCCGAGATGCCCTTCAACAGATGAATGGATAAATGAAGATGTGGTCCATATATACAATGGAGTATGACTCAGCCATCAGAAAGGATGAATACCCAACTTTTACATCAACATGGGATGGGACTGGAGGAGATGATGCTAAGTGAAATAAGTCAAGCAGAGAAAGTCAATTATCATATGGTTTCAATTATTTGTGGAACATAAGGAATAGCATGGAGGCCATTAGGAGAAGGAAGGGAAAAATGAAGGGGGGGGAATTCAGAGGAAGAGATGAACCATGAGAGACTATGGACTCTGAGAAACAAACAGGGTTTTAGAGGGGAGGGGGAGGGGGGATGGGTTAGCCCGGTGATGGGTATTAAGGAGGGCACGTACTGCATGGAGCACTGGGTGTTATACCAAAACAATGGATCGTGGATCACCACATCAAAAACTAATGATGTATTGTATAGTGACTAACATAACATAATAAAATTTAAAAAAAATAAATGTTAACTGTAGTTTTTTTTGGTAAATGTTCTTTATCATGTTGAGGAAGTTCCTCTCTATTCCTATTTTTCTGAGAGTTTATATCATGAATGAATGTTGGATTTTATCAAATGCCTTTCCTGCATCAATTTACATGACTTATGTAGTTTTTCTTCTTTAGCTTATTAATACATTGGCTTACACTTATTGATTTTTGAATCTGAACCAGCCTTGTATCTTTGGGAAAAAAATCTCATTTGGCTATGATACGTAATTCTTTTAATATATTGCTGAATTTTATTTGCTAATATTTTGTCAAGGATTTTTTCATTTATATTCATAAGGGATATTGATCTGTAGTTTTCTTTTTTGTACTGTCATCGTCTTATTTTTCTATTAAGGTAATTCTAGTTTTATAAAATGTATTGAGAAATGTTCCTTCCTTTTCTATTTTCTATCTTTCTAGGCTGCCTCCCTCCTGCACCTTGGGCTAGTGAAAGTAGGCTTTTCTTGAGGCTTTTTATCGGTATGAATTGGTATGAATTCTTTCTCAAAAGTTTGATAGAATTTTACAGTGAAATCATATGGGCTTGGAGATTCTTTGAGGCAGAATACTTAATTACTAGTTCAATTTCCTTAGTGGCTACAGAGCTAGTCACATTATCCATTTTATAGTGGGTGAGTTGTGATAGCTTATTTTTCAAAGAATTAGTCCATCTCATCTAAGTTGTCCAGTTTATGTGTGTAGAGTTATTCATCGTAATCCTCTATTATTTCTTTGATGTCTGCAGGCTTGATAGTGATATCCCCTATTTCATTCCCGAAAATGGTAATTTATCTGTCCTTTTTTTTTCCTGGTTAGTCTTGCTGGAGCTTTATCAGTTTTTAAATCTTTTCAAAAAGCCACTTCATTATTGCTGGGCTTTCTCTGGACAGCACTCCAACTGAGGTGTTGGGGCACTTTGTTGCAGCTTTATCACGATGTAAGTCTAATCTCCCCATTAGGCTTTTGCGTGGGGGTGAGGCCACAGTTTTACTTGTGATGTTTGGCTGAAGTAAAGCAGTGATTGTATAAAAGTTTTCTATCTTTCTAGGCTGCCTCTCTCCTGGCCATTTGGCTAGTGAAAGCTTTTATTTCTGTGCCTGTTAAAATTTCTTTAGCTTCAAGTTCAGCATATATGAGGCAAAAAGAAAACCCAGGAAACTCACTGCAGTGTAGTTCCTTTGATCCAACGGCCTTTACCCATCTTTTTCTCTCCACATTTCAGTCTTTTTATGTTTATTTTATAATGTTCAAGGTTTTTATTGCACTGAATGGGAATAGGTAAAAGTGCATCTATTCAATCTTCTTGGAAGAAGAAACCCCATTAGCCCCATTTTAAGTTATTTTTAAGAGATGTTTTGTTATTTTGTTTTTAAATTAAAAACTTGAATTTGAGGGGCACCTGGGTGGCTCAGTCTTTAAGCGTCTGCCTTCGGCTCAGGTCATGATCCCAGGGTCCTGGGAACAAACCCCCCAGTCCAGCTCCCTGCTCAGCAGGAAGCCTGCTTCTCTCTCTCTCACTCCCCTTGCGTGTGTTCCTTCTCTCGCTGTGTCTCTCTCTGTCAAATAAATAAATAAAATCCTTTAAAAAAAGCAACTTGAATTTGATAAAATGCCTTTTTAGCCTCTATTGATATAATGTGCTTTCCTGTTTGTATCTACAAATATTGAGGAGAATATAAACAGCTTCAATTAAACTTCTCTGGGGAATGTTATGTAGCTGTTTACCCCTATCCCCAAGCATACAGCAAAGGTTTAGACTCAAGCGACTAGAGGGGCCTGGCAGGTAAAGTTAATGAGAAAAGAGTGCTTGTTGGGGTTTTTGCAAGATGATGAGGAATAGTGGGTGCTGGAGTCAGAGGGGCAACATGTGACTTGTCAATAGGGAGAAAATGCTACTCACCTTCATTTGAAAGCTTCCACACAGAAATGGGTGACTACTGCTTCCTGATCTTTATTTTATGTTCCAGAGAGACCAGAAATGAGAATTTCTATGGAAAATGTTGCAATTTTTAAATGTTGGCATCTAATTCATGAATATTGTTAAACAATGTGTAGGTCAGACTAAACATAGTATGGACCGGATTCAGTAAAAGGGCTACCATTTTGTAACTTCTGACACAGGGATACTAATGCCAAAATAAGGCTTCCTTTTCTCTTAAGCTGGAAAAAAAAATGCCTAGAAGGAACGTAAAGAGGACTTAAATGCTGAGTGTGTTCTTTATAAAGGGACATAGCATATTTCCCCCCTCCAACTCTGGGCCAAACTCCTAAGGACATGGGAAATGAAACTCCAGATTGTTTGGGGGGATTCAAATGCAGAGATCTGTGTTCCTCCTTTCCTAGAGCTCAGTACTGTGATGAGACTCGAGAATTTGTTTGGCTCAGAGTGATGTAGGTGTTTCATGTCATGTCTTGGCAGATTGAACTGAGATTGCCTCACTTAGGGGTTAGGAGTGTACCTGAGTTTATCTTGTTGCAACAGCACACAATGACAGAATCAATTTCTAGGAACCCAAGAGGGTCACAGAAGTTGAAACTCAGCTGCATTGAAGGGATCTTTTAGTTGGGAATGAAGGATTACACATGAAGTTTTGTGGAGGTTCATAAAAGAATGTGGCTTCAGTTATAAAATCAGTTACATTTCTTTGACCTCATGGGTTCATAGACCAAAAATTGTACCCTCTATACTATCTTTTCTAATATAAATTCTATCATAGCCTAGGTTTGACATGTAGTTATTATTTTCCAAATCATTTTTTCATTACAACTTCAATTATGGTTACCTCCCCAATCCCAGGTTTTATTTAGAATTTAAAAGTACCTTTTCTACTTTATAGAACTTTAGTTGCTTTTCAGATTTTTAAAAATAGGTATCAGCATTTGAAACTGAACATTTTTATATCTGTGACAACACATTTTTTTTCAGAAACTCCTAAATATAAATATGATTTTCCTATCTATGAAAATGGGTATTTTTTAAATTGTCAAAGTCCCAATCAGTGTTTAATGCTAACATTTATACTTTTCTTAGATTTTAAAAAATATGTAAGTCCAAACTTTGCCATATGTTTATGTCCACCATTTGCTGCGAGGGTTTTTTGTTTGTTTCTCATTGTTCTCTCTCTGTCTCAAAGCTACTTATATACATTATACACATTTTCTGGTTTATTTTCATTAAACTGTACACTCTAGGTAGGGCCAGATAGAGATGTCTTTCAACTTTATTTGAAATCTAATGAAACCCTCTTACACTGTTGGTGGGAATGCAAGTTGGTACAGCCACTTTGGAAAACAGTGTGGAGGTGCCTCAAAAAATTAAAAATAGTTACCCTATAACCCAGCAATTGCACTACCGGGTATTTAACACAAAGACACAGATGTAGTGAAAAGAAAGGCCATATGCACCCCAATGTTCATAGCAACAATGTCTTCAATAGCCAAACTGTGGAAAAAGCCAAGAGGCCCTTCAACAGATGAATGGATAAAGAAGATGTGGTCCATATATACAATGGAATATGACTCAGCCATCAGAAAGGATGAATACCCAACTTTTACATCAACATGGATGGGACTGGAGGAGATTATGCTAAGTGAAATAAGTCAAGCAGAGAAAGTCAATTATCGTATGGTTTCACTTATTTGTGGAACATCAGGAATAACATGGAGGACATTAGGAGAAGGAAGGGAAAAATGAAAGGGGGGTATTGGAGGGAGAGACGAACCATGAGAGACTATGGACTCTGAGAAACAAACTGAGGGTTCTAGAGGGGAGGGGGTTGGGGATATGGGTTAGCCCAGTGATGGGTATTAAGGAGGGCACGTACTGCATGGAGCACTGGGTGTTATACGAAAACAATGAATCGTGGATCACTACATCAAAAACTAAATATGGTGACTAACATAACATAATAAAATTCAATTAAAATAAACAAATAAATAAACAAAAGCTAATGAGATCGGATAATTCAAAACGGTCAATATGTAATAAAGTTAAAATTACTTTGACAAGGTCATAGACATTTTCAGAATGAGCTTTATTTATCAACGAATCTCTGAGGAAATTTCACTTCCTCAGGGCACCTTGTGTATCTAAGACAGAACTACACGTCCCCTCCCCAGCTTATTCTATCCTTTTACCTGGTGTTCTTTTTTCTCTATAGCAAGTTATCTTCACTGACACTCTGTATTATTTGTTAATAGATTCTAGGCCTGTGTTCCCAAACATGATCTTATTTGTTCACTGATATATCCCCAATTCCTCCAGTAGTGGCTGGCACACAGTAGCTGCTAATTAAATGTTAAATCAAAGTACAAAGAACCAAAAATTACTTAATGTCTAGAATGACTGTCCAATAATCAGATTCACCAGTGGCGCAGAAACACATTAATGACATCTAAAAGTGAACAATTTCTTTTGAGATTTTTTTTTTCCAGCCCTTTCCTCCTTCAACATGGTAATTGAAGTTCACTGGCCTGGGAGTAGCCTCCATCTATCAACTTTTGGTCAGTGAAGAGGTTTCAGAGAAAATAACACAATTAACAATCAGCAAAAGGAGGGGGAGGACAAAGGGGAAAAACTAAGTGGTAGCCTCAGTGGGGCAATCCCGGGCCAGATGTCCCGACTCGCCACAGCGGTAGCAGTTGACTTCACTCGTTTTGCTGCAGTTGATGGCCATGTGGCCGGTCTCGCCACACCGGTAACACCTGACTTGGGTGCAGTCTTTCTGAATGTGGCCATATTCACCGCAAGAGTAACACTTGGGCTCTTCCTGACGGTCACAATCACGAGCCAGGTGGCCTGGTTTGCCACAAGTGTAACAGCACTGCTCTCTCTCTCTCTTCGGCTTAATACAGTCTTTAGCGATGTGGCCACTTCTCCCACAGTTGTAGCAGATGTCCTGGAGAAGGTCACAATTCTTAGCATGATGGCCAGACTCACCACAGCGGTAACAGATGTCAGGTAGGTTGGTGGAACTGCACGGAGAACCTCTACCACGGCCTCTGGCTCCGCGCCCTCGACTCGCTCCTGCTCTAGGGCATCCCCGGGCCCAGTGGCCAGACCGTCCACACTTGAAACATTCGTTACTGCTCATGGCGGAGGTGAGATCTTAGGGTGAGCTGGCCCAGCACTGCCCCGAAGGTTCCGACGCAACTCCCCTTAGGAAGGCTCAGAAACAAGTGGCCGTTTTTCTCTAGGGGCCTCAGCAACGTCACACAAGGTTTGCGCACGGCCCCAATTATGCGTCAGAGGCTTTCCAGCTGCCCTTCCCCCGCCCCGCCCCAACTTTCCTACTATCCTTGAGGTCAAAAGCATGGCTGAGTGTTGGTGTTTTCTGTTTTTGTTTTTGTTTTTGTTTTTTTAAATAAACACTTGGATCTTTAGGTTTGTTTGAATCCTTCCCTGTTCAGAAAATATACCCTGTAAGATTTCTTATAAATAAGAATTATAACTTTGTGATCTAGTAGATGATGTTTTTACATACGTCCTATGGACATAGGAAAAACATGTATGAGAGGTATCTAATCCAGTAAATGAAAGAAACAAATCATAGCAAATTAGACCAACCTCCTTTGTTTTAAAAAATAAAATACAAATGTTCATAAAGATATAAGCTACATAAAGTAGGAAAAAAAAGTCTTTAAAATGCCACAGTGACAGGCGTCTGGGTGGTTCAGTTAAGCTTCGGCCTTCGGCTCAGGTCATAATCCCGGGGTTTTAGGATGGAGCCCCACATCGGGCTTCCTGCTCAGCGGGAAGCCTGCTTCTCCCTCTCCCACTCCCCTTGCTTGTGTTCCCTCTCTGGCTGTGTCTCTCTCTGTCAAATAAATAAATAAAATCTTTAAAAAAATAATAAAATAAAATAAAATGCCACAGTGAGGGACGCCTGGGTGGCTCAGACAGTTAAGCATCTGCCTTAGGCTCAGGTCACGATCACAGGGTTCCTGGGTGGAGCCCTCAGTCCAGCTCCCTGCTCAGTTGGGAATCTGCTTCTCCCTCTGCCTCTCCCCCTGCCTGGTGCTCTCTCCCTCTCTCTCTCAAATAAATAAATAAAATCTTTTAAAAAAAATAAATAAAATGCCACAGTGATACTTACAATCTTGCATATTTTATCGAAGGAATCCTAGTTTTCAACATAATCGGCACCGTTTAAGTTATAAAACGTAACAGGATTGAAGCAGTCAGTATAAAGAACACATTATCACTTGGAAAATAAATTACAAAACCGCAATTTAAATATTGGGTACATTTCCTCTCTGTTGTTTTCCAAATTGTTTATATCTTATATAAACTGCATAAAGATTTATGGACATGTTCATTTATATAGATACACAAGTATGGAATACTAGACACTGAAATATCAACCATAGCTATTTTGGGTTTATATGATTGAATACAATTTTTTTCTCCTTATTTTCCTTCTCTGTACTTTACAACTTTTGAAATGAGTTTAGGTTATTGGTAATTTTATTTTATTTTATTTTTAAATTTTATTTATTTGACAGAGAAAGCAAGAGAGCACAAGCAGGGGGAACAGTAGAGGGAGAGGGAAAAGCAGGCTCCCCACTGAGCAGGGAGCCTGATTTGGGGCTCGATCCCAGGACCTTGGGATCATGACCTGAGCTGAAGGCAGATGCTTAATCATCTGAGCCACCCAGCCACCCTGGTTATTGGTAATTTTAAAAACTCACAATAAATATTTTTCTTTGTTACTAGTTAACTATACGTTTAGCGTATGATTTTTTTTCAGGCAGGCAATACAAACATACTTGGTAAAACACAGACATAAGAATAATATATGTAGCCGTTGGTCTTTATTTTCAATATGACTTGATTGGAATGTGCAACTGGTTCCATAAATGCAATGACAAAGAAAACTATTTTCAAAAATTAATAAAAGTTTAGAGCCAAAGAGCATGAGCAGTTGCCATATATACAATAATGAAATGAGTTTTATTCCTAAACAATTAAATGATGCTGCATAAATGGTTTCAAAAGGCAAACAATCTCTGTGGTTCAAAATTTGATATATATTAAATTAACCTTATTAATTATCACATGTATATTTCCCTTTAGGCTTATACTTTTATTAAAGTAATACATGCCGATAGTTTAAAGTACTGATTTTCAAACAGCTTTAATGGAGGCATGAAGTAAGATATGCATTTTACATCACAATAGAGGATACATGTGTATGTGTTATAACTCAAACACATTTAAGAAAAAAAATTTACCTTTAATGTGTGCAATGCACTTTGATGTTTTATTTTAGATATTAAAAGAATAATTTATTTATGCCAATAAATTTGATAACCTAATAAAATGGACAAATTTCTTATAAAACACAACCTACCATAACTGATACAACTAGAAAATCTAACAAGTTCTCTATCCATTAATTTCTTTAATTTAGAAACTTCCAATAAATTTAAAATAGAGCCCACCTAAAAATTAGGATCATATAATAATGTAAGCTACACACTGGAATGTTTAAAAGGTGCATATGGCAAAAGGGAACATAAAATGATGAAGTAACTATGAAATTTATATGTGTATATCTGTATACCTTAGATTCATTATACCACCAGCTCTATTTTCTAGCCTAGGACTGTTGGGGAAGACAAGGGGAAAGAGAAAATTAATGTTCATTTGAGATGTACTGTACACTAGACACTATGGCATAAATTTTGAATGAGGAGGGCAAATGATTTCTTTTTTCTTAGATTTTATTTATTTATTTGAGAAAGAGAGACAGAGATAGCGAGAGAGAGCATGAGTGGGGAGTAGAGGGAGAAGCAGACTCCCTGCTGAGCAGGGAGCCCGAAGCAGGGCTCGATCCCAAGACCCTGAGATCTAGACCTGAGCTGAAGACAGATGCTTAACCGACTGAGTCACCTGGGGACCCCAGGAGGGCAAATGATTTCTTAGCGCTGTGAATTGGGCAAATGATTTCTATAAGGGAATACATTCTTTCCTGTTTTTCTTGAGACTGGAGATCCTGGAAATGTAATTCAGTTTGATATACAGGAAGACAACATGAAATTTTGAAGATAGGTGATGAATTTGTGAGTCCCTGCAACTCTTTTTGTTCCCCCTTCAGGCAAAGACCCTAGTTTTATTCTTTTCTTTTTCAAGTTTTTATTAACTTCCGGTTAGTTAACAGACAGTGTAGTATTAGTTTCAGGTGTAGAATTTAGTGACTCATCACTTACATGCAACACCCAGTGCTCATCACCGCAAGCGCCCTCCTTAATACTCATCACCTGTTTAACCTGTCCCCTTGGCCCACCTCCCCTCCAGTAACTCTCAGCTTGTTCTGTATAGTTAAGAGTCTTTTTCCTGGTTTGCCTCTTTTTCCCACCTATGTTCATCTGTTTTGTTTCTTAAATTTTACATATGAGTGAAATCATATGGTATTTGTCTTTCTCTGACTGACCAATTTCGCTTAGCATAAGACTTTCTATCTCCATCCACATCATTGCAAATGGCAGGATTTCATTCTTCTTTATGGCTGAGTAATATTCCAGTCTGGAATATTTGTGTATACACACACACACACACACACACACACATCTTCTGCATGTGGAATATTTATATATTGGAATATTTTTATAGACCACCTCTTCTTTATCCATTCATCAGTTGATGGACATCTGGGCTCTTTCCATAATTTGGCTATGACGTTTTCTATTCATGTTGTAATAAATGCTGGTGGTGGCCTATTAAATTGATCTCTCAAATACATTAAATGATTTCAACTCACAGTTTAAAACACACTGATTTAAAGAGTTATAACTAGGGGCGCCTGGGTGGCTCAGGCGTTAAGCGTCTGCCTTCGGCTCAAGTCATGATCCCAGGGTCCTGGGATCGAGCCCTGCATCGGGCTCCCTGCTCCACAGGAGGCCTGCTTCTCCCTCCTGCACTCCCCCTGCTTGTGTTCCCTCTCTCACTTTGTCTCTCTCTGTCAAATAAATAAAATCTTAAAAAAAATAAAAAAATAAAGAGTCATAACTATAAATCATGCTTATGAGTTCTTGATGTTTCAGTTTGGGATGTTTTAATTGATCTGTGATTTTCCATTTCAGAGAATGAATGTTTAGCCCTCCCTTACCTATACCATCTTTGGGGCCACCTCATACATTTACACATTTCAAATTCTCCACCCCAACCCGCCTCCCTGCCCCTGCTTCACCCTTCTCCTAATATTGGTTGGGTCGCTATCCAACATTTACATAATTATAACCATGTAAATGCCACATATGGCTGAGCCATGAATACTCTGATCAGTTTTCACTGCCTGCACAGCTTTTTGTCGCCTGGAGTTAGTTATTGTCATTCTTCATTTCCTTAGTTTCTCATATACTTACCTCAATTCTATTTCATATATCTATACAGCTACTTTTATACCAGTACCATACAGTTTTCCTTACTGTAGTCTGGTATTTTGTTTTGAAATTGGTAAGAGGCCTCCAACTTTTCCCTTCTTTTCCAAAATATTTTGACTATTCTGAGTTTCTTGCATTTCCATATGAATTTTAGTATCAATTTGTCAATTTCTGCAAAAGAGACAACTAATATTTTGATACATATTGTGGAACCTGTAGATAGATTTAGAGATATTATCTTAACAATATTAAGTAATCCAATACATGAGCACAGGATGCTGTTCCATTTATTTAGATTTTTATTTTCACTCAACAATGTTTTGTAGTTTTCAGTGTATAAGTCTCACACATCTTTTGTTAATTTTTTTCTAAGTATTTCATTCTTTTGATGCTATTTTAAATGGAATTATTTTCCTAATTTCATTTTTGGGTTGTTCATTGTTAGTATATAAAAATACAATTATTTATGTATACTGATCTTTTATCCTGCAACCTTGCTAAATTGAACTGATTTATAGTCCCAGTAGTTTTTTTAGTGGATTCCTTAAGATTCTATAGACAAGATTACATCAAATTATGGAGATAGTTTGAATTCTTCCTTTCCAATCTGGATGCCTTTTATTTAATTTTCTTGCCTAATTGCCCTGAATAGAACTTTCAGTACAATGTTGAATAGAAGTAGTGAAAGTGGACATCCTTGTCTTGTTCCTGATCTTAGGGGGAAAGCTTTGTCTTTAAGATCATTAAGTATGATGTTAGCTATGGGTTTTTTTATACATATTCTTTATGAGGTGAGGAAGTTCTACTTTGTTGAATGTTCTCATCATGAAGGGGTATTGAATTTTGTCAAATGCTTTTTCTGCATCTCTTGAGTTTGCCTTGACTTTTTGCATTTGCTAGAACCACCAGTTGAATAGAAGTTGTGAAAATGAACAGCATTGTCTTGTTCCTGACCTTAAGGGGAAAGCATTCAGTCTCACCATTAAGTATGATGTTAGCTGTGGGCTTTTGGTACATGCCCTTTATCAGATTGAGGAAGTTCTTTCCCATTCCTAGTTTATTAAGCATTTTTTTAAATCATAAATGTTCATTGGATCTTGTCAAATTCTTCTGTGGCTATTGAGTTGATTATGTGGTTTTTGTCCTTTATTCTATTAATATGGTATATTACATTGATTTTTATATGTTCATCTAATCCTACATTCCTCAGATAAATACTACTCCATCAAGGTGTATAATCCTTTTTTATGCTGCCGGATTTGGTATGCTAGTATTTTGTTGAGTGTTTTTGCATCACTGATCTCAAAGAATGATTTTTGAGGTCTTCCTACCTCTTCTACTCTTCAGAATAGTTTATAAAGAATTGATACTATTTCTCTTTTAAATGTTTGGAAATTTTCACTATTTAAGCCATCTCAGCCTGGGCTTTTCTTGTGGGAAGTTTGTAAATTGTTAATTTAGTTTCTTTACTTGTTGTAGGTCTATTCAGATTTTCTATTTCTTTCTGAGGCAGCTTTGGCAGTTTGTCTTTCTGGGAATTTGCCTCATTCATCTAGGTTACCTAATTTATTGGCATACAGTTGTTCATAATATCTCTTTATACTTCTCTTATTTCTGTAAAGTCAGTAGTGATGCATTCTCTTTCACTCCTGATTTTAGAAATTTGAGTCTTTTCTCTCTTTTTCTTGGTCAGTCCAGCTAAAGGTTTTTTCAATTTTCATGATCTTTCAAAAAGCCACTTTTGGCTTTGTCGATTTTCTCTAGTTTTTTTTTTTTTTTTACTCTTTATTTCACTTATTTTCACTCTAATCTTTATTCCTTCCTTCTGCTTGCTTTAAGCTTAGTTTGCTCTTCTTTGTTCAGTTTCTTAAGGTGGAGGATTAGGTTATTGATTTGAGATCTCTCTTGTTTTTGTATAGGTATTTACAGCTATATATTTCCCTCTGAGCACTACTCCTATACTCCACTGCTACTCCCTCTGAGCAGCATCCCATAAATTTCGGTATGTTGTGCTTTCTTTTCCATTTATCTCAAGGTGTTTATTAATTTTCCTTGTGATTACTTCTTTGACACTGGTTATTCAGGAGTGCAATATTTAATTTCCACATTTTTGTGAATTCCCCAAATTTCCTCCTGTTATTGATTTATTATTTCATTCCATTATGATTGGAGAACATACTTTGTATAATTGCAATCATTTTACATTTATTGAAGCTTGTTTTTTAGCCTAGCATATGCTCTGTCTTGGAAAAATGTTTCTTGAGTGCTTGAGAAGAATGTTTATTCTGCTTCTATTGGTTGGAGCATTCTCTAGATGTCAATTAGATCAATTTGGTTGATAGTATTGTTCCAGTTTTCTATATCATTGCTGATTTTCTGTCTACTTGTAGTACCCATTATTGAGAATATTAAATCTCCAACTATTATTGTTAGATTATTCATTTAACTATTTAATTTTGTCTGTTTTTTCCCCATGCATTTTGGGGATCTTTTGTTAGGTGCATATATGTTTTTAGTTGTTACAGTTTCTTGACGAATCATCCTTTTTATCATTACAAAATGCTTTAATCTTTTAAATATTTCTCCAAGGTGTCACACTTCTCTCCAACCCACAACTACTCTAAAGCAGGTCTACATCATCTCTTGACCAAGTGATCTTCTAAAATGCAAAGTGGACCACATCACTCTCTTGCTTAAAATCTTTCTCTTCAATAACTACTAGATAAACTCTGCTAGGCCCAAGAGAGGAAGGAATCTTCCCAAGATCAAATTAAGACCATGACAGAGCTAAGACTACATCCCAGGTTTCCCAACTGAATACTCCCTTTACTGTATGTACCACTGAGCTGGGTACTCTGGACCGCCTTATTCAATCCTCATTTAATTATCCTTCTTGTTTGAGAAGCTGGAAAGTCAAAAAGTCCACTTTCTATACTCACTTGCAGCCATAGTTCTGGAGGTAAAATAGGGTCTATCAATTAGAATCAACTCTTCAAGATTTGGAAGGCAAATGTGACATCTTCCAGTTACATTTTACCTGTTCCTGACAAGTGAATTGTGCAGCCTTGCCACACAAATAACATTTGGATGTTCATTCATCAGCATTGTCTGCCAATAATCAGTTATGGTGGTGACAGCAGCAGCTGTGGTTTTTCACTTTGGCTTTGGTGTACTCTTGAGTTCATGGATGCAGTTGTAGCCTCATAGGTACTAGCGATACTAGTTAGGTTTTACTTTTGTTTTTGTTTGTTTTGAGAGGTACTCTGTAAATTCTGCCCTGGGTGGGGCTGCCAGAACCATGCCAGAACCATGATCCATGCTCCCAATTCTAATGGGGACCCCATTATCCTGGGCCCCAGGGTTCACACTCACGATCTTAGACTGGAGCCCACAGACCCAGTGACAACACTGTAATCCCACTTCTGGGAGTACTTAAACCCTCAAGCCCACATTCTGGATTTCCTAAAGGGCCTCTAGGCTGAGAATCTCTGATCTGAGCCCCTGACCCACCCAAGACCCCCAAGTTCAGTTCTGGGGCTCTGGGGCTCAGATTTGAGCACACAGACACATTGAAGATGGCTTACACCAGCTTGGAACCCCCATCTAGATAACCCCACCAGACCAGGACCCCTACCTTTAATGATGCCTATGCATAGACTCACTCCAGGGTCCCTCAAGCCAGATGGGGTTATTTTGGATTGGAAGGGGATTTCAAACCTGATCCTTTTTCCCCATCCCACCCATCCAAGAACTGCCCTCCCTCAGAAGCCCAAACCCTATTTCGAAAGGATCCTCCAGCCCCCTGCCAGAGGACAGGTCCCTACCACAAGGTCTCATATTATTCCTCCATGTTCAGCTGCCAGAAATGCATATTTTGTAGGGAGAGGGCAGGCTCAGGAGCAAAGCTGTCACCTGACCCGTTTTTTCCCTTGGGAATTTTAAGTCTCAGCCATGTTCTCTGTTAGATGGTTTTTTGAAGGGTGGTGGCTCTAGGGGAGGCAGGGGCCTAGGATGGGGCCTGGGGAATGTGCTTACATGACTGAGGTGGCAGCAGCGGTGGTAATAGAACTCTGGTTGGTCAGTTCTGTATTCTTCTGGGAGTTATTCCTTGAGACTCCACCTAGAACCTGTTCCTCTTTTCCTTCCAAATAGTTTGTAGGCATGTAATTTTTTATATTAAATTCCTTCTTACATCTAAAATACAGATGGGAGGGGCACCGGGTGGCTCATTCGGTTAAGTGTCTGCCTTCAGCTCAGGTCATGATTCCAGGGTCCTGGGATCAAGCCCCACATCGGGCTCCCTGCTGGATGGGGAACCTGCTTCTCCCTCTCCCTCTGTCGCTCCCCCTGCTTGTGCTTGGTGTGCGCTGTCTCTCTGTCAAATAAATAAATAAAATCTTCAAAAATAAATAAAAATAAATAAAAATAAAAAATAAAATACAGGTGGGTTTTCTGCCCCTTACAGTGATTCCTGATTGATACAAACATCTCCCAAATTACAGTTATGACCTCCTTAAAAACATACACATCCTCTTAAATAACACATCTTTCCTCTATAATCAGATATCTTTATTGCCCATACACAAGACAGGATGGATTCTAGGCCCCAGTGTATCTAATTTTTGTCCCCTGGCTGGATTTTGTTGCAAGAGGTTTTTCTCCAAGTAATTTATCAGGGTGTCAATAAATAAATCAATCCCATTACTTGGTCTCTTAGCCATCTTGTTCACATATTCAAACTAATTAACTGTTAGCAATGAAAGTAAGGCCTTTATTAATATGAGTTTGTTACTGTACCATCTTGCCAGTCTCTGCTTTCCCATTACCTCATTCCTCAAAAATCACAAAGAACAGACAAGTTCTTGTACCAAAGTAGACTAGTACTAACATGGAAAAATTACTGGACTCTGAGAAGACAAGGATACTTATTTCCTCAGTTGTTTTATGTCCTTGTAACGATAGCTTTTGCAAAGTTAAGTCCAGTTCTGTCAGATTTAGTTGATGTACAATTTGACAATGCAAAGCTGTATTCAAGGGATTAATAGAGTATTCTTGATTGCATTTTCTCCCTGCACCCCAACCTCAGTTCAGGGTATTCACAGGTTTCAAGAAATCCTCTGTGTTACTCAGGATTCTTCAGAGAAGCAGAACCAACATGATATCTTTATCTATCTACATATAGATATTTATGACCATACCAATATGACACATATATATCTCCAACATGGCTATAATCACATATTCATAATTATAATTATATATTTGTATCTATCTGGGAAGTCCAAAATCTGGGAAGAGTTGATGTTGCAGTTCAAGTCTAAAGGCTATCTGCTAGCAGAATTCTCTCTTGCTTGGGGAAGGTTAGTCTTTTCTTCTACTCAGGCCTTCAACTGACGGATGAGGCCACCCACATTATAGCAGGTAACCTGCTTTACTCAAAATCCACAGATTTAAATGTTAATCGCACCCAAAAACACCCTCACAGAAACATCCAGAATAATATTCGACCACATATCTGGGCATCATGGCCCAGCCAAGTTGGCACATAAAAGTAACCATCATGTCCTCTAAGAGTGTAGGGTGAGGGAAATAGAGCCTCAGAATGTTAGCCGCAAGTGGGTGAATACACTAGAGGTCTCCAAATTTCTCCATTACCACTTCTGAGGAACTGCTTATGAACTGGGAAGTTCAGACAAATGGGTAGGCCCAGGACTCTAAGTATTTTATAGGATTCAAAATTTACAACTTGTGCCTCCTTTTTAAATTTTTCTTCAGATGGGACCATTGTAGATTAGGGAAGTTTTGTCAAAAGGAAGAGAAGTGGAAAGAGTAACTCCATCTGCAAGAATTATTATTGAGGTCAGACCTCATTTTTACACTACTTAAGAAATGAACGCTGTCCATTTATTTAAAAAAATAAAGATGATAATTAGAAACATGGAAAAATAGTTAAGATGACACATTGTTACAGCTATAAAAATAGAAATATCGATGTTAAAACATTACATGTTTAAACAAAAATGTAAAGAACACAAAGATATCTAATGGCATGAGGTTTGTTTTTGGAGTAATGAAAAATTCTAAAATCGTGGTGATGGCTGTACAACTCTGTGAACATACTAAAATCCATTGCTTTGTACACCTTAAGTTGGTGCATTGTATGACACAAAATTATATCTCAATAAAACTTAACAACAACTAAAAGAACGCAAAGAGCAAATAAAGGTAGCCAACGGGGAGACTTGGCAAGGAAATGGTGAGCTAAGAATAGGAATGGGATTGACGAAGGAAGGATGGGCTGCAGAAGGGATGGTGATGGAGGCCGGTGAGACCAAGGGGAGGAGAGGTGGAAGAAGCAGGATGGGCTAGGGCCCTGGGCCCTGGGGAAAAGGTGAAGAAGGCCCGAGGGTTAACCCCTGAAAGGCGGTAATGGGTGGGGGTGGAGAGAAGAGGGCGTACTCCGCGCATGCGCCAGAAGCATACTGCGGCGGTCCCGGGGAGGCCGTGCTTTAACTGGCATCCTCGCTGTGGCTGCAGGCGCCGCTGGTTCTCTTTCGCCTTTCCAGTTCTACCTTGGCCTGTGCAGCCACCCTAGATCCGCGAACTTTGTGCCGCCGCTCCCTCTACCCTGTCTTGCGGCGGCCAGCGCTAAGAATTCACGCTACGACACTCGGTTCAGCCAGGAGGTAGGAGAAGAACATGGAGGGCGGCGGAGGGAGCTCGGGACGGGGAGATTCTTGGTCTGTGTATTCTCCCGGTTCACGAGAGGAAAAAGTGGGGGACAGCATGGGCCTCAAGCCTACAAAAGGATGTTGAGCGTT
The DNA here is from genome assembly GCF_037043125.1 of Eumetopias jubatus. Lineage (NCBI taxonomy): Eukaryota > Metazoa > Chordata > Mammalia > Carnivora > Otariidae > Eumetopias > Eumetopias jubatus. The sequence goes on from NW_028274817.1 coordinate 67,327,539, forward strand.
TACTTTCCATTGTGAAAGGATACAGACTCTAATCAGGGTTGAGGCACATGAGCGTCGCTGTTTTCCATAACGTTCTGTTTAGAAATTTGGGGTTCCTCTTACGTAGCAGAAGGTGTATTTAAAGGATGGGCCTTAGTACTAGGCTCATCCAATTATAAGGGCTTTCTTTGCCTTTGTTCCGGGTGGTGGGTCTTACTACTGAGTCTGAGGGTACTCCAGCTCCTCCCTGGGGGCCGGGGCGGATTCCATCTAGATTTGCTCTCTGCGGTCACCTGCAGTGTTTCCACTTCCCTAGTGTATCACACGTAACTCCCATTAGGAAATGCTCGTAGTGTCTCTCCTTGAGTAGTGGGGCACAGCTATGGCGAGAAACACGTCCAGATAGCGTCAGGCATATGTGTATAAGAAGCGGAGGAGGGAGGGCAGGGAATTGGAGAGGATGGCCTTGGTGCGCATGTGTATTTGAGAGGTTGGGGGAGGCGCGGGATCACGCACGTATATTTGAGAAGGCCTGATGCGAGGGGAAAGGGCCCCCAGTTGGGGAGAATGGGAGGTAAGCACGCGTAAGCTTGGGGCGTTGCGGGGGGGGGGGGAGGCGGTGTCGAAAGCGTAGCTAAGAAAGCAAAGTTTCTAGTACACAGTTGGCAGCCGCAGTTGGGAGGGAAAGTGAAGGCGCGCATGCGTATTTGAGACGACATTGTGACGGTTGGCTTTAGGAGGAGAGAGGAGCGCAGGCGTATTTCAGACAGAATGACGGGGAGGGGAGGCGCGCGCCGTAGGTGTAATTAAGATTGCAAAATGGCGAGGGGGGAGGTAAGTTGTCTTTGCTTGGCCGTCTTGGGCTAGGGGGCCCTGCAGAGAAGTAGAATCTGCCTTTCTGGTTGGGTGAGGGGATCTGCCGAGCGGGAGATGTCCTAGGCTGTGGCCAAATCCACCAGAAATTAACTCAGAATCTTAGCCTTTCACTGGCCCATTGATATATATGGGTTTGAAAATGCCGAGGCGATGATGACTGTACAAAAGGTTTCGGCAGCTGGCTGTGTGTAGGAAATGGGTAAAATGGGACCACTGGAGCTAGGCTACATTCCGGTAATACACATTTGGAAGGCTCTCTGTCAGACTTTGGGCCACTGTACTTGGCTCTGGACACATTCTCTCATCCCATCAGAGTAGCAGAACACAGTGATTGTAATATTGTGAGAATCTACTGTTAGGTTAGGCAGAAGCTCTTGATGTCCCCCACTGCAGAATATTGGTGTGAGGATTTGGCTGTGTTTCCAAGTGCTTGTTACACTTAAAACCTAGGATTTGGGCAAATGGTAATGATGGTATGAAGGTGACCTTTCCTCCAAATTATTTTTTTCTGTAAAACTTTAGCCTAGGGGGAAGATTTTTTGAGGTAGCTGTACTTGTCGTGGATCTCAGAGGGCTGTCAGTGAGGATCTACTGTAAATCGCTAAAACTAATAGTTTAGCACTTAAATATGTAGCACAAAGGGCACAGAATTCAAAATAGAAGAAACCGTTCTTGCCCAGTCATCCTAGCTATGATCTCATACTGGTCCTTTTCCTTCTCTAAGCCCATTTCGCTATAGTAATAATTATATTTAAACGTCTATAGCACTTAAAACTATATGCCAGCTACTGGTCTAAGTGCTTTTACGTGTGCCTTAACTCATTTAGTACTCTCGACAATCTTAAGAAACAGCAGTACCATTATTCATATTTTACAAATGAGAAATGTGGGGGACACAAGATTAAGTAGTTTGTCCAAGGCTTTACATCCATCTGAATGGCTGAAACTGGATTTTCATCCAGGTTGTATGGCTCCATAATTCTGTGCTCTTGAACATTATGCTTTATTCCCCTGAAATGAGGGTTCAAAATTTAAAAGACCCTTCTTTTATGATTTCAGATTTTGTTTGTAATTTACCTGTGCTGTTTAAGAAAGGAGACCTGTTTGCTCTTGGCTGCTTTTTACTCCGTGCATTGTACAGGGTTACAGCTGTAGAAGACAAAAAGTAAAGAATTGTTGATTTGGAGCCTACGGGGGTGGCCATCCTTATCTACCCTTGTCTTCTATGCTTTTTGTTCTGCAGAGGGTTTAAAATGGCCGACTGCGGCAGGCTGGACACACCCTTCTTGTTTTGCCTGATTTGAGATCTGGTCAAATGCTCTGAGACAGCGGTCTTTTGCTGCAGTAGAGATTTTTTTTCTTACCCATTATTAATATTTCGGTGTGTTAATACAAATGTCCAATAGTAAAGGAAAGGTTCTTGTTTTTTTTTTTTCTTATAATAAAAGACTGAAAATACATGCATTTCTTTTACTATTAGTTAGGATGGATTCACTGAAGTGCAGTCACTCTGTCAGTGTTTTTAACACTCCGCGTATACTGACAGATTTCATTCTGAAAAGGTCGTACCAATTTTTACTCACACAAGCATTGGGTCGTGTTCGTTTTGAAAAATATATGTTACGGATAACAACCAGTATTATTTTAATTTTGCATTAATTTGGTTATTGGGGAGTTTGGACTCCTTTTTCCTCCATATATTTCTTAGCAGTTTCATTTTCTTTCATGTGATGTTAGTTCAGGTCTTATACTGATTTATCTGTTGCAGTTTTAGTTTAGTGTTACTGTTATCATCTATTCGAAAGTGTTCTTCAAATTAAGGCTGTTACTCGAATTTCTGCAGTGTTACATACTCCAAGTTATTGTTTGCCTTTTAATTTTTGTTTTTAAATTTGGGGTTAGTAGAGATTCGAAAGCAAGTGGTCAAATCTCTTATCTTCTATTTTGTGATTTTTCTAACGTTGTTTAAGTTTGAATAGTTCCCTCAATCTAGAAATTTGGTAAATATTCATTGTAGCTTTGTCTGAGGATAACCATCAAGTTTGCGGAAAAAGGATCTGTAATTTCACCACCCAGAGATAACCCAGTGCTTATAAATGTGTTCACGTCTTTTCATTCCCTGCATTTTTCTACAGTTGATCATATATTTGTACTATTTTAAGTTGTGTTTTGAGTTTAACATTATAACATGCATTTTTCCACGTTAAACATTCTTGCAATTGTCATATAATGGTTTCATGATACCTTGATGCCTGAAAATATTTTTAAATTTTCAGTATTTTAAATGATGTAATGAATGCCTTTTCATTTTCATTTAGTTTTTATCTATTTTGAGTTATTTCTTTATAGAATAGAGTTCCAGAATTAGAATTGTTCATCAAAAAGTTTGAACGTTATAAAGACTTGCTATAGTAACATTTGAAAAAAATTGTCATTTTTTCTGTTCCCAGTTATTTAGGTATTTAGAAAAATCTTTTTTGCTACCTTATATGTAAGAGAATGGTATCTTTGTTTTACGATCCATTTCTCTGATTCCTGGTGAGGCTGGATTCTCAAATGTTAATTATTAGCTCTTTGTGAACTATTCGATTTGGGTCTGAATGTTATGTATTTGTAAGAGCTCTATACTATGTGTGCTGTAAAAGGATCTATTATCCCTTGTCATTTATTGCAAATGACAGATGCGATTTGTTGCACATATACTCCCGGTATATGTAGCCATTGAGTCTTAAGAAATGTTTGTGATTCCAGGGACAACTGCTTCGTGGGATACATGTCAGATTCTTGGTAGCCATTTTGAGATAACATTTGTCTGTCCTTTAAATAGATAGCCATGTCTTTTTATTTAAAAAGAGAGCACTCTTGAGTGCTGCATAGCATTGGTACGTCCTGGCTATGAGTGTGGAAAGAAGACTTGGCAACATTTTGTCCCTAATAAGAAACCAACTTAGACAAGACACAAAACAATAGAGCCCTCTCCCCATCCGTTCTGGGACTGATCTTATTTCGAATACTTAGGAGTGATCTGGAGGAGGATATGGACATAGTGTAATGTCCACATTTATAGATAACACTAAGCTCTTTGGGGGTGTAAAATGCTAGGAGGAACAAACTGCAACGCCTGAGAAGGCCTTGTGAATGTGGGCTGACAGTGGCAGAATGGAACAGTGTAGGCAAGAGCAGTATGATTACTTTAGGGGGAAATAGCATGTTAAGCATATAAAAGTGGCCTCAGAGACATTGGGTCCCAAGACGGGGATCTCAGTGTAAATGGCAGCAATCTATTGATGTCATCAGCTCAGTTTGCTGGTGCAGAGACGGAAGAGCCATTAAAATCCTAGGCCTTATTGGAACAGTATGGGACACGGGAAAAAGTCCATCCTTTGTATAAGACCATCTGAACCAAATGATTAGTTAACACTAGTAATCTCTCCTCAGGGAGTCTCTTACTATCACTCAGTGTTGAAAAGTGGTTGGGAAGAGTGCATTACCTCCTTGTTTCATTTTTCTTATTTATTTTGTTATTTACGATTATGTAGGTAATTTAGAATAGATATTCCTAAAGGTTTTGGGGTGAGGTGTCTTGGAAGGTTTCCTGAAACTGGGTCTGTTATTTGTGGTTCAGAGAATCTGTTTAATTTTATTTATTAAGTAAACCTCTCTAAATTATTCCCAATACATGGGCTCTATACTATCTCATATATTTAATAACATTCTAATTTTTACTTTTTCAGTGAAGGGTAGGATTTAGAGGTGCCAAGTGATTTGTTACTGCTTTTTGCTATCCAGTTACACTGGGTTAGTCCAGGCAGTCGTTAGCCCCCATTTTTCAGCATTTTGTTAGTTGCAGGTATTAAACGAGGCTTATTGGGGGGGGGGGGGGGAGGTTGACAGATGTATAATAAGCAAAACAAAACAACAGAGCTTGTATTGTAGAGGAGGTGGTTGAAGAAGATCCTTTACGGGATGTCTCTGCCCATCCTAAGCGTGGGAGTTCCCAAACCCATCTCTGATCAGGAGTTAGGGAGAGTGTGGGTATTTGAAATAGCCTAAAAGCCTTTAACCTTTGATTTCTACTATTTGTTCCTTCCCTCTCTTGATGTTACAGCCAGCAGCAGCCTGGAGGAGCGCCCCCTGGAAAGAAATTTTACATCGGCCATTATAATACAACCTGATAAGTGTTGCAGCACTTACCAGGTTGTATTGTAATTGTCTGTGTATATGCCTGTCTCCCTTCCTATGTTCTCAGTTAGACTGTAAGCTCCTTGAGGGCAGGGACAGTGTCTTCTCCAGAGCCCAGCCTGGCACATTAGTAGGCCTCAGTAAATGTTTATTGGATGAATAAATGAATGAGTCATCAACAAACATTTATCGTGTGCCTGCTAAGGTGATCTCCACAGGCTCTGGACTGTCAACTGTTTATTCAAAATGCATGTGGTCAGAAACGTGCTATTTCTTTGTGGTTATGCATCCAAAGAGTTTTTCTGAGATAATGCTGTTTTTGTGTTTGGATTTCAGTCCTTGGTATTTACAGATGTTGCTACCATTGCAGCTGCTGACACTCTCTTCCTTGGTGGGACCTGGGTGGTAGCTGCCAGATCAGGAGCCTCATCCTCACTGCCCAGTGTTAGCTATCTGTAGACTCATCCCCTTTCCACTTCTCTTCAGGTCATCCTTCAAATGGTGTTCCTAGGTAGGGCTGCACGTTCTAGATCAGGGGTAGGCAAATGCAGCCCGTGGGCTGCTTGGTTTTGCAAATAAAGTTCTGCTAGAACACATGTTATTTGTTGATTATTTTGTCTGCGGCCTTTCCGGCCTGCAACAGCGGTGTTGAATGACTACATCAGAGACCTGGAGGCCCATAAAGCCTGTCCTTTACCGAAAAAGATTGCCTGCCCAGCTTTGGATCATTACTCGACTGTGATGGTTTCATGTGCCTCTCCATTCACCAAAGATATTTCTAACATCTCAGAAACTCATTTATTTACCTCATTCATTATTGCTTATAACAGGTCTTTTTCCTATTTTACAGGTGGGCCAGCTAGAACACACTTCAAACTAGATTGATTATAAGGCCTCTACCAGGGTCCGACAGTTAGTCAGTTATACCATGTACTTCAGCATCAAGTTTGGAGCTTCATCTCTAGAAATTCCGTTTGTTAAATCCTAACCTGAAGACCGTGGCCATATCATACCTTGGTGCCTTATCCCTTGCCCCCCCCTTCCTGCACAGCTCTTTGCAATGAGAATATGGAAAGTAACAAGTTAATGTGAGCTAAGGCAGAAAGGTAGGCCAAGGCAAATGTTTACGGGGTCTGAATGCTAATACACAAAGAAATGGGGTTTCTGAAATACTTACTTAGACTTCATACAGTTAGGGAGCCTGGACTTCCAAGAGCTTAGGGCCTTCCCCTTTACCCTCCCTAACCTTCCACACATTGTCTTGGAAACCTGCCTATGGGTGTATTGTGATTCATTTCGTGTCATTAAAAAGTTGAGAGCTCCCAAGTCCAATTCAAGGAAGCTAGATCTAAAAAACAAACAAACAAAAAGGAAAGAATATAGGATAGTCTCATTCTAGAAGTAAAATGGTGGGAAAGGCCCTTACAGCATTGTTTTTCAAGCTGCTTGTTGGATTTTCCCCAGCATTTTATTGTGAAAAATTTTAAATGTACGTATAGAAAAGTTGAAGAACTGTACATTGAAAACCCATCTAACTACCAACTGGATGTTGCAATTAATATTTTGCTATATTTGCTTTATTGTATATTTATCCATCTTTGTCGGATAGGTTTTTTAAATGCTTGTGGTGGTGTCCATTTTGAGCTCATCTGTATCTGACCCACATGGTACTGAAAAATAGTTTCTTTTTATTCTTATCTATATTTCCCAAGTTGGAATGGATACTGCTGCAGCCTAACTATGTATAAGCAGATCTGCCTGGAAGTGAGATTCCAGGGAGAGAAGCCATTTGACGCCTGAAAGAAAATGTTTACAGTTCACTGTTTACTGGAAATGGTAGCAGAAGAAAAGATGGAAGTCCAGGTCCAGTCTCAGTGAATCTTTCCAATCAAATATTGCCCTACACTTCATTCACTTCACTGCCTGGGGGGAGGGGAACAGGTCGTTTTCTGAGCAGCTTCTGCCTGGTTCTTAGACTTGAAGGAAAAACAACAGGGTCACATCAGAATGCCCCCTAGGTGATTAAGGATTAGCACAACTCCTTGGAATTTTAGCAGATGGATTTTTAATTTGGAGTACGGTCGAATCATATTCTTTTGGACCCTTTCTATTAGCAATAGCCGCAGAGTCAATTTGGGAAGCACCACGAACTGAAATCTTAATTTCTCTTCGTCATGAACATGATAATGGTAAACGTTACCTGTTTGTGTCTGTCTCCCTTCATTTAAACTCAAGGGCAGAGACTGTATCGTACTCATCTTTGTAATTCTCATAGTAATAAATGTTTGAATCATTAAAAATGTATTGTTACATTTAATACCTATCACATGGGCAAATATTAAAAAAAATGTTATACTGATGTTGGTGGGGTTACCCAGTTTCAGTGTAATCCTTTGTAGGGTCAGTTAGCAATATATAATGTGGCAGAATAAAAATTGTATGTCTTTTTGACCACACAGTTTCATTTTTAGGGATATACCCTGAAATATTCTAAAGAAATCCTAAAGAAATATTCTAAGGATATTCTAAAAGATGTAGGTATGGGAATGTTTACAATGTTCATAGCAATAAAAAATGGAAAAACACCTTGCCTCTTCATGAATAATCATTTGGGTAGATAAATTTTGATGTTTTCATGTAATATTACAACATGGCATTAAAAGTAAAAATAGTCTTGTAGACGAATACTTTACTTGGAAAAATGTATCAGGTGTATTAGTTGAAAAAAAAGCTAGAGGGCAATAGTATGGTTTTCATCCAGTTTTTGTGAAATAAAAATTCATGTTTGTTTGTGTACATGAAAGTAATTAGGAGAACATACCCCAAGTGTTAAACTTTCTGAGATTCTGGGATTTTTTACTTTCCATCCTTAATATATTTCTGGAACTTTTTTCACGGTGTGTATTTATGACCTTCACAGTTAGACAAACGGAAAGTATTTCCCTTTTGAAATTTGTTGACCTAAACAAGTGGAATAAATCGGGCAGCAGGGGGGCTGGAAACTGGAGTAGTTTAGTTTAGAAGAGAGCTAGGTGGAGTGGGAGAAGGGAATGGAAATAAGATCTCTGTCTTCAGAGAGAGGCACTAACTACCAACTACTCTATTCTTGGCTCCTTAGTGCAGGCATTTCATAGTAAGGTGTCTACACTGACATTTGCCATTTATTTCCCAATTATGCCCGGTACAAATTTCTCTCCCCTTCTTGTCCCTCTGGGCTGTAATAAGTTCAGGAATTGCTGTCGGCAGGTGCTGCTTGTAGGTGTGCAGATCGTGCTCTAGTAACAGCTGCTTTACTTTATCTAGTAAAGAGATGGCTCAGACTCATCAAGTCTCCTGCTCCCCTTCCCCACTTGCAGCAGGAGAGCTTTCTGCCAGGCTCTCAAGATTACTAGTAGACATTCTAAGACATTTTTGCTGATGGGGAATGCAGTAGTTAAAAATGAGCCCTGAGAAACTGCTCCTTGAATTTCCCTGGGGCTCAAGGGTTGTCTGCCTTTCACTGGGTAATAGGAAACCTAGTTGCATTCACTGGTGCTGCCAGCATCTAATGATTTTAATAGCTTGGGCTTTGGGCCATTGCTGAATTGCCAGATTTCTGGGTTGCTTTTCATGCTAAGCAGCTAGGGACTGGGAAACTTAGAGGCGGTAGGCGGCTTTCTTAGAAAGAAAGGACCCCTGGGGATCTTTGGCTTATCCTGTGTGGGTCTTAGGTCTCAGAGTCCCATTCCTTCCTAGTGGTTGAGTCTTGGGAGATAGGGGAGTAGCCATTGGCCTGCCTAGCTCCCTTTGATCATTTTGATAACCTGGGCAGCAGATAAGGCAATAGATAGGTTTGATTCCTTTCACACACAGGTAAAGTGAGTCCTGGTGGGAGTTGAGATTGTGAATGACAGGCCTTGGCCCAGAGCCCATACTTTTCCTCATTAGTGTGAACCAAATGCCATCCAATGACTAGATAGAGGGAGGTTTCATCCACTTTTAGGGAGCTCTTTTTAGCCAGGATTACAGAATGGAGGGTCATAACTGCCAGACAGAAAAGGGCCCCTAAGAAATCAAGTTTACCCCACTCAGAGGTAGGGATATTGAAGTCTAAAGAGGGAAAGACTTGCAGGCAGCTAGGCAGATCAGCATGAGTTAATACCTGAGTTCTAACCCTTTGATACAGCCAGTTACTTGGTGTCTCTGTACCCGAGTTACCCATTTAAAATGGATATACGAATTCTTACTAAATAATAATTGTAGGCATTGCAACAGTCTGCCAGATAAAGAAGAGAGCAAAATCTGAGGTCCATGGTGTGGGCTGGATGACTTGACCAAGGTGGTAAAAGTAAATCGAAGCTGTATCTCAAACCTTGGCTATTCTGTCTTAATATTTGTTTCTTCTTCCTTCTCTCTATCCTACAGGTGACACCAGATGTGGTCAGAAGCCATGCCACTGGTGAAGAGGTATATTGAGCCCCGCCTGGCCCAGTGAGGTTACTAGAGAATTGGGAGAGGCTTAGATCAACATCCTGCACATGGTTATCAAATCAGTGTGAAGTCTTGGTAAGTGGCTAGTGGCTTTGGCAGGCTAGCCCAGTTGGTGGGAAGGGGCAGGGAAGGTGGTCTTAGTAGGTATTAGGCGATTACATGATAGTTTCCCCATCATGGTATGAATAAAAAAGGTCTTAAAATGTTCAGACTGCACTAGAAAATAATGAGCCTAACCTTTCATTTTTTTCATTCTCCCATTTTTGCAGATGGGCGAATTGCTTATCTTGCCCAAGATTATAGCTAGTTGATGTAGGAAGTGGATTTTAATGTAAGCCAGTACTGTGTCTTCTACCCAGTGCTTCCTCTAGGTCCCATTTGAGTCCAAGGAGGCTGTGTGAGACAGAAATGTTTTTTATTCCACACTGAAAAATTTTTATAATAGCCTCTGAGGTGGTTCTTGCCCAATGAAGGAAATGTTCATGGTGTAAAAATTTTTTATGCAGAAAATCACCTGGGATGCCTGTTAAAAATGCAGATTCCTGGGCAGCCAGAAACCTTGTCATTGGTCAAGAGCAACACTAAGACCTACCTGTCACGTATATTGAGGCTTCCTGCCCAGTGGGTTCATCAGCAAGCCAGAACGAATCACCATTGCCATGGATGTCCTTGTGAGGCAGTTGGGAAGCCTTGGTAAGTCGCTGGTGGTTTGGGTGGGGGTCCCCCAGTTGGGAGTAGAGAAGAGATGGTTGTGATGTGGCACTTCCTCCCTTCCTTAGACAGTTATTAATTGCTCACTAGTTGCCAGAGACTATTCTAGATATTAACAGTTCTGCCATTGTGGAACTTTCATTCTTGTGAGAGTAGACAACGGAATAAAGAACGAGTAAAAGCAGAAAGTATCATAAATGTTGAAGTTTTTCCATTACGGTATGAAAATTGTGTTAAAAATGGGTAGGTTAGACTAAGCAACACCTTGTGTTTTTTCCCCACTTCCCATTCTCCCTTTTTTGTTTTAAGATTTTATTTATTTATTTGGGGGAGAGAGAGGGAGAGCAAATGAGCACGCACAAGTTGGGGGAGGGGCAGAGGGAGAAGGAAAGAGAGAATCTCAAGCCAACTCCGCACTGAGCTTGGTGCTCGACGCGGGGCTCGATCCCACGACCCTGGGATCATGACCTGAGCCAAAATTAAGAGTCGGATGCTTAATTGCCTGAGCCACCTAGACGCCCCACCCCCATTTTCCCTTCTAATACTTGCCACTGTCTTTCAGTACACTGGAGGCCGAGCAAGCTGAGCATGGGGGCGGGGTCGTAGATGATGAAAGCAATCTTTTTCCTTTTTGTAACCCCTCACTAGGTTGAATTGGGAAGGATGTCTTTTGGAAAGTGTTTGAGAGAGTCTGCCAGCTCTTCCACACGAGTGAACATGTAGCAGAAGAGGGGGTCCTCTCAGTGATTAAGCTAACACAGTGACTAGGTAAATAGGGGAGGAAAGGATGACTGCCCTGACTCCTGTCAGGGAGGTTCGTAGAAATGTCCTTTCCAGGGGCCAGTACCTTTATAAAGTCTGCAGTTTATTCCGTCATACATCCTCCTCAAAACAATTGGGGTAAATTACATGCTTACCCAGTCTATGATCACCCCTGCAAAGGATCAGGACTGAAGCGGTTCCCAAGTAAACAGGGTTGCATAAGTTACATGTCACAGATACGTAACCCATAAGGGGAGGGTCTATTCTTTCTAACCAGATTTGTTGGGAGTTTTTATTAGACAGTGGAGCTACATACATCTTGTCAAAAGTCAGCTCATAGCAGAGGCTCATTATTTCAGCAGCAGCCAAGTATATAGCACTTTGGGTTACTAATTTCAGAGGCAGCAGGGTCTTCTGGATTGCACTTAAACCAGCTGGACTAGTATTCATTTTTGGCTCCTAAGGGGTACAGCCCCTGATAGGCTCCAGGGAGCACTTACATGGTCCAGAGTTAAAGTGGGCAGCATATATAGTATGACCATCCCTGGGCTATCTCTGTAGAGGCCCACCCCTACTGTAAGCTCTTTTAAAGAATGCCAGATCATTCCTTGGTGTCTGCCATTTTTCATAAAAGTAATAAAGGTCACCTTTTCCCATGAGGATGGTCTTGAGATGGTGCCTTCATAGCGTAAGTTTCCCCATATGATCTCTGGAATATTTGGATAATTCCTACTGACAGAATTAGATAATTAACCTGCGCCGGGAACCTGAATGATAGGAAAATTGTCTTTTCCCTAAGGAGAAGCCTGGGATAGCCATTCATACAAAGGGAGTTCCCATATTCCATGTCCTTCACAACTTATTTTTTTAAGATTTTATTTATTTGTTAGAACGAGGGAGAGAGAGCACAAGCAAGGGGAGTGGCAGGCAGAGGGAGAAGCAGGCTCCCCACTGAGCCGGGAGCCCGATGCGGGGCTTGGTCCCAGGCCCCTAGGATCAGGACCTGAGACAAAGGCAGACGCTTAACCGACCAAGCCACCCAGGTGTCCCCCTTCACAGCTTATTTTTAAAATGACATTGGTCTTGTATAAGGATATGAATGTTAGCATGCTGTCAAAAACCAAGTCTTCCTATCTCTTTCTCTATATGGGCCAAAATGGATTATATAAATCTGGCTTTTGCTATCTGAACCCCAGTTCTTTTCCTAGGGTTTCCATATTCCCATTATCTGCTCTTTTTTTTTGTGACAGCAGGTCTGTTGTGGTTTTCTTTTTTTTTTTCTTTTGTCGTTCTTTTTAGGCTTGCCATCACCCCTGTAATAGCACCCATGCACAACTTTTGAAGATTTTCTGTCTGAGGTCATATAACAATAACAGTGATTATCAGTTAATTATAAGTGCCTTTTATGTTCTAGGCAAGGGGTTCGAATGTATTTGTCATCTCATTTTAACTTAACAGTAACCCTGGGAAGTCTGATTTGTTCCTGCTTTACAGACAGTAAAGCTGAGGACCAGAGAGGTGGTGTCCCCAGCATGCCACAGGTAGCCAGTGGTGGAGCTGTATGTGTCACACTCCAAAGATCTGAACTACCTTACTGTCCTTGAAGCACTAGATGTGGGGAGCGTATTCTTCATTGTTGGGACTTCCTGCCTCCTCATGGGGCCCTTGTCACTGTCTTCTTCCGGGACACGGGGGGCACATGTGAAGGGTTTGTTTTCAAAAGGGGATTCAGATGTGCGAGAGAGATGGTGTGAGGGCTGTGTAGGTCCCTTCAGTTTCTAGAAATAACCACTCTGGGTGAACTAGCCTTTATTCCCACCCCACCCCCAGCTATTCACTGTGTGCTTATCTTTGTTGGCTTTTCACCTTTCAGTATTCCCCCCCACCATCCTGCATGATGTTTGCGTTGCACAATTTCTATGAGGTTATGTTTTTTTCTACCCCCCAACAAAAAGGAATCACGAGAGTCAGAGTCACAACTGAAAATCCACTGCTTACAGAATGTTAGCTCAGGTGTAGGTGCACCAAGGGCTGGAGCAGCTTGCTGTGCAGATCACTGTGTCCCAGCTGGAATTCAGCATAAACATTGCATTCTGCTAGCGGATGGTACTGATAAGATTACTCTGTGTATGTATCGAGTGGAAAATAACAGGGATACCTATCAGTTAACACTTGGCGTAAATTTTATTGCTGGTAAGGTAACGGTGTCCAGATAGTTGGCATAGACTTAGTTTTGGCAAGCTATGGCCCACATGGCAGCAGCTTGTTTTTGTAAATCCGCAGTTTTGTTGGGACACAGGATCATGCTTATTCTCTATTGCCCACGGTTGCCTTTTGGGCTGCAGTAGTGCTGAGTATTTGTGATGGACTCTGTGGTCCACGGCCTGAAGCGTTATCATCTGGCCCTTCACAGAAAGTGTGTCAACTCCTGGCACAGGTTAGATGTACTATGTCTACAAATCCTTGCCTCCCCCCTCCCATTTTCTTTTCTGTAGGGCTCGAATTTACAGCTAACTAATCCTAGAAAGTACGGAATTTCATAGTGGTCAGTTTGCCTCTGGATTTCCTCCCACTCAGATTAAGTTCACCAAGAAAGCACATTCACAGATTGGGCCATACATACAGAAAGAACTGTGTTTCATATGCCTCATTGTAGTTAATCATTTATCATATATGGTGCCCCCATTCTTTTTCTTCTTTTCAGAGATAACCATTTTAAAATTTAACCATTCTTAGGTATCCAAAAAGTTAGAGCTCATGTTTCCTAATTATGACTTTACCTAATTTTAATACATCTCCCCACTCTGTAGCATGGAAGCAGCTGTAGACAATATGGAAACAAATGGGCAGGACTGTGTTCCAACAAAACATCATTTACAAAAACAGATAGCAGCCTGGAATCAGCCCGTGGGCTATAGTATGCCATCCCCACTCTACATTATACATACAAGAACAAGAGGATTTGAGGTGATCCATTAAAGCAAACATTAAGGGTAATTTTTACTCAATAGTTCGTGTGATACAGGGGCGCCTTGGTGGCTCAGAACGTTAAGCGTCTGCCTTCGACTCAGGTCATGATCCCAGGGTCCTGGGATCGAGCCCCGCATCAGGCTCCCTGCTCGGCGGGAAGCCTGCTTCTCCCTCTCCCACTCCCCCTGCTTGTGTTCCCTCTCTCACTGTGTCTCTCTCTCTCTCTCAAATAAATAAAAATCTAAAACACACACACACACACAATTCGTGTGATACAGTAAAAGTAACGCTGTGCTTAGTCAGCCCTCCAAAGTGGCTTGTAATCTATGCATTATGTACAAGACTTAAAAGTTATCTAAATGTTGCCTCGAGTTCTTGGTAGAGTGATAGCATTTTCATGGGGCATGTTATTACCATCCCTTAGAGGATTCTCTTCCTTGCCATAGTTTTCCTTTATTTATTTATTTTTTTGATACAGTTGACACAATGTTACATTAGTCTCAGGTGTACAACATAGTGATTTGACAAGCCTGTATGTTATGCTATGTTCACCACAAGTGTAGCTGCCATCTGTCATCATATAATGCCATTACGCTACCATTGACTGTATTCCCTGCGCTGTACCTTTTATCCCCATGACTTATTCCTGTTTAGATCACTACAGCTTTGAAGTGTTATCTTGAAATCTGGGATTGCGATACCTCCAGCTTTATTCTTTCTCAAGATTGCTTTGGCTATCTGGGGTCTTTTGTGGTTCCATACAAACTTTATTTTATTTATTTATTATTTAAAGATGTATTTATTTGTGAGAGAGAGAGAGAGCACAGGAGCAGGAGGGAGGGCCAGAGGGAGAGGAAGTGAGGGAATCCAAAGCAGACTGTGCTGAGCCCAGAGCCCAGGACTCAGATCTCACAAGCCTGAGATCATGAGCTGAAACCAAGAGTCGGGGCACTTAACCAATTGTGCCACCCAGGCACCCCCCCCGATACGAATTTTAGTATTATTTGTTCTAGTTCTGTAAAAAATACTGTTGCTATTAATAGGGATTACACTGAATCTGTAGATTGCTTTGGTTAGCATGGACATTTGAACTATTAATTTTTTCAATACTTGAGCATGGAATATGCTTCTGTGTGTTTGTGTCATCTTCAATTTTTTTTTAATCAACATTTCGTAGTTTTGAGAGTATAGGTCTTTCACCTCCCTGGTTACATGTATTCCTAGGTGTTTTTATTATTTTGGATGCAGTTGTAAATGGGATTGTTTTCTTAATTTCTCTTTCTGCTATTCTACAATTAGTGTATAGAAATGGAACCAATTTCTCTGTTGCTAGGGCTTTCAGTACTATGTTGAATAAAAGTAGAGAGTGGACGTCCTTGTCTTGTTTCTAATCTCAGAGGAAAAGCTCTGAGCTTTTCACCATTGAGTATGATGTTAGCTGTGGGTTTTTCATATATGGCTTTATTTATGTTGAGATATGTTCTCTCTGAACCCACTTCATTGAGAGTGTTTAATGGATGTTGAATTTTGTCAAGTGCTTTTTCTGCATTTATTGAGAGATCTTAGGATTTTTATCCTTTGTTTAGTTAATGGTGGTGTATCACATTGATTTTGCAGATACTGAACCATCCTTGCATCCCTGGAATAAATGCCACTTGATTGTGGTTAATGATCCTTTAGTGTACTGTTGAATGTGGTTTGCTATTGGCCTGTAGTTTTCTTTTTTTGTAGCTTCTTTGTCTGGTTTTGGTACAGTAGGTTTTTCTTTGTATGACTTGGAATATTTATTTCATTTTTTTTCTTATCCTTACATTATCAGCTCTAGTGTTTACCTTCTTCACCAGCATGTTTTCTACACTACTTAGGCCCATAAGTGAGTCTAATACAGAGATTACTTTAGATATAGTCACTATCCTATCCTAAGGTCAAGGTAGGAGGCTGTGATTTTGATAATTTACTGTGTCAAAACCTAAATTTCTCATTCAGGATAGGAGGAATTAATATCTAAAAATGTGATCTGGACAAAGGAACAGGTATCTCAGCCAAGTAAGTGATTATTTTGATGTGGAAGTGAGTATTTTTTTGACCTTTTGTTGTATGTATTATATTTAATGGCTTTCTTAACAATGAACCTACCTTGCATTTCCAGAAGAAAATCTTTTACTTTTCAAGGATTTTGAATTAGGTTTCCTAAATTTGCTACTTTTAATGTTATTCGCTATTTTATTTTTTTACTACTTTGTTTCTGGGTTTAACAGTTGGAGTGGCAGTCTTTGTCAGTTGTTGAAGTTAGGATCATTAAAGAAATCTTGTTGCCGTATCTTTTCTGTTTAGCAGACCTCAAACGTGTTCCACGCCATTAAATAGACTTTCATAACATCTCTTTTAAAATGGCACATAATATGCCACTGCATTAATGTAAAATTTTAATTCTTATCTAATATTTGGGCTCTTGTTCAGTTACTGCTCTTTTAATATCGTACAAATAATACTGATGTGAACCTCTCTGTAGATAAATCTCTGCACGTATCCATATTTGTTTACTAAGGTTGAATTAAATGTACACTCCCTCTAGTAATGTATGAAAATGCCTGTTTTTTCATATCCTCACCAATATGCTATTATATAGTTTTTTTAAAAAATCGGCCAATTGCAAAGGTGAAAAGTGGTCTTCCTTGATTTCTAGTTTTTATTTCTTTGGTTTCCTAGTGAGAAAGAACAGTTAAACATCTTACTGGGGACTTCAAAAATCAAAATCAAAAATGATTTTCTTTTTTCACACAGATTTTGAATCTACCATAGGTTGTAGCTCTTTTCCCCAATTTGGTGTGGAAGTTGTTTTTTATTCTATTTTATTTACTTTTATTCAAGTATAATTAAACATACGGTGTTATTAGTTTCGGGTATACAATATAATGACTCAGCAATTCTGTACATTGCTCAGTGCTCCTCATGGTGAGTGTTCTCTTAATCTCCTTCACACATTTCACCCATATCCCCACCCACCTCCCCTATGGCAACCACCAGTTTTGTTCTCTATATTTGTAAGTGTTTAGTGTTTTTGTTGTTTGTCTACTCTCACTACTTTTATTCAGTATAGTACTGGAAGTCCTAGCCACCACAGCAGTCAGCCAAGAAAAAGAAATAAAAAGCATCCAAATGGGTAAAGACGAAGTTAAACTGTCACAATTTGCAGATGACCTATTATACATGGAAAAAAGACAACCCTATAGTCTTCACCAAAAAGCTATCTGAATAAATGAATGTAGTAAAGTTGCAGCAGGAGTTTGTGGGTCTTCATGTTAGGATTGTGCCATTTATGTAACAGAGCTACTCTTTCTGCTTAGCTTTTGTGTCTTATTTCTCCCATTACATATTGGCTTGCCTGTTTTATCTTTTTTAATCCTCACATTTGTAGCTTACTCATCAGTTCTGCTTACTTCAGGCTTTACCTTCATCGTTTAAGTTTTACTTGCCTGTGGCCCTCGTGGCCTCACCTCTGCATCGCGTTTGCTTGCTCTGTGTCCTCTCAGTTTCAGTTTCCTTTGCTACTATGATGATTTTAAGAGCCCACGTCTAATACTGAGAACACAAATTTTATTAGGCCTGACTTAGCTTAGTTATATATGCCCATAGCAGCAGTTTGTGGGTCTTCACTGTAGTGTTCTGCAATTAATAGGATTATTATACTCTGTCTCTGCTTTTTTTTTTTTTTAACTCTGTTTCATTTCTTCCGGCTTCTAATGCATCCATTAACAACTGGCTTCTCCATCCTTTATTTCAGGGGTTTCAATTGCAAATGCCTGTGGGGTCCAGATGGGGTAAATGCATAACATGGTTCTGATTTTTATTTTCTCCCTTTTTCTTCAGATGCTGCTTAGGGGTTTTGGCAGGGAGCTTTTCTTTTGTTTATCTACTTTGGATAGAGACCTTGGAAAAGAGATTTCTCTACTCTTAAAAACAAGAGTGCAAATTGGATGGTAAGAGCAGCTGATGCTTCTGAGAGGATTAGTAGGGAGTGTTTTGGATTGGTGTTCCATGGAACATGCACTTTTGATACAAAGGAGCAAGGCCATGATTCCTTGGCTCTTGATTGTTACCCAGTGGGAAACCTGCCCAATACTGACAGGATTTTCAGCTCTCTACAAGGAGCCTGATTTTGAGCTGCTAGTTGGCTTTTTTAAAGATTTTATTTATTTATTCATGAGAGGGAGAGAGGCAGAGGCAGAGGGAGAAGCAGGCTCCGCGTGGAGCAGGGAGCCTGACACAGGGCTCGATCCCAGGGACCCCGGGATCATGACCTGAGCCGAAGGCAGACTCTTAACCAACTGAGCCACTCAGGCGCCCCTGTTAGTTTATTTAAAAAAAAATTCCACAGGCCAACATAGCATGTTTATAAATGTTTTTATGACCTCATAGCATCTGCTTCTTCATAATTTTGGCTTATTCGTAGTGTTACCTTCTTCATGTGTGGTATTGAGAAATGGGTGTGTAGCCCTACCCATTCAACTTAACCTGGGGGTTGGCAGTTTCCCTTAGGTAGTGTTTAAAACTAGGTCACAGTTTTGAATGGAATTGTATAGATTAGACTGGGATAGATTAGGAAAGAATAGATCTGACAAAGGGTAAGTACTCTGAAATTTTAAGACACTGAGTGAAACATTGTGAGCAAACTGGCATCCTCTGGTCTGGATCCACAGCTCTAGACCCACATAATATGTCCTAAAAATCTGGTGGTTGTCGGGCTGCGGTGGGCGGGGGTAATGGGGAGTTGTTCAATGGGTATAGAGTTTCAGTTTTGCAAAATGAAAAAGTTCTGGAGATTGGTTACTCAACAATGTGACTATACTTAACAGTACTGAACTTAAAAGTGGTTGAGATGGTATAAAAAAAAATCAAACAAGAATAGTCCCATTAAACAGAAAATTTACACAGTCATCAGAATATCCTTGGGTATGTTAAATATAACACCTTCAAATTTTAAGAGTTTCATGACCATCCTTCCATTTCTGTATACCAAGGGTCTGTTCATAAACTGTGGCCCACCACTTCTTTTTTTTAACAGCCTGTGAGTGAAGATGTTTACATTTTTTAATGGTTGGGAAAAAATCAAAAGGAGAATAATATTTCGTGACATGTGAAATAGACAAAAACTCAAATTTCACATTTATTGGAACATAGCACCACATTGATGTATGTATTGTCTATGCGTGCTTTATGCTACAGTGGCAGAATAGAGTAGTTGTGACAGAAACCATATGGCCTGCAAAGCCTAAATTATTTACTACCTGGCCGTGAACAGGAAAACTTTGAGGTTGCTCTATTTCAGTAGTTACCAGATCCCTCACAAGGACCATCTTTGATGGCTTTAAATGCCTAATTAGCAGTTTTGTCATGGACTACTAGGGACTGTTATTCTATTCTAATATGTGGGGGAGAATCTCACTTCCTTTTTCCCAAATGTGACTCCCTAACAAATTCTGGAAAACTCACATTCTTGGTGAACTTCAGTTGTGGCTGGAATCCTGTTAGCAATTTCTGGTATTGTTGGCTCCTTTGTTTTCAAGAAACAGACTTCTCTTGGGCCATCCAAGCAATCTGGACCACCCACAGCTATGCATGGCCAGCCTCTAAGATAGACAAGGATCTCCTGTGAATTCAAATACAGAAAACCCTGTATTCGAGTAAAGACAGTTTAAAAAATAAAATTCAGTTTACCCTCTGAGGAAAATGTTTTGAGGATTAGAAATGGTGGTTCCAAGACTGATCTGGGAATGTTGGCAACAGGGGTTTGTATCCTACATCTAGTATGTCACCTTTAACATCTTTTTTAAAACTACAAACTGGACATAGTTAATATAAACACAATGTTTTGATATACATTGTGAAATGATTACTATAGTCAGATACCAAACAAAGTTCTTACTTAGTTAAAATTTTCTGTGTGTGTGAGGAAAGCACCTGAAATCTACTCTCCCAGCACATTTTCAGTATTCAGTACAGTATTAATTGTAGATACCATTTCATACATCGTGTCTTAATTCCTCTTTATCTCTGCTTTTTTCTTTTTTTTGTCTCTGCTTCCTCATATCTATTCAAGCTTTAGTTTACCTCCTAGCTTTGTATTCTGCCTCCTCATAAATTTTCAATTACTCATCATTAAACCTTGCTTATCTCTCTGGTGTCCTTAGCTGTATCTCATGTTTCCCAATTCTGTCCTTCACGGTTCAACTCCCTTGGCTGTGGGCCTCACTCTCTTTGCATTTCACAAACTTCATTGTTCAATGCAAGAATTTCAGTGGCTTAGCTCATGCCTGCTTGGGTAGTCACTTTCTGAGTCATGCAATAACACAGCACTTGGGTAGTGTATTCTACACCTGGTACGTTCTACTTTGGATGACAGGACAGGTGATATTCTAAAATTTATTGCTGTCTAGGACTGCCTTTTCTCCAGAACTACCTATGGCTGGGACAGTTTACCTTAGATGGGACAATGAGTGTGGCTACCGTTTAATTCAGATGTGTTTGTATTACATTTTTACATCTTGACCTCTAAGTAAATAATGCTCCTCATTTCATATATTCATTTCTAAAGATGCTCTGTCTATACTTTTGCAACTTGTACTTAAGTATAAATGTTGGAGGGTAACTAAGTCAAGCCAGATGCCGTAGTCTGAAGTAATGTCATAAAGCCACTTTTAAAATTTACTTTCCGATTTCAGAAGCACTCACCTATCTTTGATCTTCCTTGGCCACTTGAATTTTTGTCTGTCTGTCATTGTGATTGTATCACAACTGACGTTCACTGGATGTGTGGTCCTGCGACAATAATTTTGCCACGGTTTGAGGCTCTTAAAACATTCCAGCCAGGGTTGTGGTGGATGTATCTACTGTCTGTCCCACCACCAGGTAATAACCAGGTCTAAACAGTTCACATTCCTGCCAAAGTTCTGTTCATGTAGCCCAACTCCATACTGTTTTCTAAATTACATAGGATTTCTGGTTTTAAGAAATAAGACACAGGCTTTAGGTCAAGAAACAGGTGTTTATCACATAGATACACATAGTGAGGAAAATAGGGATTTTATAGGAATCTCAAGAACAGAGTGGCATGGGAATTCATCTATGGTGGCTCTAGGGACTTAAGCACATGGACTTAGTGGACCTTTTCCACTGTGCCATTGACTTAATTCAGCTTTCTGTTCTCCTGTCTTATCTACATTTTCCCTCATTCATCTTCCCTATGCCTGGCTTTGCCCTTACCTTGTCTTTGGTGACGCTTTTAGCTTCAGATTTCACCATTAATTACTCATTCTCATGGTTTCTTCTCAAATTTCAAAGAGTTTGAGCACATCTAATTGGCTTAGTTTATCTTTATTTGTGCAGTGCTTTTTCATGCTTAGACAGTTCCTAGGCTGCTGGCAGTGTATGGATAGATCCCACCAGCAGTACTCAGTGGAGAGGGTATAATACTGGATGATGTGAAACAAAACTTGATCTTAAAGGGCTGTGCTACAGCTGTGACAATAAACCGGTCTTTAGAAGGAAATGGGCAGGGGCACCTGGGTGGCTCAGTCGGTTAAGTGTCCCACTCTTGGTTTCGGCTCAGGTCGTGATCCCGGGGTCATGAGATGGAGCCCCGCGTCGGGCTCTGCGCTCAGCAGGGAGTCTGCCTGCGATTCCCTCTCTCCCCCTCTGCCTCCCCCCACCACGCACTCTCTCTTGCAAATAAATCTTTTTTTTAAAAAAAGAAGGAAATGGGTATATGTTTGGGAGGAACCAGAACTGCCACATTTAGTCCAATGATTCTCAGATTTGTGAATCTATTATCTATCCATGTTATTCCATGCCTGTTGGAATGGTAAACTGAGAACCATGCCTAGCCATAATAGAGACAAAATCATGCTTTCCAGTGTCAGCACCTCATGGTTATATCAGAATTTGTACATCATTGTCAGAAGAGAAACTGTCAAACCCTACTTGCTTATTTCTTTGAAGTCGCTGTAATACCAGCCACTACTGATTGCCTCAGAGTTTCACCCTAAATGGGTGCATGTCTGAGTCACAAAGGCAATTGGATAACTAGCGGCTTTGCCACAGTATAAGCTGGACTTCTAAAAAACGTTTCATCCTGGTATGTGGCAGGGATTGTGTGTGATTTTCATACTACAGTCATACCCTAACAATTTCAAATGTTTCTTTTTCTGCTGAGGGTCTGTTTCATGCAACTATATACCTGATACTAATTTCTATACTAATTTGATTCTGTTGGTCCCAAGAAATGAAGAATCACTCAGCCTGCCACGTTGGTAGGGGTTTATTGTATGTAAACATGTGGAGGATGGGGATTTAGTGGGACTCAAAATGAACAGTATTAAATATGGGAACTAACTAGATTCAAGCAGCCCTGAGGTACGTTAACGGCAGTACGTTTGGATCATTATTCTTGTGCTTCACCATTGACATCACTCAGCTGCTCTACATTGGCTGTTTCCCCTAGCTTAGTGGTTTTCTGTCACGGTTGTACTTTAGAATTAACTGGGGAACTTTAAAAATAAACCAGAGCAAGATATTGTGATTTAATTGGCCTCGAGTGGCCCCAGGCACCTGCGTTTTTAAAACTCCTCACTCTTCATTCTACTTTTGCGATCAGCTGGCTTCCCCAACCTTTATTTCTCTACCTTCTGCATCCTTGTGGTACTCATGGATTGTAGTAGCTCATAAATTTGCCTTCTCTTGGCCTTCATGAACTCCCTTAGAGAAGAGGCTATGGATATGACAGCATCATTGAAGTGTTGCCAAACATTTTCTGTAGAAGTCCCAGATAGTTCATACTTTGGGCTTGTGGGCCACACAGTCTCTTCTGCAACCATTCACTTGGAGAAACAACCACAGACAATGAATGCAAAATCTGTCGGCAGCCAGATTTGACCCATTGGCTCTAGTTTGCTTACCCCTAATCTATGCCCTTCTTGTTTATAGTAAAACTTATTTATTCTTTCTCAATATTTTCTTAGCTACTATTCCCTAAGTTGTTATTAACTGAATTTAAGAAGTATTTTGTAGGGGCGCCTGGGTGACTCAGTCAGTTAAGCGGCTGACTCTTGGTTTCAGCTCAGTTCATGATCTCAGGGTCCTGGGATCGAGCCCCGTGTCAGGCTCCTTGCTCAGTGGGGAGTCTGCTTGAGGATTCTCTCTCTCCCTCTTCCTCTCCCCCCTGCTTGCGTGCTCTCGCTCTCTCTCGTTCTCTCTCTCGCAAATAAATCTATTACAAGAATTATTTTGTAAAATTCTGCTTTGTCTAAAAAATTCACTTGGAGATATTGTAATAGCATTTGATTTGGATGTTCATTGGGTCAGAATTAACATGTTTGCAACATTTCTTCTCCCCTTCTAAAAACATTTATTAAACTCTTTTTATATCCTGATAATCATAATTTTCATCATGTGACTCTCCAATATTTCTTATGTCATTCCTTAGTTATTTCATGCCTTATATAGCCAAAATTAGATTGTTTTCTATTAATTTTAATAAGTGGTTATTTTTCCTAGCTTATTTCAAAATGGAAGTGCTATTGTTCCTGCTTATAAAGTGAAGAGGTACTTATAAACAATTCAGATGACACAGGATATAAAAAAATATAGTCAAGATAAGCTATAATCCCATCATTCAACTAAAACCACTGTTAAACTTCTGGTATGTAAATTTCCTGAATGTGAGGCTGTCTTTGTCTAATGTTATTGAGCATTTGTTTTATCTAATTATGCCACCTGTTCAAATTCTGTACCGGTTAAGCAATTTTATGATATAATTTGGCTACAGGAAAAGAATGTTCTTCATGTGGAAACAAGTATTCTGGTTGCATTGATGGGTATGTTTACAATCTTGTAAATTAAGAAATTGGCGTGTTGAAGATTATTTACTTCTTATTATATGTCAGCTGTGGTGAATGCCCTTGTAATTTATTTTTACACTTGACTCATCTTTTCCTTACCCACTAATTTTTAGTCACAGAAGCTGCAATGAATTCTGTCATGGCCCTGAAGTATGCTTTGTTCCCATGGAAAAGAACCTAACTGAAGACTGATAGCGTGGACATGTTTCTGGCATCAGGGATGAGGGTAAGTATGCATTTGGAAGTATTAAGAGAAGATAATCTGATAATAAAAATCAACGGCTGTAGTTTGTTAGGAGAAACTCCCTCATTTTCTAACTGAACCTAGAGAATTACTTTAGACAGTTTAGAGATAGCATATAAATCTCTGAGGCACGGTTGCTGGAAGTTAGCTACAATGGGCCACCAAAGGATTTTTACACTCCTTGAAGTCCTCCAAGTAGAGAGAATTGCTTGAACTTTTTTTTAAATTTAAAATAAGAATGGCTCGGGGCACCTGGGTGGCTCAGTCGGTTAAGCGGCTGCCTTCGGCTCAGGTCATGATCCCAGGGTCCTGGAATCGAGTCCCACATCCGGCTCCCTGCTCAGCGGAGAGCCTGCTTCTCCCTCTCCCTCTGCCTGCCACTCTGCCTACTTGTGCTCTCTCTCTGTCAAATAAATAAATAAAATCTTTAAAAAAAATAAAAATAAGAATGACTCTTTTTATCTGGAACTTGATAGTAATGTCACTAATTAAAATATTACAACTGAGACCAACAGCTTAATATCTAAAAAGAACTTCTGCATCACTAAAGAAAAGTATCTTGCTGGGAACAAGTTAAGGAAACAAATGTACCGCCTTTTTTTTTCTTTTCTTCTTCTTTTTGTTTTTTGTTTGTTTGTTTGTTTGTTTTTTAGAAAGATGCCCTCTCAAAACAAAACCAAATGATTTGCCTAGCTAGGAAGATGCATTTCTAGGCACAGTGAGCCACTCTTATCCGTTAGGGAAAGTTTTCTACCGGCGTAGGGAACCGTTTGCCTGTAAAGTTCCCAGATGCCAGCCAAGGCCAGCCTTGCAAAGCAGGCCTCTTTGAGGATAGTAGTCTTAGGCTTGCTTATGTTAACTCTTTTCTGTGTACATGGGTTGAATGTATAATAAAAGGTCGAAATTAGAGCATTCTGTAATTGATCACATTCAGACCCTGTTTAAGGGAAGAGAGGGTGGGCCACTTTGGTAAGAGTGAGTTTAAATACATGATTTCTGTTCTGTTTGGGGCATGTGAAAAAATTGGAGAGTGTCTGTTTGGGACACTTGTATGTCAAAGTGTGATCTAAGCTTATGTGTAAAGTATTTGTCACAAAATCTTTGATACGCTAGCTATTTTTTTTTTTGCTTCCTTTTTTTCTCATGCTATGGTGACAGTTAACCGTGAAAAGTGTGTTAATTTTTAAAATTCCTGTGTCATTCCTTCCCCACACGTTAATTTGGAACTTGACATTCAAGGAACCATGCTTTAAGAAATAAGTCTAAGGGAATGAAATTACTGTTCTGTCGTCTCACATGAATTTAATTAGAAAACTGAAAGCTAGTTTAAAATAAACAGGCCTTTCCATTTGACAAGATTTAAAAACAGATTAACTGGCTATCTGGACATAAGTCAATTTAGGTAATCATATTTTTGCCCATTATCAGAAATTAAAGGAATTGCTGTAACCTCTTTCATGCATTTTCCTGATACAGTTAAAAATGTTGAGGGGCACGTGGGTGGCTCAGTTGGTTAAACATCCAGCTCTTGGTTTTGGCTGAGGTCATGATCTCGAGGTCCTGGGATTGAGCCTGCTTGTCTCCCCATCTCTCAGCCCCTCCCCCCCACACTCTTTCTCTCTCTCTCTCGCTCTCTCAAATAAATAAATCTTTTTAAAAATGTTGAAGTCTGCACACCAAAATGTTCACATTAGTTATCTTTTGAGGCAGGTTTAGGTAAGTAATTGTTATTTTGGGGGAGGGGTGTTTTGGTTTCCTTGATTTTCTTTTTCTTAATGAAAATATACTATGTTGAGAAAAAGTGAATAATTAATTTGGTAGTTTAACAAACTACTCTGACACCACCTGGCTGTCCTGCAATTCAGTTCCCTTCTGAGGCTAACTACCCCAAGTTAATGCCACATCCCACAAGTTAAGGGGCAGAGCCTTCCTGAAAACTGCCTTCCCTTCAGCAAGTCTTAGGTCCATCTGTATTTCTGACTAACTAGCTAAATTCAGTGGTTCCCACGACCATCTCAAGTTTGTTAATTTGCTAGAACAATTTCCATAACTCCCTGAAAGCACTATACTTACAGTTTCAGTATAAAGGATACAGCTCAGGAACAGCCAAATGAAAGAGATACACAGGACAAGTCTTGGGGGGGGGGGTTAGATAAGGAGCTTCTATGCTCTCTCGCCTTGGACTCGGGTAACGTCGCCTTTTTGGCACATCAGTGTGTTCACCAGTCAGGAAACTCCTGTTGTGTGGTGTGGGTGTCCAGAGTTTTATCGGGGATCTTATTATGTCATTGGCCACTTGATTAAGTTCAGTCTCCAGCCCTTCTCTCCCTAGAGGTCTAGGGGCTGGGGCTGAAAGTTTCAGCCTTCTAATCCTATGCTTGCTCTCTCTGGCATGGCCATCCCTTCTCCGTGGAAACTATCCTAGGGCCCACCTTGAGTCATCTCGTCAGCATAAACTCAGGTGTGGTCCAAAGGGGCGTCTTATGAATAACAAAAGAAAACTCCTTTTCGCTCGGTGGTTTTTTGGAGCTCTATGCTACCAACAGGGGACAAAACCCAGATTTATTACACAGTTTTATATTTTGCCTCTGGTTTTGTAAGGTTTTTGTTATGAGGAGCAAAAGTGGTAGATCCAATGAGGGGATCATGATTTGCAAGGCTACAGAGGATAGTGGGCAGTAAGGGAGGTAGGGATTTTGGTGGAAATCTGTCAAAGGAACTGGTGAGTGGCTATGCCTCTCTGGGATGAGAACTAGAAAGCCATCAGGAAATGGAGGCTTCTGGAAAAACCCTCTCTGTTTCTTTATTGGCCATATTTGGTCTGCATTTCTGCTCTATCATCACCTTGCCTCTGATTGTTTTTGTTCCCTCCTTCTATGTCCTTCTTCACCCTAGAGCTTTTGCTGACTTGTAGGGTTTTTTTTTAATTAATTGTATTTTTTTTATTTTAATTCCAGGATAATTAACATATAGTGTTGTATGAGTTTCAAGTGTACCATATCGTGATTCAACAACTCTATATATTCATTACTCAGTGCTCATCAAGATAAGTGTACGCTTAATCCCCTTCACTTATTTCATCCATCCCCCACCCACCTCCCTTCTGGTAACTATCAGTTTGTTCTCTATAGTTTAAAGAGTCTGTTTTTTGCCTGTCTCTTTTTTCCTCCCTTTTCATTTCTTTTGTTTCTTAAATTCCACATATGAGTGAAATCTTACGGTATTCGTCTTTCTCTGACTTATTTTACTTAGCAGTATACTCTCTAGCTCCATCCACGTTGTTGCAGATAGCAAACTTTCATTCTTTTTTATGGCTGAATAATATTCCTTTGTCTATATATACAGCATCTTCTTTATTCACCTATAGATGGACAATCGGGCTGTTTCGATAATTTGGCTATTGTAAATATGCTGCAGTAAACATTAGGGGTACATATATCCTCTGGAATTAGTGTTCTCATATTCTTTGGGTAAGTACCCAGTAGTGCAATTACTGGATCATAGGGTAATTCTA
This sequence comes from Eumetopias jubatus, assembly GCF_037043125.1. NCBI lineage: Eukaryota > Metazoa > Chordata > Mammalia > Carnivora > Otariidae > Eumetopias > Eumetopias jubatus. Next base: position 67,355,143 of record NW_028274817.1, read on the forward strand.
TTTTTAATTTTTTGAAGAACCTCCATATTGTTTTCCAGAGCAGCTGCACCAGTTTGCATTCCCACCAGCAGTGCATGAGGATTCCTTTTCCCCCACATGTTTGCCAACACTGTTTCTTGTGTTTTTGATTTTAGCCATTCTGACAGGTTTGAGGTGGTATCTCATTGTAGTTTTGATTTGCATTTCCCTGATGATGTGTGGTGTTGAGCATCTTTTCACATGTCTGTTGGCCATCTGTATGTCTTTGGAGAAATGTGTGTTCATGTCTTCTGCCCGTTTTCTGATTGGATTATTGTGTGTATGTGTGTGTTGAGTTGTAGAAGTTCTTTATATATTTTGGATTCTAACCCTTTATCAGGTGCATTTCTATACACTAATAATGAAGCAGCAGAAACAAGAATTAAGAAAACAGTCCCATTTACAACTGCACCCAAAATAACAAACACCTAGGAATAAACGTAACCAGGGAGGTGAAAGACCTACACTCTAAAAACTATAAAACACTGATGAAAGTAATTGAAGACGACACAAACAAATGGAAAGATACTCCATACTCATGGATTGGAAGAACATATATTGTTAAAGTGTCCATACTGCCCAAAGTAATGTACAGATTCAGTCCTTATCAAAATGCCACCAGCATTTCTCACAGAGCTAGAACAAACAATCCTAAAATTTGCATGGGACCACAAAAGACCCTGAATAGCCAAAGTGCTTTAATCTTGAAAAAGAAAAAGCTGTGGGGTGCCTGGGTGGCTCAGACGGTTAAGCGTCTGCCTTTGGCTCGGGTCATGATCCCAGGGTCCTGGGATCGAGCCCCGCATCGGGCTCCCTGCTGAGCAGAGAGCCTGCTTCTCCCTCTCCCTCTTCCTGCCGTTCCCCCTGCTTGTACTCTCTCTCTCTCTAAAATTAAAAAAAAAAAATCTTAAGAAAAAGCTGTGGAGGTATCACAATTCCAGAGTTTCAAGTTATACTATCAAGCTGTAGTAATCAAAACAGTATGGTACTGACACAAAAATAGACACATAGTTCAGTGGGACAGGATAGAAAGCCCAGAAACAAACCCACGATTATATGGTCAATTAACCTTCAGCCAAGGAGGCAAGAATATGGAGTGGGAAAAAGTCTCTTCAACAAATGGTGCCGGGAAAACTGGACCACTTTCTTACACCATACTCAAAAGTGAACTCAAAATGTATTAAGGCCCTAAATGTGAGACCTCAAACCATAAAAGTCCTGGAATAGAGCTCAAGCAGTAATTTCTCTAACATCGGCCATAGCAACATTTTTCTAGATATGTCTCGTTGGGCAAGGAAAGCAAAAGCAAAAATAAATGATTGGGACTAATCACAATAAAAAGCCTCTGCAGAGCAAAGGAAACAAAACTAAAAGACAGCCTACTGAATGGGAGAAGATAATTTTCAAATGACGTATCCAATGAAGGGTTAGTATCCAAAATACTCATGGTTTCTGCTTCCTCATGAACTAGGTCCAGTTCTAGTTCTTACTTGGCTATGCATATTTAAAACTTGAGTGCTTAGAAATTGTCAGCCTTTCATCCTGACTGGCTCTTTCTTAGGCTAGTCAGCTGGGGGTTGGGAGTACTAGTGTTGGGCTTAGAAGACAGAGAGACTTCCCTTAGGATCCAAGGGAAGACAGGCTTACTACAATGGAAATCACTTCTAAAACAACATTAAAATGTTTCTCTTTATAAAGAGTACTTAAAACATTAAGGATATTAAGGGTATCAGTCCTTTTCGTAATACCGAAAGCAGAATTCTTTTTTTTTTTTAAGATATTTATTTGAGAGAGAGAGAGAGGGAGAGCTTAGGTCGCGTGCACAAGCAGGGGGGAGGGGCAGAGGGAGAGGATGAAGCAGGCTCCCTGCGGAATCACGTGGGGCCCGATCCCAAGATCCCGGGATCATGACCTGAGCCAAAGGCACACACAACCACTTAAACCAACTGAGCCACCTAGGTAACCCAAAGCAAAATTCTTTTTTTTTTTTCTTTTTCTTTTTTTTTTAAAGCAAAATTCTTAATATGAAAGATTGGTAAATGTCTTGACATAAAATTTAATCAAGTTTAAAGTACTTAAATAAGTGTTTGACTTTGGATTTATTTTTAGAAAGGAATTCTAAATGCCAAGACTGACTGACTATGTTTGCTTATGTATTTTTTCTATCCTTCCAAAGTCTTCTAATATTTAATCTTTTTTTAAAAATTTTTATTTATTTGACAGAGACATAGCAAGAGAGGGAACAACAAGCAGGGGGAGTGGGAGAGGGGGAAGCAGGCTTCCCGCGGAGCAGGGAGCCCGATGTGGGGCTCGATCCCAGCACCTGGGACCATGACCTGAGCTGAAGGCAGGTGCTTAACTAATGAGCCATCCAGGTGCCCCCTAATATTTAATCTTTTTTTTAAGTGAAAAGGATTTGCTTTTTTCTCTCAATTGTTTAAGTATTCCTTTTGTTAATTAATCCATCCTTTGCTCACTGGTTTATAAATGCACCTTTATCTTTTTATGTCTTCAAACATAGAAGCCATAAAATAAGATTGATAAATGCAGCTGTATAAATAAAATACTTCATGTCAAAAAGCACTGTAAATGAATTTGAAAGAAAAATGAAATACTTGGAAAAATATCTGCAGCACATTATTAAGTTTTGATCTCCATTAATATATGAAAAGCTTCTAAATAAAAACAAGAGACTGTAGTTCAAAATGAACAATGGGCATGAACAGACAGTTCATAGAAAAGCAAATGACACCCAAACCTTTGTGAAAGAATGCTGAAGCTCATTTATAAGAGAAATGTGAAATAAAACTACAGAAAGTTAACATTTGAGAACTTTGTTGGAAGGACTGTGGGAAAACTGGCATTCATAGAATGTTTGTTGTACTACAAAATAGTGTATGATCCTTATAGAGGGCACTTTGGAGATATTTATCAAAATTATAGTTGCCTTTTTTCTTTGAGTTAATGATCCCTCTTTAGAAATTATCCTACATATCTGAAAATGTGAAACAAATTGCCTATGTAACATTGAAGAGTGTTTTATAATAGCAAAAGATTGGAAACCACCCAGGGGCCCATCAGTGTGAAACTAGTTAAACTGATACATTGACACAACAGAATACTACTAGGTTACTGTAAAAATGAATGAGGAAGCAGTGATATGTTTTTAAGTGAAACTAGTGAAATATACATGCTTTATGTTTAGAAAAAAAAACATGGGTAATATAAAAGTGGTTACCTCTTGGTGCTGGGGGAATGGGGCATTCAGGGATAAGGGCAAGAATTTTCTATATATAATTTTTTGGTGGGGGAAGGTAGCAGAATATGTTTGGAAGGTTCCAGTGACAAAATACACCTTTAATTTTTACTCTTTTATATATTTGTGTAAATTTCTAAGTGTATTGTGTTCACTGACCTGTTGATTTCTTTTACCTACTGGTCTTTAAACTATGTTTTAATACGTGTTTTTGAAAAACAATTGTGGTAGTGTTCACTCATTTGTTCTTTTGATTAGCTTTTTGTTCAACTTGTATTAATTAAATGCCTCCCATGCCATGGCTACTGAACATAGAGTTATGCACATAGTAATTTCTAGATTTTCTCAGGGAGTTCAGTATGCTAGGGGAAGTGTAGGGTATGTAGGAAGGTTGCCTGACAGTACAGAAGATAGGAAGCCAAGGTAGGAGGGAGAGGAAGACTTTGAAACACTGGACCTCGGGGGAATTTTCACCAAAATGGCATCCTAAGGCAGGATCCCACTTTGGGAATAACTAACCAGGCTAACATTGGTATATCTTGTTCTCTGAAGGACTTTTGGTATTGTCACAACGGACTTAGCCCTATATATATATCTCCACAGGATAATATTTTTAGGGCTTAAGTTGCAACTCTTAGAGGTTCCAAGGGACCTAATTTTGTACATTGGGTGTTCTGCTAAAATTACTGTAATTTTGCATAAGGAATCATGTGACCTAATTTTGTACATTGGGTGTTCTGCTAAAATTACTGTAATTTTGCATAAGGAATCATGTCACTCATAAATGTAGCCCTTTTCATAATGTCCCTAGATAAAATTTTGTCCATTTTTATTTCATGTTAAGCTGTTGGTCGTCATCCATTCCTTTCTCTTGGAGTCATGGTACTTTGGTGGCCTGGAGTGATTTCCAGATTATTTTTCATTTTGTAGAAACTTAAAAATCTGTTGACATAGTGTTAAGTGTCTGACTTAAGTTCTGCTTGGGCGTTTCTTTGACCCAGAATGGCCCCTCTGACATAGGCCAAATACAGTGATCCCAAGGGGTCAGTATATCTTGTAGTAATTTTAGTGAATGATCTTTAATTGGTAATTTGATACTTTGGGATTGATTATTTCTAGTTACGAGACTACACAATATGTCAGTAACTGGGATTGAATAATTGTTATATCTTATTATATAAGCATTGCACCCTGGATCTGAAATTACATTGTTATAATGTAGGCTATAGACTTAGCCACTTTCAACAAGTTGTATGAACCTCTTAAAACCAATGAATTTCTGCCAGAGTCATGGAGGTCAAAGGTGTATTTTAGAATACACCTTAGGAGTCCACTAAGCATTAACACTTGACTCTAGTTAGGTTGGAATTACATAAGGCAGCCTGCCATCTTACTTTGGTGTATTTTCCTATAACCCCTGGCTGATTTGGCAGCCTAGTGGCAGTTTGGTTGCTGTTGCTGATACATAAACTTCTTGCTGATGTATACAAGGATTTGTGCATCTGTAGACAGGATTTTTGTCCTTTTAGAATGTTGTGATTCCAACTCTTAAAACTGGCACGTAGTAGATGCTCATTAAATGTTGAATAAACATTGGTATGGATATAATACCAATACACATATATATGATACTATATGTATCATCCCCTAAATGCAAACAATGTGTTACACATTTATATTTTTATATATCTTATACAGTTGTTTTTGGGTACTTGGCACTAGTAATTCTATATCATAATTTATGAGTAAAGAATATGTAGTTTTAATAATTTGATTCATTAGGTTGGTAGATTACCCTTTGAAAGTGTTCCAGTCTTATTCTCATAGATTATGTTTTTTCAAAAACAATAGTACATGTAAATGGTAAATAGTATAAAAATCAATTTGTACTAAAGTTAATTTGGTTAAAATTTCCTTCCCACCCCCGGTTTTCTAGTCCTCAATCTTCCATCTTTCCAGATAGAAAGTATTGTTACTAATCTCAGAGATAGTCTCTACATACATAAGTCAATAGTCTGGTTAAAAAGTCAGCATATTGTAGAAAAATCGCCTGATAAAAACTGGAAAAAAAATGAAAGAAATCTGTAGACCAACCTCTGATAGTGATATAGAAGCAGATAACCCAAATATAAGTTTGGTGATAAGATTCCACAAGCAGGGACGCCTGGGTGGCTCAGTCGTTAAGCGTCTGCCTTCGGCTCAGGTCGGTCCTGGGATCAAGCCCCGCATCAGGCTCCCTGCTCGGAGGGGAGCCTGCTTCTCCCTCTGCCTGCTGCTCCCCCTGCTTGTGTGCTCTCTCTTGCTCTCTCTCTATGACAAATAAATGATTAAAAAAAAAATTCCACAAGCAAATTCATGAGGAATACACAGGCAAGTGGTATTCATGCCAACTGCAAGGATGGTTCAATTTTAGGAAATCTGTGACTATCATTTAGGACATTGTAGGTCAAAGGAAAAACTATCACAAGAGTAGCTCTACAAGTTGACCTTTTTAGTATTTTTTTTTTATTTAAGTAAAATTACCAATCCATTTGGATCATATGGATCATATTTTGATGTCAGTCATCATATAATCTCACATTTGATTTTTTTCAAAGGGACAGCCAGTTGTCCAGTACTATTTATTGAAAATCTATCCTTTGCTTACTCATTTAAAATTATATCTGTCAAATATTAAATTCTCATAATTTGGGTCTGCATCTGGGCTCACTGGCTTCTGTCATTAACTCTCTTTTCCTGTGGCAGTTATGGAATTATTTTGATTTATAAGTATTATAAATGTCACTTTTTGCTGTGCTCATTTGCTGCCTGTCCACATTTAGATTCATTTGTGATAGCATTTCGTAGACTCCAAATTTCTTGGTTCTACACAATAATTTTTGTATCAATGTCTATTCATTATGGTTCCTGACTTCCTTACATACATAAGTCAATAGTTTACTAGAATAGGCTCCATCTTGAGTTTTTTCATTCTATTTTGTGTCAATTCTGCCCAAGGTTTTGTTCCTTTTTCTCAGCTGCTATTTTATTTTCTTTCTGCCAGATGTCCCATAAAGATGTCACATGGGGTGTGTGTGTGTGTGTGTGTGTGTGTGTGTGTGTGTGTGGAGAGAGACTTTATAATAGAAAAATTTACATGTTAAAATTAATATTCAGGGTGATTTTAATCAGAACACATGTAATAGAGTTACATCAGAAACAGTATAGGTAATGTTTCATGATCTAGGCTTTCTTGCATGCCTAGTTGCTGCACATTGCTTGTGTTCTTGGTTGAGTGATAAGTAATTTTTATGGGATGTTCCATGGCTGTCCTAGTCATAAAGAGCCCTCTCCCTTGCGATGTGTCTTTGCATGGCTCAAACAGGACCCTTTGTCATATACAAGTCATTCAGTTTTACGTTCTAAAAATCATTGGTTTAGCATTTAATGTGACTATAGGCTGTGCATCAGAATACATGGCTATTTGAAATGAAAATTCATGTATACCATAATAAGAGTTTACTTACTAGTAAACCTTTTGGTTGTCTTTCATAAGTCATGGTGTAGTGAAAACTTGATCCATGTATCCTTATTTCTGTATGACAACATGGTGGAATCCTTGCAAAAGTTGATAAAAATATGAACAGTTTTTGTTTATTAAAGTTCCAAATTGCCCATCTAAAAATGTTTTAATATATGCCACAGTGCTTTTATTTAACTATTTTATAGTTGCTTAAGTAATTTTCTTCAAAATATACAAGATTGTGGACTGCTTAACCTGTATTTTAGGACTGTATCACAAAACGGGTTTTCCAGAATTTTCTTGCACACCAGGGATCTCACAAGGATAATACAAACTTCATTCAGTTTGTAATGAGTAAGTCTCATTTTTAGCACACACAGAGTATCAAAATGTATGGTAACCTATTTATAGAGTAAAAATTTTTTTGAGTGGATGTCCCCATTCTTTTCACTATTAAATAAACTTTTTTGTTTTTAGAAAAGTTTTAAATTTATGTGAAAGTTACAAAGAGTTCTCATATACCCCATACTCAGGTCATCTTACATTAACATTTTATATTTTACTATGGTACATTTGTCACATTCCCCCTCTCCCTAGCCCTTGGTAAACTCTAATCTACTTTCAGTCTCTGAATTTGCCAGTTCAAGCTACCTCATATAATTGGAGCAGTGCAATATTTGTCCTTTTGTGTATGGCTTATGTCACTTAACATATCTGCAAGGTTCATCATCGATGTTATTGCATGTGCCAGAACTTCATGGTTTTTTTAATGGCAGAGTGATATTCCATTGTATGTATATGCCACATTTTGCTTATATATACATGTATTAGCATATATTTATTTACATACATATTTTGTTTATCCACCATCTGTCTAATGGATAGCACTGCTCTAGAACATACTTTTGGTTAATTGTTATCACATTTTATTAGTCTAAATTGGTCATAGTAAACTGAACAATAGGAAATTATTTAACTCTTGCAATAAAATCCTGAAATTGTCTCTGGATAAAACTTCAGTCCACTGGAATTATGAAGCATCCATATTCCTTTTAGCACAGGCTGTCAAAAATTAACAAAAATGTTCTCCTATTCTAGATGTGATACCTTTGGCATCACTGTCTTAGTTAAAAGTAAACAGTAACACTAATTGGGTGAATAGTTTTGTGATTTAAAAAATATTTTAGAGAGTGGGGGGTGGGGGCAAAGGAAGAGGGACAAGCAGACACCATGTTGAGCGTGGAGCCGAAACCAAGAGTCAGACACTTAACCAATTGAGCCACCCAAGTGCCTCAGCTATTATTTTTAATGTAGGCTAGTACATTATGTAGAATTATTACCCACTTCCTGAACATCTCTTTTCTTTCCTTCCTTCCTTCCTAGTCTCTTTACTTTCTGAGGGCCTTTAGTCAGTTTCTCTAGGGAAGAATAAGTTCAAATCTATACCTATTGCTCAAAGAATTATTTTCTTGCCTCCATTATAAAATGTATTAAAAAATTAGAAAAGGCGTAGGTATTCATTGTAAAAAAATTGAAATAAAAAGAACCATAGCACAATTAAAAAAAGAATATGTAGAAGTACTCAGGTTGTTGGTACATTTCTTTCTAGTATGTTTATGTATATTAATAATGTTTTTAGATACTCTTTTCTTGAGTACAGTTGAAATACAATGTTACATCAGTTTCAGGTGAACAACTTAGTGATTAGATGACTCGAGTTAAGAAGAACATTTCCTATCTTTAAATATGAATGCATACAAGTCTTTGGGCCATGATTTTTTATATAATATTTACATCTTTTTTTAAACATTACGATTATTTTAAATTTTTTAAATAAAATTTGAATGTAACAATGTAGTTAACATACTTCTGGGAACATTTTTGTGTGCATGCCTCCTTGATGATTTCTTTTATTATAATCTTGTTAGAGACCGATTGTGTTTTGTCTGTTTTGCATCTCTTGATTAGCCTATGTGAATGAAATCGAGTGTAAAGTAATTAGACCCACATTCAAGAAGCAGATATTGTTCATATACCCCCTACATCTCTTCACACTTAATTCATTCTCACCTCTGGCAAGCATAATCATCCTGTGCCCTGCTATTTATCCACTATTCTTTGCTTTCCGAGACAGCCCTGTGTAACGAGTTGGCTCTGTTCCTTTCTCTTTCACAAAATGATACACTTTTAATGATCATAAGATTATTTTACCCTTCTAATTAATTTTTCACTTCCTACTAAATTCAACTATTTTTTTCTCATTTCAGTATCTCTTCATTGTCTCTTATTTGTTTGTTCTATTTCAGGCAGCATTCCATTTTATGCAGTATTCTTTTTTTAGAGTATTGTTTGGATAACAACAGTTCACATCAACTGAGCACACACAGTAAGCATTAACACACTGTTGTACATGTGCATTAGCTCAGTTTCAATGCTCAGGAAGTACATTCTAATATTATCCCTTATTTTTTCAGATGGGGTAATTGAGGTCAGTTAACACCCAGTAACATTGCCCCCAAATGTCACAGAGTCAGGCACTTTGGCCCCAAAGTCTCTGCTCCATAGGCTCTCTCTCTTCTTTATCAATGATGCTTTAGTTGTGGTTAAAAAAAAAAGAAAACATGAGGTCCTTATCAGTGTCTGGTGATGACTGTGTTCCTAGGAAGATCAGTAACTCTTTAAGAATTGCCTTTTTCTAAAAGATTTATTTATTTATTTTAGAGAGAGTGAGCAAGCATGAGGGGGAGAGGCAGAGGGAGAGAGAGAATCTCAAGCAGATTCCCCGCTGAGTGCAGAGCTCAACACGGGGCTCGATCCCACAACCCCGAGATCATGACCTGAGCTGAAATCAAGAGTTGGACGCTTAACCGACTTCAGCCACTCAGGCACACTCCCCCACTGGCTTTTAACTAAGTGCAGTAGTGCAGGATGTACTCTAGAGTTAGGAGGTCTTGGATGAGATTCCAAAATAAAAGATTTAAGAAATCCCATACCTTATGTTAGGACGAGAGCGTGTGGTAAAGAATGTAGTGAGGTGGCTTTTCGTCAGGATGGTTGTGGGCATTGACCCCAAGAATCATCCAGAACACTTACAGTAAAAAGGACAAAGACTAGCCCTGCTTTCATCGGGAGGAGGGATGAGCCTGATGCCTTTTGGTTGTGGTACACTTAGCGCAAAATGTTTTTTGATGCCCGTAAACACCAATAAAGGTAATCTTTGATGACTGCCAGCCAGAATGCCCAGTGTACTCTGTACTCAGGACCCTTCCTGTATTGAGTTGTCTGCCCTTTGGATGAGGTGCTTTTACTGTGCTTGGTTTTTAAAAAGGCTCTGAAAGCTTCCTTTCCATTTCCTGGCTCACATCTCGCCATCAATTACCTGTCAAAAAGATTTGGTTTATTTTAAGCTTTAAAAGTGATACTGGCAGAGGTGGGAATAAAACCAGCTTCTGAATTGTCAGTTTTAGACTACGAGAGAGAGAGAGAGAGAAGGAGAAAGGGGCATTTTTAAGTGAAAAGCATCAGTTTTTATGCATGGGCTAACTCTAAACTGGGCACGCTTCCTGCAAGGAGGGAGGGATAAATACTTTTTACTGCGTTCTTGCAGTTTGGGTGGGGTTCATGGACATGCTTCCCTGCTTGGCCGTTTTAATGATTAAAAGAAGCCCCCTGTTGTGCCTGAAGCTCTCTCATCCTTGGAAGTTAAGGTCAGTTTACCTTCATTGCTCCCTCCCTGTTTTGCAGTAGAGTATGTGAATCAGAAACACATAGGTCTCCCTGTAGTCTGTCCTGGACCCCATCCATACAAAGGTCCTTTCTAGGACCCCTTGGCATATTGTGAGGTGCCTCCCAGCACACCTCAATATTAATAAGAAATCAGAATTGCCTCAGGACAACATTGATAAGATGTCTCCTCAAGTGAGCTAGGAAGCAAAACTCCAGGTGGGAGTTTGCCATCAACAAATACGGAACAATCTCTTAGGTGATGAAATTCTGCAATGCCTAATTAGTGTGAGTTCCTGTCTTCAACATGGTTGCTATCTGAAAAGGTTCTAATATAATTTTGTCACCTGTAGCGCCCCTGCTCTATGGGAACCATAGGATCACAATTGGCATCTCCACCCATTGGCTTTAAGGACAGTCTTCCTGCAAGTGAACAGGAAGTTGTTTTAGTATAGTGCTAGCACTTTTGGTCTGAGCCAGCCGGGGTTCTTCTAAACACTGTGGTTCTCGACTATCCACTGATGGGCTTGATTGTATTTTTCTAGTTAGTAAATGTCTATCACTGTCAGTAGCTCTTATGGTTCCTCTAAGATTTTACAGCCATTTTCCTACATTGGTAGTACAGCTAAGCTTAGCAGGTTTTTTTTTTTTTTTAATAAATGCTTTTGGAATATTTTGTTTTCTTGAAAGTGTGCTACTGCCATCCCTCTCTTCTAATTATCCATTTGCCCCTCCTAAGCATGCTCTTGTAGACACTGCTTTGTTGTATTGCCAACAGCCTCCACTGGAGAATTGCTGTCCTGAAATAGGATGCACATCTCAGACATGGTGCTGCTTTTATTTTTCTAGCTGAATTGATTCTTCAGATGGGATTTAACACCCAATCAGCAACTAAACTCAGCAAAGGATTATCTTGCCATGTATATAGTTGTGATGAATTTCCAGTTTTGGTTTTTGTGTGGACAAATGAGAAGCAAATCTTCTATATGTAATTGTGACCTTGTCCTTTGGAAATTTCTGGAGCACAGCTCTGTTCCAAAGTTTAGACCAAATAAAATTTTAGTAAAAACTGCTGCTTATTAAAAAAAAAAAACATTGCATCTTAAGGGCTTTTGATTTTTGGAACTGTAGTCATACATACACGTGTAAACACATAGTGATACATCAGTCACTGTTTTTAGGTGCAGTGTTTAATTTTAGTTAGAAAACCTATTACCTAGTTGGGCTATTTCCATCCTGTGCAAATAGTACAGTCATGTTGCCCAATAAGATTACAGGTTGGACACCCATTTTCTAAATACTGAGACATTAACTGCATTTTGTAGTGCAATAACATAGACTTTTGCTATCAGATGGCAGTCTTCTGTGGGGAAATTTGGCATTCTGATCAGACACTAGGATAGATAATATAAAAAAACCTGGATAGCTATACTTTCACATATTTATGTATTCACATTAACTCACGTTGCTCATGTCCTATACTATAACTTCAGTCCTCTTCCCTTTATTTGATGATGCTGCCTAGAGGCTTACAAATAACAGTCTGGCTTTATGAAGTTCCTAATGGTCCACTCTGCATTGCCCCTTTAGGGGTGACATTACATGCCAACTTACCAGCGTATTTTCCGGTTGCAGTTCATTAGAATCCCTCCATTCTGTGCCAGTACAATGAGGCTCTTAAAGAATTTGCTGCAAATTATCGTGCTTTTGTGTTGGCATCTGTGTTGCTTAGCACATTATAGTGCTTCACGTGTGTAACTGTTGTTTACTTTTAGTTCAGTGTTGCTCAGTAGATTGGGTATATTCTAATAGTATTAACTATTTAGCTGTTACTATTTAGTATTAACTATTTACCTTTGCTCCTTCAGTTGACTGCCTGGAATAATGTCTATTAGCAAAACATTAGATATTAGGATCTGCCACCCGTGGGTTGAGTGGTTCTGGAAGTACTGTTCTTAGCCGTATTATGAAACCACAGGTCCATGAGTTGTTATACTGCCATTATTCATTTAATCAAAAAATGTACCCAGAATTTTATCTTGGTGAGCCATCATTTTGTTGAATAGTATTCATCTAAAGCATAGTCACCAAGGTGATTCAAATATATTTGTTGAGTCTTAGACTTTTTCCACATTAAGAAAATTTTGGTATTCCACTGTCTTGTTTGGTTGTGAGTTGTCATATTTTTCCTGTTTGTTGCCGGAAATATATGTTGTCTAGTTGTTGACTCAGCAGTTCCTCTGTATTGTAGATCGGGTCCTGCTAAGATTTTCTTTTTACCACCTGTGGTCACATGTAGGGGTACCTTCTGTTTTTGAGGTTCTTTAGTGACTCTTCTTTGTCAAATCTTGCCTCTGTTACTTCACTACTGGATCATTATTTAGCCCAGTTAAAATACGGGATCATCAGGGGCGCCTGGGTGGCTGATGGTTAAGCGTCTGCCTTTGGTTCAGGTCATGATCCCAGGGTCCTGGGATTGAGCCCCGCATCAGGCTCCCTGCTTGGTGGGGGCCCTGCTTCTCCCTCTCCCTCTGCTGTTCCCCCAGTTTGTGCTCTCTTGCTCTCTCTGTCAAATAAATAAAATCTTAAAAAAAAAAGGGATCATCTTGTGACTTCATGGTATCACTGGAAAATTTACATGTCCTAGTGGATGAGAATATTTCAATGATAGGGCTAATCTCCATGTGGTATTCCTTTATCTCTAATCTTTGCTTACATGTTTACATGTTATGCCTACACATACTGGGCAGTTTGATACTTTGACAAATCCTTTACCTGCACTCATGGCCAAGATACTGGTAAGCACTATTTGGGGGCAGCCTGTCAATGGGGTTATAGCTAACAAGTGTCCTCTCAATTTTGTCATAAAATTAAATGCCTATCTTAGCAACCTTGCTAATCAGTGTGACTCTGAATAAGGCAAATAACTTCTTTTAAAAAAATAATAATTACTGTGATATAATTCATATACTCTGAAATTACCCTTTTACATTTCAGTGGCTTTTAGTATATTCATAGAATTGTGCAGTCATTATTTCTGTATTACTATAAAACATTTTTATCACCCCAGAAAGAAGCCCCACACCCAGTAGCAGTAATTCCTCATTTTCCTCTTCCGCAATCCCTGAAACCACTAATCTAACTTTTTGTCCCTGTGGGTTGGTCTGTTCTAGACATTCATATGAATGGAATCATACAGTATGTGGCCTTTATGTCGACGGCTTCTATCATGTAGCATGTTTTGGTGATTTTACCCACCAATTTAATATTAGGTGGGGTATGGGTTTTTTGGTAGATTCCTTAGGATTTTTATGTATAAGATTATATCCCCTACAAATACGGATCATTGTACTTCTTTCTAATCTTGTTGATTTTTACTTCTTTTTTCTGCCTAATTACTCTGGATAAAACCTCCTGTACAGTATTGGCAAGAGCAGGCTTCCTGGTCTTAGTGGAAATACACTTTTTTTCTATTAATTACAATGATAGCTGTACAGTTTTTGTAGATGCCCTTTGTCAAATGTAGAAAATTCCCTTCTATTCTAGTTTGTTGAGGTTTTCATTTTTTTAAATCATGAGTGGTTGTCATCAAATTTGTCAAATGCTTTTTCTGCATTTGTTGATATGATCATGAGGTTTCCTCTTTATTCTGTAAATACAGTGTATTAGATTCATTGATTTTCAGATATTAAGCCAACTTTGCTGTACTGAGGTAAATCTGACTTGGTCATGGTATATGATCATTTTCATTTCTAGATTTGGTTTGCTAATGTTACGTTGGACATTTTTGGAAATCTGTATTCAAAAGGTAGCTTGCTCTATAGTTTCCTCATTTTATCTTTGTCTGGCTTTGTTATCAGGCTAATGTGGACCTCACAGAATGAGTTGGAAAGTGTTTTCTTCTCTAATATTTTTTTGGGAACATTAAGCAAGGGACTGGTATTAATTCTTTAAACGTTTCACCTATTAAAGTCATCTGTTCAAGGACTCTTTTTGGGGGGACTTTTATAGATTAATTATCATATTTATTTTTATAGGTCTATTCAGATTTTTCTTCTTGAGTCAGATTTGGTTGTGTCTTTTTATGTGTAATGTAATTAAACATACTGATAAGGTAGGACTGATGTCTATTGTTTTCCTATTTGTTTTCCATGTGTCTTACGTCTTTTTGTTTCTTTTACTGTATTTTCTAACATTCTTTTCATGGTTGCTCTGGTATTTCAATTAACATCTTACATTAAAATAATTGTTTTCAGGTTAATACCAACTTAATTTCAATTGTGGACAAAATTTGCTCCACTGTATCTTTGTTCCCTCCCCTCTTTGTGCTGTTATTATTATACAGATTACATCTGTATGCAATGTAAACACATTAACACAGTCCTCTAGTTACTCCTTTATGCTACTGTCTTCAAGTCAGAAATGAGCAAAAAATGTTACAATTAAAATTGAATTTTTTTGTCTTTTAAATTTATCTATGCATTTACTTTTACTTGTGCTCTTTTATTTTTCATATATATATGAGTTACTGTCTAGTGTCCTTTCATTTCTGCCTGTAGGACTCTTTTGTATCTCTTGTAAGGCGTGTCTGTTAGCACTGAATTCTTTTAATTTTTGTGTATCTGGGAGTGTCATAATTTCTCCTTCATTTCTCCAGGATAGTTTTGCTGGATACAGAATTCTCGGTCAACGTTCATTTTTTTTCCTTCAGTAGTTTGAATATAATCATCCCACTATTTTCTGCTCTCTATGGTTTATGAAAACTTAAGATCCATTACATATGATGAGTTTTTCTCTTGCTGCCTTCAAGATTCTGAAGTAACTTTGACAATTTGATTATTATGAGTCTAGATTTGATTTGAATGTCGTTGAGTTTATCCTTCTTGGCATACATTGATCTTCTTGCATGATGTATAGATTAATACTTTTTCATCAAATTTGGCAAGTTTTGGCCATTATTCATTCACATAATCTTTCTGTCCTCTTCTCACCTTTGTTTGGCTCCCATTGTGTTTGTCATCTTTACTGAGGTAATTCTTTTTCACTACTTTATAATAAATAAGAGAACATAAGGCTTTATGTAGTACAGGCTGAATCTCATTAGTGGTGGTCTTGTTTTGTTGCTTGTTAAGTGTGTTTGATCGTAATTTACATTTCTTTTTTGACCCAATAGTTATTTACTGTGGTGTTTCATATTGAGAATTTCTGGTTTGAACTACCTCATGTATATATGATATATGTGTTACATAATTATGTATTTATTGTATATAAGCATATAATGAATAAACTTCCATGTTTTTATAATTAACATATAAAATTATATATAAAATAAACTGCTCACATTGTGATTAGTGTGGTTGCTGTCCTTTTGTACGTGCCTAGTTTTTTTTTTTTAATTTTATTGTTATGTTAGTCACCGTACAATACATCATTAGTTTTTGATGTGGCAATCCACGATCCATTGTTTTTGTATAACACCCAGTGCTCCATGCAGTACGTGCCCTCCTTAATACCCATCACCGGACTAACCAATCCCCCCTCCCCCGCCCCTCTAAAACCCTGTTCATTTCTCAGAGTCCAAAGTCTCTCATGGTTCATCTCTCCCTCCGATTTCCCCCCCCTTCATTGTTCCCTTCCTTCTCCTAATGTCCTAAGTGAAACCATATGATAATTGACTTTCTCTGCTTGACTTAGTTCACGTAGCATAAACTCCTCCAGTCCCATCCACGTTGATGTAAAAGTTGGGTATTCATCCTTTCTGATGGCTGAGTCATATTCCATTGTATATATGGACCGCATCTTCATTTATCCATTCATCTGTTGAAGGGCATCTCGGCTCTGTCCACAGTTTGGCTATTGCGGACATTGCTGCTATGAGTATTAGGGTGCATATGGCCCTTCTTTTCACTACATCTGTGTCTTTGGGGTAAATACCCAGGACTGCAATTGCTGGGTCATAGGGTAGCTCTATTTTTAAATTTTTGAGGAACCTCCACACTGTCTTCCAAAGTGGCTGTACCAACTTGCATTCCCACCAACAGTGTAAGAGGGTTCCCCTTTCGCCACAACCTCTCCAACATTTGTTGTTTCTTGCCCTGTCCATTTTTGCCATTCTGACTGGTGTAAGGTGGTATCTCAATGTGGTTTTGATTTGGATTTCCCTGATGGCTAATGATGATGAACATTTTTTCATGTGTCTGTTAGCCATGTGTATGTCTTCTTCAGAGAACTGTCTGTTCATATCTTCTGCCCACTTTTTGACTTGATTATTTGTTTTTTGGGTGTTGAGTTTGAGAAGTTCTTTATAGATCTTGGATACCAGCCCCTTATCTGTAGTGTCATTTGCAAATATCTTCTCCCATTCTGTGGGTTGCCTCTTTGTTTTGTTGACTGTTTCCTTTGCTGTGCAGAAGCTTTTGATCTTGATGAAGTCCCAAAAGTTCATTTTTGCTTTTGTTTCACTAGTTTTTGGAGATGTATCTTGAAAGAAGTTGCTGTGGGCGATGTCAAAGAGCTTACTGCCTATGTTCTCCTCTGGGATTTTGATGGCTTCCTGTCTCACATTGAGGTCTTTCATCCACTTTGCGTTTATCTTTGTGAATGGTGTTAGAGAATGGCCGAGTTTCATTCTTCTGCATTTGGCTGTCCAATTTTCCCAGCACCATTTACTGAAGAGACTGTCTTTTTTCCATTGCATGTTTTTTCCTGCTTTGTCAAAGATTATTCTGTTCTCTATTCTGTTCCATTGGTCTTTCTGTCTGTTTTTGTGCCAGTACCATGCTGTCTTGGTGATCACAGCTCTGTAATATAGCTTGAAATCGGTCAACGTGATGCCCCCAGCTTTGTTTTTCTTTTTCAACATTTCCTTGGCGATTCGGGGTCTTTTCTGATTCTATACAAATTTCAGGATTGTTTGTTCCAGCACTTTGAAAAATGTCATTGGAATTTTGATCGGGATGGCATTGAAGGTATAGATTGCTCTGGGTAGCGTAGACGTTTTAATGATGTTTATTCTTCCTATCCATGAGCATGGAATATTTTTCCATCTTTTTGTGTCTTCTTCAATTTCTTTCATGAGGGTTCTGTAGTTCCTAGAGTATAGATCCTTTACCTCTTTGGTTGTGTTTTTTCTGAGGTATCTTACGGTTTTTGGTGCTATTGTAAATGGAATCGTTTCTCTAATTTCTCTTTCTACAGTTGCATTGTTAGTGTATAAGAAAGCAACTGATTTCTGTGGATTGATCTTGTATCCTGGCACATTACTGAATTGCTGTATGAGTTCTAGTAATTTGGGGGTGGAGTCTTTTGGGTTTTCCACATAAAGTATCATGTCCTCTGCGAAAAGAGAGAGTTTGACTTCTTCTTTGCCAATTTGAATACCTTTTATTTCTTTTTGTTGTCTGATTACTGTTGCTAGGACTTCTGGTACTATGTTGAACAATAGAGGTGAGAGTGGGCATCCTTGACAGGTTCCTGATCTTAAGGGAAAGGCTCTCATCTTTTCCCCATTGAGGATGATATTCGCTGTGGGTTTTTCATAGATGGCTTTTATGAACTTGAGGAATGTTCCCTCTATCCCTACGCTCTGAAGAGTTTTAATCAGGAAAGGATGTTGTATTTTGTCAAATGCTTTTTCTGCGTCAATTGAGAGGACCGTATGGTTCTTCTCCTTCCTCTTATTAATGTGTTCTATCACATTGATTGATTTGCAAATGTTGAACCACCCTTGCATCCTGGGGATAAATCCCACTTGGTCATGGTGCATGATCCTTTTAATGTATTGTTGGATCCTATTAGCTAGGATTTTGTTGAGGATTTTGGAATCCATATTCATCAGGGATGTTGGTCAGAAATTCTCCTTTTTGATGGAGTCTTTGCCTGGTTTGGGGATTAAGGTAATGCTGGCCTCATAGAATGAGTTTGGAAGTTTTCCTTCTGTTTCTGTTTTTTGAAACAGCTTCAGTAGAATAGGTATTATTTCTTCTTTGAATGTTTGGTAGAATTCCCCAGGAAATCCATCAGGCCCCGGACTCTTGTTTTTTGGGAGGTTTTTGATCACTGCTTCAATCTCGTTACTGGTTATTGGCCTATTCAGGTTGTCAGTTTCTTCCTGTTTCAGTCTTGGCAGCTTTATAGGTTTCCAGGAAGGCCTCCATTTCATCCAGATTGCTTAGTTTATTGGCATATAGTTGTTGATAATAATTTCCAGTAATTGTTTTCTATTTCCTTGGTGTTAGTCGTGATCTCTCCCCTTTCATTCATAATTTTATTAATTTGGGTCCTTTCTCTTTTCTTTTGGATAAGTCTGGCCAGTGGTTTATCGATCTTATTAATTCTTTCAGAGAACCAGCTTCTAGTTTCATTGATCTGATCTGATCAGAAACCAGGTGTTTCTGGTTTCTAATTCATTGATCTCTGCTCTAATCTTAATTATTTCTCTTCTAATGCGTGGCTTAGGCATCGTTTGTTGCTTTTTCTCTAGTTCTTTAA
Source organism: Eumetopias jubatus (assembly GCF_037043125.1). Taxonomy (NCBI): domain Eukaryota; kingdom Metazoa; phylum Chordata; class Mammalia; order Carnivora; family Otariidae; genus Eumetopias; species Eumetopias jubatus. Next base: position 67,374,132 of record NW_028274817.1, read on the forward strand.
GGTGTAGAGTTAGTTGGTGAATTCGGGATTTTTCTATTTTTTTGAGTGAAGCTTGGATGGCTATGTATTTCCCCCTTAGGACTGCCTTTGCAGTATCCCATAGGTTTTGGACTGATGTGTTTTCATTCTCATTGATTTCCATGAATTGTTTAAGTTCTTCTTTGATTTCCTGGTTGACCCAAACATTCTTGAGCAGAGTGGTCTTTAGCTTCCAAGTGTTTGAATTTCTGCCAATTTTTTTCTTGTGATTGAGTTCCAGTTTTAAAGCATCGTGGTCTGAGAATATGCAGGGAATAATCTCAATCTTTTGGTATCGGTTGAGACCTGATTTGTGACCCAGTATGTGGTCTGTTCTGGAAAAAGTTCCATGTGCGCTCAAGAAGAATGAGTATTCTGTTGTTTTAGGGTGGAGTGTTCTGTAAATATCGATGAGGTCCATCAGGTCCAGTGTATCATTCAAAGCTCTTGTTTCCTTGTTGATTTTCTGCTTAGATGATCTGTCTATTGCTGAGAGTGGAGTATTGAGGTCTCCTACAATTAATGTATTATTATCAATATAACTTTTTATTTTGGTTAACAGTTGGCTTATGTAGATGGCTGCTCCCATGTTGGGAGCATAGATATTTACAATTGTTAGATCTTCTTGTTGGATAGACACTTTAAGCATGATATAGTGTCCTTCTGTGTCTCTAATTACAGACTTTAAAATCTAATTTGTCTGATATAAGAATTGCTATCCCAGCTTTCTTTTGAGGTCCGCTTGCATGGAAGATGGATCTCCATCCCTTCACTTTCAGTCTGGATGTATCTTTAGGTTCAAAATGAGTCTCTTGTAGACAGCATATGGATGGGTCCTGTCTTTTGATCCAGTCTGCAACCCTGTGCCGTTTTATGGGAGCATTTAGGCCATTCACGTTGAGAGTGATTATTGAAAGATATGAATTAATTGTCATCATGTTGCCTGTGAAGACGTTGTTTTTATAGATTGTACCTGTAAATTTCTGTTGTATATGTCTCTTGGGGTCTTTCTCCTTTTATAGAAACCCCCTTAATATTTCTTGCAGGGCCGGCTTAGTGGTCACATATTCTTTCAGTTTCTGCCGGTCGTGGAAGCTCTGCATCTCTCCATCCATTCTAAATGACAGCCTTCCCGGATAACGTATTCTTGGCTGCATATTCTTCTCATTTAGTACCTTGAATATGTCTTGCCAGGCCTTTCTGGCTTGCCAGGTCTCTGTGGATAGGTCTGATGTTATTCTGATGTTCCTCCCTTTGTAGTAAGGAATGTCTTCCCCCTAACTGCCCTTAATGGTTTCCTTGGTTCTAAGATTTGCAACTTTTACTATTACATGCTGGCGTGCTGGCCTATTTTCCTTGATCTTTGGAGGGGTCCTCTCTGCCTCTAGGACGCGAATGTTTGTTTCATTCTCCAGATTAGGGAAGTTCTCAGCTACGATTTGCTTAAATACATCTTGTCCTCTCTCTCTCTCTCTCTCCACTCTCTCCAGGATTCCAATTATTCTGACATTGGAATGCTTCATGGTGTCACTTATTTCTCTAATTCTATTTTCATGGATTCTGAGTTGTTTTTCCCTGGCCTCCTCTTTTTTTTTTTTAATTTTATTTATTTATTTGACAGTGAGAGAGAGAGACACAGCGAGAGAGGGAACACAAGCAGGGGGAGTGGGAGAGGGAGAAGCAGGCTTCCCGCCGAGCAGGGAGCTCGATGCGGGGCTCGATACCAGGACCCTGGGACCATGACCTGAGCCGAAGGCAGACGCATAACAACTGAGCAACCCAGGCGCCCCTCCCTGGCCTCCTCTTTTCCCTTTTTATCTATTATATTGTCTTCCAGGTCGCTTATCCGTTCTTCTGCCTCACTTACTCTAGCTGTTAGATTATCTAGATTGGACTGGATCTCATTGATAGCATTTTTAAGTTCTGCCAATTCAGCTTTCATTTCTGCCCTTAGAGACTCTATGTTGCCATTAATTGATTTCTCCATTCTAGCCATTGTCTTCGCAATTGCTAGCCTGAATTCCATCTCGGACATCTTGGTTATATCTGCATCCATTTGTAAATCTGAGGCATAAGTCATAATCTCTGAGTCTTTTCTAATTTGGAGCTTCCTCCTCCTAGTCATTCTGTTTTGTGTTTGAGGGAATGTATAGAGTCCAAATTATTGACCAGGACCCAAGCAAGATGCACCTGTTTTCTTGGGACCTTAGGGTTGCTGGCCTCTTGTTTTCCCAGCCTCTCTTCTGGGGGAGGGGCCTGCCACACTGTTACTCAGGTAACCCTGTTTGGGTAGAGTTGCCCTGCCCCCCTGTGGCGGGGGATGGGCTCAGCGGGAATCAGTTTTGGGGGCTTTTGTTCTCTGGTGGCTTTCCCTGGTGGCTTTTGGCATCTCTTCCGGGAGTCAGAGCAGAGGAGACCATTTCCAACCCTCTGCCTCAGAGCAGAGAGATCGCAGTCTGTTCTTCAGTGAGCTCTCCAGGCCACACCGTCTCCGTTTCTGTCTGTGCTGCTATAACCTGCAGCCGCCTGGGTTGTGCGCCCCTCCGAAGCGCTCCCAGTCCTGCCTCCAGATCGGGCACGTCTCTGCCGTTTGTGCTTCTAAAACCGCCAGCTGCTCCCAGTTCGCGCGCGTGACCCCACCGCTCCGGGTTTCTGCCCCGGGGACTGCCCTAAAGTCCTTTCCCCGCCGCTACCAGTCTACGAGTCTGTGCCCCGTCCCCAGTGCGCGAGGCTGTCGCTCAATGGCAGTGTAGGATCCCCACAGACAGACTCCCTCCCGCTGCTGTTTATCCTCCGATATGTGCCCGCAGAATCAGGGCTCCCCACTTCGTACCTCGAAACCAATCGCCTGCGATATTCTGTTTGTAGAGATCGAGATCTTCTTACATCTCAGGCTGGTTTCATGGGTGCTCAGAGTGGTCTGGTAAGATACCCATCTCAATTCCGGGGACCAGTTGAAATAGGGTCCCCTACTCCTCCGCCATCTTTCCTCTCCCTGTACATGCCTAGTTCTTAATAACATTAGTACAGCGAGTCCCTCTTTCTTTCTTTTTTAAAAAAAAAAAGTCTTTATTTTCATGTACTTATTCTTCCAGGAGACCCTTAAAAACAACTTGTCAAGTCCTCACCATGAATACCATTGGAATTGCAGTTGGAATGGCACTGAATGCATAGATTGATTTTTGGAGAGCTATCGTCTGTATAATCTCATACATGAATGTGGTATGTTTCTCCTTTTATTCAGGTCTTAAGTATTGTGTGTATCTGTTATACTTATTATCTTCAATATTTTTTCCTAGTTTCTGAAGGAAATAGGCAGATGTCCTAGGAACTGAGATGCTGTTTCGAAAAGTACAGAAGATGTCATCTGCGTAGACTAGATTCTTCAGTATAAAAGGTCATACAAAATGTATTTTTTTGGATATCATGGTAACATTACTTCCACGTGGCCCTAGGAGTCTGCCTTATTTATAGCGTTCCATATCCTTGTTTTGTATTAATTACAGAGATGATTTCTAATACTAGGGAAATTATGTAGTAAGCCATTTGTTTTTAGTGCTGCCAGCATCCCATCAATTCTTCTTTCCCATTTAGAAGTGCGTCCTCTATACTTAAGCTTCTGGGAACTCGGTGCCCATTGTGTACAGGATATGTACCCATTGAAGACCTTCATGCCCTCCAATATAAGGCTAACTTGTTGTGTTCTCACTACAAAAGTTTAGAATCAGAGAGGTAAGAGTCCTGTTCTACCTGATGGTTTTGTTTCAATTTTAAGAGCACCTCTCCAAGAGGGAGCTAGAGAACATCCAGGATTCTGAGAGGGATTTGAACTTAGATCCTATGAGAAGCATCATAGGAATTAGGGCTGTTTAGATTGTGGGAGACAACACGTCCAAAATAAAGAGTTTGATAATCTGTTTTCAGATCTTTGATAGAGTCAGGAGTAGTTGATTTTTGCTGCTTTTGAAGGTAGTTCTAGTTAATGGATAAACAGATTTAAGAACTGTCCACAAAGATGACAGTATTCTTGGAAGTGATACCTAATGGTTTTTCTGTGACCACTTGGAATGGAATTTGAGAATCTCCCTGCATTTTTTTTTAAGATTTTATTTATTTATTTGACAGAGAGTGAGACAGCGTGAGAGAAAATACAAGCAGGGGGAGTGGGAGAGGGAGAAGCAGGCTTCCCGCCAAACAGGGAGCCTGATGCGGGGCTCGATCCCAGAACCCTGGGATCATGACCCGAGCCGAAGGCAGATGCTTAACAACTGAGCCATCCAGGTGCCCCGAGAATCTCCCTGCATTGTAATGAGAGGTTGGATTACATGCACTTAAAGGTCACATTTGTTTCTGAGATTCTGACTATCTCAATGAGGACAAATGAAACTGAGTATTATTGTGTGCCTACTTCACATGTTCCCATTTCATCATCACCACAACTTTCTGAGGCATCCCAGAGAGAGAGAATAAATTTGTTAGGGTAACTTATCTAATTAATGGCAGAGCATACTTCTCCAGTATATCTTAATTTACAATATATCTCCTCTAGTATATCTTGATTCACAAGAGTAATTCCTTAAATTTGTATAGCACTTTATCATTTGGAAACCTTTCACAAACATGGTTTTATTTGACCCTTATAGAAATTGGGTGAATTTGGAAGAACAGATTTCATGTGTTTATTTTACAAATGGAAAAACATGGGTTTGAAAACTCTTTGAGTTTCTCTGGGGTAGGAGGGATTTGGGAGACCATTCAGTACAATCTCCATATTTCGCAGTTAAGGAAACTGAATACCAGAATTAAAAATCAGTGTTATTTTGTGGGTTATTCATTGATTTGTGTTGGAGGGAGGGGAAGATCAGGCTAAATGATTTCCTGTGGGGGACAGAAGGGTTGTGTTGCTTTTATCCATCCTTTAGTATACACTTGATTAATGCCAACTCACCACATTAGATTAAATGGCATTTTAACAAACATTGATCAGAGGCACTAACGGTTCAAGGAGAAAACTAAGGCTTTAGGGAGCAAGTTGTGGAAGATACTCGGGGTCATGAGATCCTTCTTGGTAACCCTGAAAGCATTTAAAGTATTTCCTGCTCCTGGTTCAAGGGACACCTGGGAAAGCAGGGCCTGAGGGAATGGGTTATATTGTTAGTTTGCAATCAGTCTGGTATGGATGGGAGTGAAACCTCGGCCCCTGCCACGATTCTGGGAGCCAAGTCACTCATGGGTCTGTGACATAGGCTCGGCATGATGGCTCCCTTGGATATAGCCTAGGTTGCAGATTTAGAACCTCAGGAATGGAAGGACCTTAAGAGCCTCATATCCAAGCCTGCTTATTTCAGTTTGATCCTAATTCAAGTTCTTTTAAGATATACCCAACAAATGGCCTTAAATTTATCCAGTGGGTCAGTACAATTAGTGATGGGGAAGTCCTTCCTAAGTCACCTTGTCTCTTTGAAGACTCACGTGCAGTACTGAGCTGAAATGTTCTTCTATAGCTTCAGCTTAATCAGCATATTTGTATTGTACCCCAAGTCAAAAATATTGCTTTATTGTTCTCTCTCCTGCATCTGCAGTTTCTTCTCTCTGCTGCCTTTTGAGCTACGACACGGTGCTGGGAGATGGGGATATGGAGACGAATTTAGACACAGTCCCTGCCCTCAGGAGTTCTCAGTCTAGTGAGAGAGTTTGACATGTACACGGATAATTACAACAGTATGGTATGCTCTACAGTGGAGGTACGTACAAGATACTATGGGGTTCGGAAGAGAAATCATTTGATTGAGTATGGAGATGCCAGAGGCTGGAGAGGAACTGATGCTTCAGGGGATTCTTAAAAGAAGTAAAGCTTGACCAGGAAGAAAACAGGGAAGGACCTTTTAAGCAAAGGCATGGACATTGGAGATAGAATGATGAAATGGGGGGACTACGAGTAGTTCCTGAAATTGGGTTAGAAATGTAGGCTGATGATAGATCCTTATATAGTATTCCATGAAATGCGGATTCCATTTTGAGTGTTTCAGTAGGAGATGCATTTGATGGTCACTCTGGCAGTACTATAGAGTATGTTCTGGAAGATCTTCAAATCCGGACAGGGAGATTAGTGAGAAGGCTACGGTAGTAAGTAAGATGATAAATGATCTGAGGCCAGAAGGAGTGGGAGTGGAGAAGAGGACCTGACTTCTTAGAGGCTGTACAAACACGGACCTAATAGAGGGGCCAGTTAAGGCTCTCAGACTTGGGCAAATGTGCATTCGCCTACCTCCACCCCTGGCCTTGATGAGAAATCACCCTCATGTTTTCTAGATGGGCATTGCTCCTGGTCTCTTTTGGACCAGGGCTTGACTGGACCGTGTTTTGCAGGTTTCTCTTGGGGTGCAGCTGTATAGGAAATGTTGATTCTCAGACATCTGAACAGCTGCAGACCTCTCATAGGATTACTTAGTTCCTGGTCCTTCTCATCAGTAGCTGCCCTCCCTCATGACCACATGTCGCCCAAAGTCAGAGCAGAGGCTCTCCTTATCTAAAACCCACTCGGGGAAGAGGTGGCCCTCGTTGTTACTGTCTCAGTTCTGTTTTGCTTAGGGACTTGACAGTGTTTATGGTTACACCTCCCAGTAAAACATGTTCAGTAATCAAAAATCTGTAGATGCAGTATTCATTTCCTCTTTCCTCAAAGCAAGAGGAACATGTCCTTTAGAAGATTCTCCACCTAGGGCTCAGAGTAGTGACCCTGGGGATTCAGAGAATGGATTTCTGTGACTAGAACGATTAACAGGAGATTATAGTTAAGTAGACCTTAGGTATTTTCAGTGGACCCTGTGTAGGTAGCCATCCTAGAGGGCACTAAGGGGAAGAAGGGGTGGGAGAGGAAGCTCCGAGTAGGACAGCAGAGCAGGACAGTAAGAGTTTGGGCCTTGGGACTAAATAGCCTAGGCTCAGATCTGCTTTTAGATTCACCAGTGTGGTGTCAAGCATGGTTTTTCACCTCTCTGGGGCTTTCCTTTCACTTATGTAAAATAGGGGTAATAATCTTCTTTTGCAGTGGTTTGGGGGGTGGTAATAGCAATGATTTTTAAGGATTTAATGGGATTGTTCATGTAAATTGCTTAGAACGAGTCAGAAGTATGTCAAATGCTGTATCAACTATAGTTGCTGCTGATAATGATGTTGACTGTGATTAAAAGAAGGATTAAAAGAAGATAGTTAACTAGAGGTGCTTATATTTTGCATTGTCAATGAAACTCTTGGGGTTCGAGGAAGAAAAGAAAATGAACCGACGTGAAGGTTTTCAATGGTATGCTAGTATGAAGTCAGTTCTCTGCCTTCTTTTTCTTCTCTGCCAAATGGCTTGGGAAACCAGATGAATTTTGTCCATGCCCTGATCACTAATCTATTGCCTTTGCTCTTATTTCCAAATAGAAACCTGTTGAAAAGTTGTGTTACACCTGAATAAAGCTTATCCTAAAAATGTAGAAAAATGCTTTGGAGTTGGTCAAAACTGGACTTGAAACCTGACTCAACTGTTTACTAGCTGTGTGATCTAAGGCATGTTACTTAACCTCATTGAACCTCAGTTGCTTCATCTAATATCGTAATTAATTTGCAGGGTTTCTATGAGGACATTTGTCAAGTGTGTGTCATAAGCACTCTATCAATCATAGCTATCATTGTTAGTTCTTGGGATGCTCACCACGTGACAGAGACAACAGCAGGCCCTGGTGGCTGGGAGGACGGCATGGATCCAACCTCAACCTGGAGTTGTGCTCTTCTGAAGAAATCCTACTCGGATGGATATAATACAACCTGCTAAGTGTCCTAGCACTTATCAGGTTGTATTATCATTGTCCGGGTCTATGGCTCTCGTCTACCAGACTCTAAATTCCTTACAGGCAAGGACAGTGCCTTACTCATCTTTGTATTCGGTGCCTAATCCCGTGCACATTGTAGGCCTCATTAAATGTTTGTTGAATGAAAACCTGAATCATCAACAGACATTAATTGGGCGCCTGCTCTGTGATCTCCATGGGCTCAGCTTTTCCCCGCCAGTTGCCTACAACGTCCAAGCTGTCTTCAGTACGCTTTCTCCCGAAGCTTACTCCTATCTTCTGACCCTTTTGCTGAGGACTTTTCTGTGTAGTGCAAGCATAGCAAATATATTCACTTCATCTCAAGTACTATCTCCAGCCGATTGGGAGTACCTGCCTTGATTCTGTTTTATAAAAAGGATTCCGAAGCCAGCTCTCAGGGCAGTGTGAAAGAGCGTTAACGACTCATCGGTGATGTTTGCCGAGGGTGGGAGAAGGGGCCGTAACAGCACAAGGGCCACATCTGGGTCATATTTGGTACTATGTTTTCCGTGAACTGCTCTGTCTCTATGCCTGCATTTTAGTCTTGGCTACTTGCAGATGTTGCATGGCTGCCGCTGCCACCCCAGTTGCTGCTGGTTGCTCCTTGGGTAGGACCACAGTGATCACTGATCAGAAACTTCATCCTCACAGTCCAGGGTTTGCTCCTGTGGCTGGTATTCACAGTTTCCCCTTTCAGCTTTACCTCAGCTATCCCCTTACCTACTACACTGACAGGTAGGCCTCCCCTTTCCGTTCACCACCCAACAGGCTCACATTTCTTTTCTTATTTCCGAATGATTAATTGTTCTTGTTCCGTGAGAAGCCTTCTTTCTGTTAGAAGACGTGACAGCTAGAATACAAGTTAAACGATTCCATCAGGGCGCTTCAGTGAGTCATATAAGCTTCCCCTTTACCGTGGGAGAAAATTGGCAGACTTCGGGGCGGGAAGCACTGAGAAGGGAGGTGTTGTAGATGTGGGAGAGAAAGACGATAGCAGATGGAATCAGATCCTGGGAACCGATGTAGGCTGGGAGGGTGAAACCTCTGGCTCCAGAATGGGGGTGCTGGGATAGCCTTGGTTGAAAGGAGTTACCTCCTTGCGGGAACACAGGGATTCAGAGTTAGGAGGAGGAGCTGAGAAGGGGGTTGAAGATTTGTAATTGTCGAGGTGACTGATGGGGAGAGGAAGCCGACCAGGGACAGGATTACAGAGACAAACCAGAGTCTACGGAATATTCAGGCCAAAAGGCTAGAGTGGGGCCTTTTGGCATGTTAAAGTGGGGTACTATTATATTAAATGATACGTGAGATGTGATATGACTCAGTTAAAGCGAGAAACTAGCTTGAAACTCAGGGAATTGTAAAGTGGTCTTAGGCCACTGTCACAAGTAAATTTGATTGCCTGGGCCTGACCTTTGATTGAGGAGTGGACAGCTAGCAAGAGAAGGGTTATGCAGAAATGACCTTGAAAATCCAGACTCTCTGTGGAAGGCAGTGTAGGTCCAAAGTGAGCTCAAAGTCTGTGACTAAAAAGAGGACTGGGCGTGATCAAGATGGATGTTGAGTAGTTGGAAACTTGGAATAATAGGACCTGTGGTCGGAGAGTGGATTTTGAAGCCTTGAGATTTCAAAACCGGAGCGGGCAAGATACTTGTGAAGCTGGGATGTCAGATGGTCCGTTACCTACATACTGAAGTGATCCAGGGTTATAGCGAAAGCTGGACTGGGAACGAGCACTGTGGGCCAGCTAGAATTAAGGCTTCAGTGCCTGAGGAATGGTTAGAGGTTGGCTCACGGCGGCTGTGCAGATGCAAAAGAGGAAAGGATGTAGTGGGTTAGTAGTAGGAGCCGCAGAAGAGTGGCAGGGAGTCTTCGAAGTTACAGAAACTATGATTTGCACATTGCACTGCGGTGTCGGTTTGCAGAACGCCCAGCAGAAACGATCCCCTCGTTTACTGAGCGCCTGGTCTGTCCCCGGCACCTTGCTCTGTGCTCTGCCATTTACCCCATCTGGGTCTGTCACATACCGGGTGTGAGAGAATGAGCAGCAGTCCCAAGCAAGGACAGCTAGGGGAGCTGCTGGCCCTCAGAACTGAGGGGATGCCATGGCCATCTCAGCAGACTGGGCAGCTTGAAGTGGCGTAAAAAAGTTTCCTTAGGATCAAAACTTTCCCTTGACCTTGACCTAACTCTGTTACATGGTACAAGCTCGTGTTGGCTGTTCCATAATGTACTCTCGCTTCTGAGCCTCTGAGTTGAGGAGTATGGGCTGGTACTGTCCTTAAAAAAAAAATTAAAAAAAATAAAACAGGCACAGCACTTTCAAAAACGCACATATGGATTGACTAGAACAAGACAGTCCAGTTACCTAATTGAGCTTTTAAGATAAAGGATAGACGAGAGAAGCTCGCATCGATGGGTGGTGAAAAACAAGACCACTTTGCAAAAGCCACTCTGAGGTCAGGATCCATCCAGTTTAGTGGACATATTGTAGATACCTGCTGTGCTGTTGGGAAGGACTGGAAATTGACACAGAGAGATGTCCCTTGGGACCCGGAAGGTCAAGTTTAGGAGAAGAGAGTCTCTGTGAACCCTGCGACATTGCATGTAGTCATTTTTCTTTGGTTATAGTCTTCACATGATTCAGTATTTCACTAAAGGTTTAGAGCCACTGTGATAGAGTGACCAGGCCCTCAGACAGCCCATCCCCTCCTGTGGGGGCTGCTTTATATTTATTCCTCAGGAGAACCTGGTAGAAGACTTCGTGTGAGGGAGAAGAAAAGGCAAGAAGCAGAGAGTGACTCCAGCCTGTCATCATCTCAGCTTCACAAGGCATGACTCAGCAGAGGGAGGGATCATCCTCTGGAGAGTCTCCAGACCCAGGTTGCTCCTTTCAGTTGCATGCTTAGACCTCTCAGCTACTTTTTCTGTTCAGAAATCATACTGTATGTGCATATGTGAACTGTCACTTCCCATAAAGAGTACTCCACATTCCCAGTTAAAAAAAAAAAATCCCTCGAAGGTATAAGGCTCGCTGTGTTAGGTTTCCAGTAGTCAAAAATTGCTGGATCCCCAATGCTGGAATATAGGCCACCAGGGAGGAGTTTGGGTTTCAGCAACAAAGGCCCCCAGCTTCATGGAAGGAAGGCAGTCAACTGACTTGAAAGTAACCCCTATCCCTGCACTTCACATTATTCCTTCTTCCTTCAGCTCCTTGACTCAGATAAGACCACTGACAACAGCAAACCAAAGCCATACCTTCTCCTTCCACTGGCACTTCTCTGGCCTGCGTAGCTGCTGTTAGGAATCACTCTCTTTCATTAGCACTTCTTCCTCCCATCTCTTAAGACCCAGAGAGTCATGAATGCTAGAGTTGGGGTCGAATTTGTCCTACTTGCCTCTGTGGTTGGGGAATACTAACGTTAATCAGCCCGATACCCACTTCCTCCTTATACCATGACAGTTACTGGAGAAGCTGTAGCCAAGGCCAGCAACCCTGCGGACCCCAGCCCCAGGACTTACTCCTGAGGTCTCAGCTGATTACAAAATACTAGTAGGAGGGCTTGCCCCATCCCAGCCCCCCTTCTGAGTTAGCCATCAGAGATCAGGACTTGTCTTAGGGCATATGTTGCATAAGAACAGATTATCTCAGGGGTTAATAGTGAACAGTATCAGGAGTCCAGGTTACCTTTTATCTCTCTTGGGGATGGGCAGAATAGGGCAAGTGGAAAGTCTTGTGCCTTTAAAATATATTCCCAGTGATTCCTCAGGACACCCTGGGTCACACCATCTGGTACCTTATCCCGGGTCTTGCCTCTTCTTCAGAGTTTTTCTAGTGCACATCTTGCTCTCACTAATCACCTTTTATTCCCTGCCAGACCCTGGTGGGTTTCAGTGGGTGTGGTTTTGTTCTGTTTTTTTTCTTTTCCCTTCCTCAGGCCATCTGTAACAGTCATCATCTGGGAGGAGCCTTGTTGTGAATGAAGCCTCAGTGAGTGTTTGGAGTGACACCCATGTTTTTCTCTGAATATAGGAGGGAAGGAGGCCATGAAATCCTATAATGGAGTAACAAAAATTTGACATTTTAGTAGATACTGGACCTAGAAGCCTACATGAAGGAAGTTAAACAAACCTGAGAGATCTTGGATGTGTGTTGAGTGAAGATAGGAGTGAATTCCTTATTGCCCTTAGTAATGGAGGAAGAGAGGGGAGAAAAGTGAGGGTCCTTTATGTCCCTGGAGGAGGCCCTGAGGCTTGCTTCTTAAACCAGTGACTTTTAAGTTGCAGTGCACTACTTCCGTTGCTGTTTGAGAGTCGCTGTTCCAAGCCCTCTTCTCAGGTACAGCTGCCTTTGTAGAGATTCCTCTTGACCCCTATTGAGAAACAACCTAGAACGAGGTTTTCAGCTTAGAACTCTCTGGATCAGTGACGGTTTTAGAGGGGCCGAGGACAGAGAAGGTAGCACAAGTAGTACCAAATAGCTCAGTTTTTTATATATAGGATGGATGGGGTAGAGGCGGAGAGCACAGTGGTTCCAGGCAACTCCAAACACCTGGCAAGGTGTAAGGAAACAGTACACTGAAAGGTCAACCCTTAGACCTATTATTTGTCAATCCCCAGAGCATGATAGAATATCTAAAAGTTATAAAGATTCTTTTCTAGAAGAGATTTAGAAGAGGGGAACTTCCAATTATGTAATATGAGCATTACAGCTTTTAAAAACATCTGTTCCCTACGTAGGTCATGGAGATTGATAATCGTATCAGCCTGTGGCTGACTAGGCCAGTATTAACTTCGAGGTTTCATGCTCTTGGAGAGATCCTGCCACTCTCTTGCTTTGACAGGTGTTCATCTGCAGTATGAGTCCAGTACTTGAAGGAACAAGAGGACAGCAGGCATCCAGGGGACAGCAGTGTAGTCTTCGAAGTGAAGATGGCAACAGAAAAGATCATGGAGTTGGCTGGATTGGGCTGGGCTTGTTTGTTGTTTCAGAATTTAAAAAATACTTTTTTTCTTGTTGATAAAAGTAACAGATGATCACTGTTGAAAAATCAAAGGTATAAATTAAAAAGTAAAGAATACCTATAATCTTATAACCCACAAAACAACTCAACATCTGAGTGTGTTTCCTTTTGCCCCTTTAAAAAAGAATGTCTGTAACACAGTTTTTTCAAGTTTTCATTTTAATTCCAGTTAGTAAACATAGTGTTCTGTTCATTTCAGGTGTACAATTTAAAAACAAAATTGATATCATATTGTATATGTTCTCCCATCTTTTTTTCGTTTGAAAATAACATATTTCCATGTTACTAGCGTTCTTTGAAAACACAGTATTGTTACATAATATTTCATACGGATCTAACAAAATTTAGGTAGATGATTACATGCTGCTGGACATTTGCATATTACCAATTTTGCCTATAAAGTGTAATAAACTTCATTGTACATTAATCGTTGTGTATATTTCTAATTATTTCTTTGCACTAAATTTCTAGAATGGGAATTACTGAGTTTGATGAGAGCATTATTAGGGTATCTGAAAAGTACTGTTGAATTGTCCTCAGTATAGTTGTAAAAATTACATTCCCATCAGTGGTGTATAAATGTTCATATTTCTCCACACATTCATCAGAATATGGCCTTTCTCTCTTTTTGTAAATGTCTGCTCATTTAATAGGTACAAATATACATCTGTTCTATTAGAGATTTGTATTTGTAATTTACATACAGTAAAAGTCAGTCGTGATTTATAGTTCTATGGTTTTTTAAAAAGATTTTATTTGAGAGTGTGCATACGCACGCATGGGGGGAGGGGCAGGGGGAGCAGCAGGCACAGGGAGAATCAGGCTCCCCACTGAGCAGGGAGCCCGATGTAGGCCTTGATCCCAGGCCCCTGAGATCATGACCTGAGCCGAAGGTAGACACTTAACCAACTGAGCCACCCAGGCCCCCTGTTCTATGGGTTTTGGACAAGTATAGTCATGTATACTACTTAGGTACCGTTAGAAAACAGTTTTATCACTAATAATTTCAATTGTTCTTTTTGTTGTAAACCACTTTCCCCATTCCCAATCCCTGAAAACTGCTGATTTGTTCTCCATCCCTATGGTTTTTCCCTTTCAAGAGGTCCTATGATTGGAATCACACAATATGTAGATATTTTGGTCTGGTTTCTTTCACTTGGTGAAATGCGCTTAAGAATCATCCATGTTGGGGGGTGGAGCAAGATGGCGGAGGAGTAAGAGACCTGAATTTCGTCTGGTCCCAGGAATTCAGCTAGATAGGGATCAAACCATTCTGAACACCTACAAACTCAACAGGAGATCGAAAAAAAGAACAGCAGGAACTGTCTGATCAGAAAGGCGGCCACTTTCTGGAAGGTAGGACGTGGGGAGAAGTGACTCCGAGGCGTTATTCGGGAAGATAGACGGCGGGACAGGGGGCCTCCATCAGCCACTACCGGCAAGTGCTAGAGCTGCAGGGCACAAAATCGGAACTTTTAAAAGTCGGCTCCTCTGAGGGATGTCGCTCCAGTGGCTAAGCGGGGGTGGAACCCTCGCGGGACAGTGTGGTCTCAGGACCCTCAGGGTCACAGAAAGACCTGGGGTGCCTGAGTGTGGCAGGGCTCCCAGGTATCGGAGCGGGGAAGTGGACCGCAGAGACAGAGCCGAGGCGCAGGCTGTCAGGTCGGGGTTGCCATAAACTGTGATCTGCGGCACAGTTGGGCCCCTGCTCTTCCAGCAGGGACCCAACAAGGGCCAGAACCGGGGAGACTCCCCTTCCTCCCCCGGGAGGAGTGGTGTGAGTGCGTACCACAGGAATCTGCTGAGTTTGGAGACTCCACACGGGGTCGGGTGCCAGAGATAGAAATGCTCGGTCACAGGCCGGGTGAGCACGGAGTGCGGCTGGAGACCGGGGAGACGGGAGTGATTGACTTTTCTCTGGGGGCTCACTGAGGATTGGGGCCCCGAGTTCTCAGCTCCTCTGGGGCGGAGCTTGGGAGGCCGCCATTTTCACTCTCATCCTCCAAAGCTGTACGCAAAGCTTGCAGGAAAGCTCCAGAGAGCAAACATGAGCAGATTACTTAGCCCGGACCCCCAGACCCAGCAAGGTTGGGGCAATTCCGCATCCAGCAAAGACATTTGGGAACCACGGCAACAGGCCCCTTCCCCAGAAGATCAGCAAGAACAGCCACCCAAGGCCAAGTTTACCAATCAATAAGAACGGCAGAACTCCAGCACTAGGGGAATACAGCACATAGAATTCATGGCTTTTTTCCCCCCTGGTTCTTTAGTCTTTCAAAGTTCATTTTTTTAATTTTTTTTAATTTTTCATTTTCCCTTTTTCAACCATATTATCAATCCCCTTTTTTAAAAATCTTGTTTATTTTTCATTTTTAGAGTCATATTCTATCCCTTCATAGTAGTTAACCTTATTTTTGGTACATATACAAGTGTTCTCTCTTTAAAATTTTGGGATACAGTTTCTTCTAACAGACCAAAATATACCCTAAATCTCTAGTGTATGGCTTTGTTCTAGTCTCCTGCCTGTTCACATTCTTTCCCTTTTTTTTAAAATTTTTCTTTTTTCAATTTATCACCTTTTATAAAATCTTTTATAATTTTCATCTTTACAGTCATATTCCATCCCTTCATCGTATTTACCCTTATTTTTGTACATATATAAGCTTTTCTTTCTTTAAAATTTTGGGAGGCAGTTTCTTCTAACAGACCAGAATACGCCAAAAATCTAGTGTGTGGCACTGATCTATTCACCAGCCTGATCATATCTGATCATATTCTATTTTTTTTAATCTTTTTCTTTTCTTCTTTCCTTCCCTTTCTTTTCCCCTGGTTTTAGGTCTCTTCTGATTTGTTTAGTGTATATTTTTCTGGGGTCATTGTTACCCTGTTAGCATTTTGTTCTCTATCCATCTGTTCTCCTCTGGACAAAATGACAAGATGGAAAAAAATCACCTCAAGAAAAAGAACAAGAGGCAGTACTGACTGCCAGGCACCTAATCAATACAGACATTAGTAAGATGTCGGAACTAGAGTTCAGAATGGTGATTATAAAGATACTAGCTGGGCTTGAAAAAAAACAAAGAAGATATTAGAGAAACACTTTCTAGAGAAATAAAGGAACTAAAATCTAACCAAGTTGAAATCAAAAAGGCTATTAGTGAGGTGCAATAAAAAATGGAGGCTCTAACTGCTAGGATAAATGAGGCAGAAGAGAGAATTAGTGATATAGATGACCAAATGATGGAAAATAAGCTGAGAAAAAGATAAACAACTACTGGATCACGAGGGCAGAATTTGAGAGATAAATGATACCATAAGATGAAACAACATTAGAATAATTGGGATCCCAGAAGAAGAAGAAAGAGAGGGGCAGAAGGTATATTGGAATAAATTATAGCAGGAAACTTCCCTAATTTGGGGAAGGAAACAGGTATCAAAATCCCGGAGGCAAAGAGAACCCCCTCAAAATTAATAAAAATAGGTCACCCCAACATCTAATAAAACTAACGAGTCTGAGACAATGAGAAAATCCTGAAAGCAGCTCGGGACAAGAGATCTGTAACCTACAATGGTAGAAACATTAGATTGGCAACAGACCTATCCACAGAGACCTGGCAGGCCAGAAAGGACTGGCATGATATATTCAGAGCACTAAATTAGGAAAATATGCAGCCAAGAATGCTATATCGAGCTAGGCTGTCATTGAAAATGACAGGAGAGATAAAAAGTTTCCAGGACACACAAAAACTAAAGGAATTTGCAAACACGAAACCAGCCCTACAAGAAATATTGAAAGGGGGTCCTCTAAGCAAAGAGAAAGCCTAAAAGTAACATAGACCAGAAAGGAACACAGACAATATACAGTAACAGTCACCTTACTGGCAATACAATGGCACTAAATTCATATCTTGCAATAGTTACCCTGAATGTAAATGGGCTAAATGCCCCAATCAAAACACAGAGTATCAGATTGGATAAGAAAACAAGACCCATAGATATGCTGTCTGCAAGAGACTCATTTTAGACCCAAAGACACCCCCAGATTGAAAGTGAGGGGGTGGAAAACCATTTACCATGCTAATGGACACCAAAAGAAAGCTGGGATGGCAATCTTTATATCAGACAAATTAGATTTTAAACCAAAGACTATAATGAGAAATGAGGAAGGACACTATATCATACTTAAAGGGTCTATTCAACAAGAAGATTAACAATTGTAAATATCTATGCCCCTAACATGGGAGCAGCCAATTATATAAGGCAATTAATAACAAAAGCAAAGAAACACATCGACAACAATACAATAATAGTGGGGGACTTTAACACCCCCCTCACTGAAATGGACAGATCTAAGCAAAAGATCAACAAGGAAATAAAGACTTTAAATGACACAGGGGACCAAATGGACTTCATAAATATATTCAGAACATTCCATCCCAAAGCAACAGAATACACATTCTTCTCTAATGCCCATGGAACATTCTCCAGAATAGATCACATCCTAGGTCAGAAATCAGGTCTCAACCAGTACCAAAAGATTGGGATCATTCCCTGAATATTTTTGGACCACAGTGCTTTGAAGCTAGAACTCAGTCACAAGAGGAAAGTTGGAAAGAACTCAAAGACATGGAGGCTAAAGAGTATCCTACTAAAGAATGAATGGGTCAACCAGGAAACAAATGAAAATGAAAACACTACTGTACAAAATCTTTGGGATGCAGCAAAGGCAGTCCTAAGAGGAAAGTATATAGCAATATAAGCCTTTCTCAAGGAACAAGAAAGGTCTCAAATACACAACCTAACCCTACACCTAAAGGAGCTGGAGAAAGAAGAGCAAATAAAGCCTAAACCCAGCAGGAGAAGAGAAATAATAAAGATCAGAGCAGAAATCAATGAAATAGAAACCAAAAGAACAGTAGAACAGATCAACGAAACTAGGAGCTGGTTCTCTGAAAGAAGTAATAAGATTGATAAACCCCTGGCCAGACTTATCAAAAAGAAAAGAGAAATGACCCAAATAAATAAAATCATGAGTGAAAGAGGAGAGAAATACAAACAACTATAAGAACATATTATGAGCAACTATATGCCAGCAAGTTAGATAATCTGGAAGAAATGGATGCATTCCTAGAGATGTATCAACTACCAAAAATGAACCAGGAAGAAATAGAAACGCTGAACAGACCTATAACCACTAAGGAAATTGAAGCAGTCATCAAAAATCTCCCAACAAACAAGAGCCCAGGGCCAGATGGCTTTCCAGGGGAATTCTACCAAACATTTAAAGAAGAATTAATACCTATTCTTCTGAGACTCTTCCAAAAAATAGAAATGGAAGGAAAACTTCCAAACTCGTTTTATGAGGTCGTCATTACCTTGATCCCAAAACCAAAGACCCCATCAAAAAGGAGAATTACAGACCAATATCCTTGATGAACATGGATGCAAAAATTCTCACCAAAATACTAGCCAATAGGCTCCAACAGTACATTAAAAGGATTACTCACCACGACAACATGGGATTTATTCCTGGGCTGCAAGTTTGGTTCAACATCCACAAATCAATCAATGTGATACAATACATTAATAAAAGAAAGAACAAGAATCATATGATCCTCTCAATAGATGCAGAAAAAGCATTTGACAAAGTACAGCATCCTTTCTTGATTAAAACTCTTCACAGTGTAAGGATAAAGGGTACATACCTCAATATCATAAAAGCCATCTATGAAAAACCCACAGCAAATATCATTTTCAATGGGGAAAAACTAAAAGCTTGTCCCCTAAGGTCAGGATCATGGCAGGGATGTCCACCATCACCACTGCTATTCAACATAGTACTAGAAGTCCTAGCCTCAGCAATCAGACAACAAAAAGAAATAGAAGGCATCCGAATCGGCAATTCTAGAAGTGAAACTCTCACTTTTTGTAGATTATATGATACTTTATGTGGAAAACCCAAAGACTCCATCCAAAAACTGCTAGAACTATTATAGGAATTCAGTAAAGTGGCAGGATATAAAATCAATGCACAGAAATCAGTGGCATTTCTATACACCAACAAGACAGAAGAAAGAGAAATTAAGGAGTCGATCCCATTTACAATTGCACCCAAACCATAAGATACCTAGGAATAAATCTAACCAAAGAGGCAAAGAGTCTGTATTCAGAAAACTATAAAATACTCATGAAAGAAATTGAGGAAGACACAAAGAAATGGAAAAACGTTCCATGCTCATGGATTGGAAGAACAAATATTGTGAAGATGTCAATGCTACCTTGAGCAATGTACACATTTAATGCAATCCCTACCAAAATACCATCCACTTTTTTCAAAGAAATGGAACAAATAATCCTAAAATTTGTATGGAACCAGAAAAGACCCCTAATAGCCAGAGGAATGTTGAAAAAGAAAAACAAAGCTGGCGGCATCACAATTCCGGACTTCAAGCTCTATTACAAAGCTGTCATCATCAAGACAGTATGGTACTGGCACAAAAACAGACACTTAGATCAATGGAACAGAATAGAGAGCCCAGAAATGGACCCTCAACTCTATGGTCAACTAATCTTCGACAAAGCAGGAAAGAATGTCCAATGGCAAAAAGACAGTCTCTTCAACAAATGGTGTTGGGAAAATTGGACAGCCACATGCAGAAGAATGAAACTGGACCATTTCCTTACACCACACACAAAAATAGACTCACAGCGGTTGAAAAACCTCAGTGTGAGACAGGAGTCCATCAAAATCCTAAAGGAGAACACAGGCAGGAACCTCTTCGACCTCAGCCACAGCAACTTCTTCCTAGAAACATCGCCAAAGGCAAGGGAAGCAAGGGCAAAAATGAACTATTGGGACTTCATCAGAATAAAAAGCTTTTGCACAGCAAAAGAAACAGTCAACAAAACCAAAAGACAACCGATAGAATGGGAGAAGATATTTGCAAATGACATATCAGATAAAGGGCTAGTATCCAAAATCTATAAAGAACTTATCAAACTCAACACCCAAAGAACAAATGATCCAATCAAGAAATGGGCAGAAGGCATGAACAGACATTTTTCCAAAGAAGGCATCCAAATGGCCAACAAGACACATGAAAAAGTGCTCAACATCGCTCAGCATTAGGGAAATCCAAATCAAAACCTCAGTGAGATACCACCTCACACCAGTCAGAATGGCTAAAATTAACAAGTCAGGAAATGACAGATGTTGGCGGTGATGCGGAGAAAGGGGAACCCTCCTACACTGTTGGTAAGAATGCAAGCTGGTGCAGCCACTCTGGAAAACAGTATGGAGGTTCCTCAAAAAGTTGAAAATAGAGCTACCATATGACCCAGCAATTGTACTACTGGATATTTACCCCAAAGATACAAATGTAGGGATCCGAAGGGGTACATGCACCCTGATGTTTATAGCAGCAATGTCCACAATAGCCAAACTATGGAAAGAGCCAAGATGTCCATCGGCAGATGAATGGATAAAGAAGACATGGTATGTATATATGATGGAATATTATGCAGCCATCAAAAGGAATGAGATCTTGCCATTTGCAACGACATAGATGGAACTGGAAGATATTACGCGGAGCGAAATAAGTCAATCAGAGAAAGACATGTATCATATGATCTCACTGATATGAGGAATTCTTAATCTCAGGAAACAAACTGAGGGTTGCTGTAGTGGTGTGGGGTGGGAGGGATGGGGTGGCTGGGTGATAGACATTGGGGAGGGTATGTGCTATGGTGAGTGCTCTGAATTGTGTAAGACTGTTGAATCACAGACCTGTACCTCTGAAACAAGTAATACATTATATGTTTAAAAAAAAGAAGAAGACAGCAGGAAGGGAAAAATGAAGGGGGGGAATCGGAGGGGGAGACGAACCATGAGAGACTATGGACTCTGAGAAACAAACTGAGGATTCTAGAGGGGAAGGGGGTGGGGGCATGTGTTAGCCTGGTGATGGGTATTAAAGAGGGCATGTATTGAATGGAGCACTGGGTGTTATACACAAACAATGAATCATGGAACACTACATCAAAAACTAATGATGTAATGTATGGTGATTAACATAACATAATAAAAAAAAAAAAAGGAGACCACTATGTGAGGTCATGATCATCTTTGCAGTGAGAGTGACATTTCTCTTTCACCTCAGTGGGATCCTGTTCTGAGAGATATATGTACAAGGTTCTCTGAGCTAATGAAAAATGATTTCTCCAGCCTTAAAAAAAAAAAAAAGGTTCATCCATGTTATGAGAATCATTGGTTTATCCCTTTTTATTGTTGTACTTCATTTTAGGACTGTGCCACAGTATTTTATACATTCACTAATTGATGGGCGTGTGAGATGTTTCCAGTTTGGGCAGTTATGAATAAAGCTGCTATAAACTTTCAGTACTGGTTTTGTGTGAACATAAATGTTCATTTCTATAGGGTAAATGCCTAGGAGTGGGAATGAGCACCAGGCTTTTCCAAACTTCCTGTGTCATTTTGCATTTCCACCACAAATACATGAGTTCCAGTTGCTCCACATCTTCCCCGGAATTTGGAAATATATATTTTTTAAAGGTGATGGGTATTAAAGAGGGCACATATTGAATGGAGCACTGGGTGTTATATGCAAAGAATGAATCATGGAACACTACATCAAAAACTAATGATGTAATATATGGTGATTAACAAAAATAAAAAGAAAAATTATTTAATTAAAAAATAAATTTGTAGTCATTCTACTAGGTATATAGTGTTATCTCACTGTAGATTTAACTTGCAGTTCCCTAATGGCATATGAGTTTCAGCATCTTTTCATATGCTTATTTGGCATCTGAATATCTTTTTTTTAAAGATTTTATTTATTTATTTGACAGAGAGATAGTGAGAGCAGGAACACAAGCAGCGGGAGTGGGAGAGGGAGAGCAGGCTTCCCGCCAAGGAGGGAGCCCAATGTGGGACTCGATCCCAGGACGCTGGGATCATGACCTGAGCTGAAGGCAGGCGCTTAACAACTGAGCCACCCAGGCGCCTGCATCTGAATATCTTCTTATCTTTTGCCTCCCGTTTTTCTTGGGTTGTTCCTTACTATTCCATGTTTAGGTTTCCTTATGTATTTTTTTTTTTTTTTTAAGATCTACCTCTTTATTTTGGAGAGAGAGTCGGAGGGAGAGGGAGAGAGAAACCCAAGCAGAATCCGCACTGCGTGCAGAACCCAATGCAGGGCTCAGTGCCATGCCCCCAAGATCATGACCCAAGCCGAAACCAAGAGTTGAATTCAAGCCCAACCTACTGTGCCACGCAGGCACCCCTATTCTTTAGGTTTTTTAATTCCATTTAACACAGTATTATATCAGTTTCAGGTGTACAATATAGTGATTCAACACTTCCATACAACACCCCGTGCTCATCACAAGTGCCCTCCTTAATCCCCATCACCTGTTTCACTCATCCCCCAACCCCCCTCCCCTCTGGTAACCATCAGATTGTTCTCTGTAATTGAGTCTGTTTCTTGCTTTGTCTCCCTCTCAATTTTTGTCCCCTTTGCTTGTTTTGTTTCTTAAATTCCACATGTGAGTGCAATCCTCATATATTCTTGATACAAGTCCTTTGCCAGGTGTGTTATTTGGAAATGGGTTTTCTGAGTCTGTGGCTTGTCTTTCCATTAACAATACTTTGCTCAGAGCAAAAGTGTTTAATTTAATGAAGTCTACCTTGTCAAATATATGACAATGTAAGTTGGGATGGGTATAAATGGAGTTGAAGTGTAAGTGTTCTAAGCCACTTAAATGATCCAGGAGGTGTTTAATCATAACAAATATTTATTGTAAAACTATGACTCTAAAGGTAGATCTAAAAGATCTATCATGACCCTTACACTGTGTAATCTCCTTCCCTTAAAAGTGGGCAGGATCTGTGTCTTGCTTCTAACCAACAGGGTATGGCAAAGTTGATGGGATGTTACTTCCATGAAAATGTTATGTAATATTGCATATACATTTAGAAATACCTCAAAATATACAAAGCATTAATAGAAGTCCATGGAGAAATTGCAGATCCACAAAGTGAGTGAAATAATTCAACACCTTTTCAATTATTGAGAAATCACATATACAAATCAACAGTATACAGAAGATTTAAACAACCCAATCCATAAGCCTCACCAAATGGAAATGGAAACATATGCACTTCTGCTTTCAAGAATTACAGAAATAATTCATCTGAGGCACATTTGCAATAGTCACAAGAAATGATTCTGCATTAGATCAGAAAGATTACTTCATAATTTAAAGAATTGGCATTATAGGATTCATGGCTGTCTTACCACACTGATAAAGGTAAATAAGACATCTACACATATTTCATAATTTAAAGCACATTTCTAAATACGGTACTTGTCTTTCTCTGATGGGCTTATTTCACTTAGCATTATTTGTACTCTAGCTCCATCCATGTTGCAAATGTCAAGATTTCATTCTTCTTCATGGCTGAACAATATTCCATTGCGTATTTATGCCACATTTTCTTTATCTATTCATCTCTGGATGGGCACTTGGGTTGCTTCCATAGCTTGGCTATTGTAAATGCAATAAATGGGTGCACATACCCTTTTGAATTAGTGTTTTCATTTTCTTTGGGTAAATATCCAGTAGTGGAGGGGAGTGCCTGGGTGGCTCAGTCAGTTAAGCATCTGCCTTCAGCTCAGGTCATGATCTCAGGCTCCTGGGATAGAGCAGCACATCAGGCTCCCTGTTCAGTTGGGAGTCGGCTTCTCCCTCTCCCTCTGCCTATCTCCCCAGCTTGTCTGTGTGCTCACTCTTTTTCTCTCTGAAATAAATAAATAAAATCTTTAAAAACTATATCCAGTAGTGGAATTACTGGATCATGTGGTAATTCTATTTTTAATTTTTTGAGGAACACCCATACTGTTTTCCACAAAGGCTGCACCAGCTTGTTTTCCCATCAACAGCACATGAGGGTTCCTTCTATGGATCAAATAAATCATGAGGGACATCTTAAAATTTAACGATAATGAAAATACATTAAAAACCTATGAGACATGGTGAAAGCATGTTTCAAGGGAAATTTATAGCCTTAAATACTTAGAAAAGAAAAGGGGGTGAAAATTAATGAGCTTAGTATCCAGGCTAAGAATATAGTAAGAACAACAGGAAAAGGGAAAAGGAGGTATTAAAGGTAAAAGCATCAGTTCATGAAATAGAAAACAAAGACACGTTAAAGAAGATCAATAAAACCTAACATTGGAAAAATAAGTAAAATAAAACCCCACAATTGTTTCTTTTACAAAACTAATAAGGGGTATCTGGTGGCTCAGTCGGTTAAGCATCTGACTCTTGGTTTTGGCTCTGGTCATGATCTCAGGGTCATGAGATCAAGCCCCGTGTTGGGTTCTGTGCTCAGTGCAGAGTCTGCCTGAGATTCTCTCCCTCTCTCCTGCTCTCACTCACTCTCTCAAATAAATTATTTTAAAAAATAATAAAATAGACAAATGTTTGGCTGATTCATTAATATAAGGTACATAGTAATAATATGAAAAAAGAGGGAACATAAAAACACAAAGATTAGGGAACAGTATTAATAATTCATGCTAGTATTATTGTAAATTTAGAGGAAATAAATTCTTACAAAAATGTAATGACAAAACTGACAATAAAAAATAGCTTGTATAGTCACATAAAACATTAAGATAATTTAAGTAGTTATTCAAATCTTCCTCAATACCAAACTATACGCTTTCTATCAGAAACACAATTTAAATAAAAATGTATGGGTAAGTTATATTATGCAAACACTATTCAAAGGAAAGTTGGAATGGCTATATTAAATCAAAAAGTAGATTTCAGAAGGAGAATATTCTCAGGATAAAGAGGGGGCATTACACAGTGATAAGGAGGGCAATTTACCAAGAAAACATAACAATACCTGAAGCAAAAACTGACAGACTGCAAGGAGACACAGACAAATCCACAATTGTATTTGGAGATTTCAATACTTTGAAGAATTAACAGAAGAATTAGCTAGAAAGTTAATAAGAATAAATCTAAACAACACTAGAATCAACTTATAATAACTGACATTTGTAGAACACTATACCCATTAAAAGTAGAATTCACATGGAATGTTCACCATGATAAACTATATCCTAATTCATAAACTAACAGACTGGCTTCTTTCACTTAATATAAATTTAAATGTCCTCCATGTCTCTTCAGGGCTTAATATCTCATTTCTTTTTATCCCTAGATAACATTCCATTTTATGGATGAATCCCAGTTTAACCATTCACCTATTATGGGACATCTTGGTTGCTTTCAATTTGGGGCCACTATTAATAAAGCTAGTATAAATATTCATGTGTACATTTTTGTGTGTAAGCATAAGTTTTCATTCATTTGGATAAATACCTAGAAGGGCAATTGCTGTATGACATGGTTAAGTCTATGTTTAGCTTTATGAGAAACTGCCAAACCTTCTTCCAAAGTGACTCTACCATTTTACATTCCCCCCAGAATGAGTTCCTCTTGCTCCAAATCCTTGACAATATCTGGTATTGCCGGTATTTAGGATTTTAGCCATAGAATGATATGTAATGATATCTCACTGTTGTTTTAATTTGCAATTCCCTAATGACATGATGGTGAGCATTTTCTCATACACTTATTTTCCATATGTATATTTTCTATGGTAAGATGTCTGTTCAGATTTTTTCCCATTTTAAAATCAGGTTCATTTTCTTACTGTTGAGATTTAAGAGTTCTTCGTACATTTTGGATAACAGTCCTTTATCTGGTATATCTTTTGAAGATATTTTCTCCCAGTCTGTGGCTTATCTGCTCATTCTCTTGACAGTGCCTTTTGTAGGGCAGAAATTTTTAATTTTAAAAAAGTCCACTTTATCTCTTCTTTCTTTGATGGATTATGCCTTTGGCATTGTATCTTAAAAAGCCACTGTCAAACCAAGGTTATATAGATTTTCTTCTATCTTATAGAATTTTTATAGTTTTGCATTTTACATATAGGTCTATGATGCATTTTAGGTAAATTTTTGTGGAGCATATAAGGTCTGTGTATAGCTCCCAGTCAAGGTTTACCATATCTCACCTGGCTGCCAGAATTTCTTCTGCCCTCCAATTCCAAGTTGTAAAGATCAAATTCCTGGTGAGTACAGCCAAGGGTCTGAGGGCTCTTTTCCTTCAACCAGTTCCTATTGATAGGATGGAGATTTTACTCCAGGTATGGCAGGACTAGAACCCTGGAACCCTAACTTCTCATCCTTGCTCCAGCTTTTTCATGGGGCAGAGGGTCCATGCAGGGAGAGAAAAAGCCAAGAGACTACCACTTCACCCAGTACCCATAGTAGTTTTTCAGAGGGTTTTCCAGGGGCAGAGACAGTCCATAAGAAAAGTGAGCTCCAAGCTATACCCAAGGCAAATGACTATTTGAGAATGTAGGAAGTTCAAATCTAAGAGGCACTCTTGAAACAATTAGTTTTGGGATGCCTGGGTGGCTCAGTTGGTTAAGCGTCTGCCTTCTCAGGTCATGATCCCAGGATCCTGGGATCGAGTCCCAAGTTGGGCTCCCTGCTTAGTGGAGAGTCTGCTTCTACCTCTGCCTGCCACTCCTCCTGCTTGTGCTCTCTCGCTTTCTCACTCTCTTTCTGACAAACAAATAAATAAAATCTTTTTTAAAAAATTAGTTTCTCCCCTTTAAGAGCAAGACGTTATACCATAAGCTGGCTACTTTGCCGGAGAAACCAGGGAAAGATACAGCTAAAAAGAACTTTTGCCTTGGGTATAGCTTGGAGCTCACTTTTCTTATTTCCTGAGAGTGGAATAAACTACAAAGATTGGCTTCAAACTATACCTATGTGAATTTAATTAAATCAGACTGCTAAGCAATTTATGCTTCAGAGCACTGTTGAAAACATAACAGTCAGTTGGTAATTAGTGGAGCCTAATAGGTGAAGTATAATAAAGCAGACAGCTGAGAAGAGAGGTCAGAAAAAGAGTCAAAAAGCACTGCTACACTCTCTGTGATCCCAAGATGACTACGCACATGCTCAAGTCTTCACCCTGTGAAGAACAATACAAGTGCTTCACACCACAAAGAAATAGACTTCACTAAAACAGCTGAGCCATAAAACAACAACAACCAAGTAAACAAGAATAAAAATGAGTCTTGGAGAGGGTTAGAAGTTAGGATCCAGTATTCAACATATTACCTAAGATGTCTAGTTTTCACAAAAAATAAGGAGATATTCGCTTTCTACCCGTGGATGCCGCCGAGTAAGCATCGTTAAAGTCTCCCCTCCCACCACTGTCATGTCTAAGTCAGAGTCTCCCAAAGAGCCTGAACAGCTGCAGAAGCTCTTCATCAGAGGTTTGAGCTTTGAAATAACCGATGAGAGTCTGAGGAGCCATTTTGAGCAATGGGGAACGCTTACAGACTGTGTGGTAATGAGAGATGCAAACACCAAGCGCTCCAGAGGCTTTGGGTTTGTCACGTATGCTACTGTGGAGGAGGTGGATGCAGCCATGAATACAAGGCCACACAAGGTGGATGGAAGGAGTTGTGGAACCAAAGAGAGCTGTCTCAAGAGAAGATTCTCAAGGACCTGGTGCCCACTTAACTGTGAAAAAGATAAAAATCTTTTTGGTGACATTGGTTGGTGACATTAAAGAAGACACTGATGAATATCATCTAGATTATTTTGGACAGTATGGGAAAATTGAAGTGATCGAGATCATGACTGACTGAGGCAGTGGCAAAAAGAGAGATTTTGCTTTTGTAACATTTGATGACCATGACTCTGTAGACAAGATTGTCATTCAAAAATACCATACTGTGAATGGCCACAACTGTGAAGTAAGGAAAGCCCTATCTAAGCAAGAGATGGCTAGTGCTTCATCTAGCCAAAGAGATCAAAGTGGTTCTGGAAGCTTTGGTGGTGGTCGTGGAGGTGGTTTTGGTGGGAATGACAACTTTGGTCGTGGAGGGAACTTCAGTGGTCGAGGTGGCTTTGGTGGCAGTCGAGGTGGTGGTGGATATGGTGGCCGTGGGGATGGCTATAACGGATTTGGTAATGACGGAAGCAACTTTGGAGGTGGCAGAAGCTATAATGATTTTGGCAATTACAACAATCAATCCTCAAATTTTGGACCCATGAAAGGAGGAAATTTTGGAGGCAGAAGCTCTGGCCCCTATGGTGGTGGAGGCCAATACTTGGCCAAACCACAAAACCAAGGTGGCTATGGTGGTTCCAGCAGCAGCAGTAGCTATGGCAGTGGCAGAAGGTTTTAATTACTGCCAGGAAACAAAGCTTAGCAGGAGAGGAGAGCCAGAGAAGTGTCAGGGAAGCTACAGGTTACAAGAGATTTGTGAACTCAGCCAAGCACAGTGGTGGCAGGGCCTAGCTGCTACAAAGAAGACATGTTTTAGACGATACTCATGTGTATGGGCAAAAAACTCGAGGACTGTATTTGTGACTAATTGTATAACAGGTTATTTTAGTTTCTGTTCTGTGGAAAGTGTAAAGCATTCCAACAAAGGGTTTTAATGTAGATTTTTTTTTGCACCCATGCTATTGATTGCTAAATGTAATAGTCTGATCATGATGCTGAATGAATGTGTCTTTTTTTAAAAAAATGAGATACTCAAGGAAATAAGAACATCTAACTCATAAACCGGGGGGGGGGGGGGGCGGAGAGGGGGGAGAGAGAAGTAGGTAAGAAAAACTGCCTGTGAAAGAAAGCAGATGACATATTTAAGAGACAAAGACTTAAAAGTAACCATTAGTTCAAAGAAATTCACTTCAAAGAACTAAAGGAAACTATGCCTAAAGAAATAAAGGAAAGAGAGAATATTATGAAAAACTATATACCAACAAATTGGAAACCTAGAAGAAATGGATAAATTCCTAGAAACATATAAACTACCAAAACTGAAGCAGGAAGAAATAGAAAATCTGAATAGACTGA
Organism: Eumetopias jubatus; assembly: GCF_037043125.1. Classification (NCBI taxonomy): domain Eukaryota; kingdom Metazoa; phylum Chordata; class Mammalia; order Carnivora; family Otariidae; genus Eumetopias; species Eumetopias jubatus. The sequence continues at coordinate 67,403,023 of NW_028274817.1, forward strand.
TAACCAGCAAAGAAATTAAATCAATAATCTAAAAACTCTGGACAAACAAAAGTCCATGACCAGATGGCTTTACAGGCAAATTCTACCAAACATTTAAAGAAGAGTTAATACCTATTCTTCTCAAACTATTCCAAAAACTAGAAAAAGAAGGAAAGCTTCCAAATTCATTCTATAAGGCCAGCATTACCCTGATACCAAAACCAGGTAAGAGACACCACAAAAGAGAGAGAGAGAGAGAAAACTACAGGCCAATATCCCTCTACATGGATGCAAAAATTCTCAGTAAAATACTAGAAAACGAAATGGAACAATACATTTTTTTAAAAATTCACCCAATCAAGTGGGATTTATTCCTGGAATGCAAGGGTGGTTCAATATTCACAATTCAATCAACGTGATACATCACAAAAAGAAGAGAGAATAAGAACCATATGATCATTTCAATAGGTGCAGAAAAAGGTACAATATCCATTCATTCATGATAAAAAAAAAATAGGTGCAGAAAAAGTACATTCATTCATGATAAAAAGTCTCAACAAAGTAGGTTTTAGAGGGAATAAACCTCAACAAAATGGCCATATATGAAAAACCCACAGCTAATATCATTCTCAATGGGGAAAAATTGAGACCTTTTCCTCTGTAGGCAGGAACAAGATGGGGATGTCCACCCTCACCACTTTTATTCAACATTGTACTAGCCCCAGCAATCAGACAACACAAAGAAACAGAAGGCATCCAAATAGGCAAGGAAGAAGGAAAACTTTCACTATTTGCAGATGACATGATACTATACATAGAAAACCTGAAAGACTCAACCAAAAAACTGCTAGAACAGAACAAATTCAGCAAAGTCGCAGGATACAAAATCAATGCACAGAAATCTATTGCATTTCTATTCACCAATAATGAAGCAACAGAAAGAGAAATCAAGGATTATCAATCCCATTTACAACTGCACCCAAAATAATAAGATACCTAGGAACAAACCTAACCAAAGAGGTAAAAGACCTGTACCTTTGAAAACTAATGATGTATTGTATGGTGACTAACATAACATAATAAAATTAAATTAAATTTTTAAAAATTTAAAAAAATGTAAAAAATTAAAAAAAAAAGAAATGTAAAGACTTTATTATACAAACCTCCCAAAAGAAGACCAAGGTGAAGAAGGGCTTAATGGAAGTGATTTCGGGGTGTGGTGTTTATTCACAGGAGACCAAAAATTATTTTGAAATAATTGTATTTCCAGACACATCACCAACTTTTAATGATAAGGATAGAAATACCACAAAAAAAAAGAGAAAAAGGACTTTGAACCCTCAAAACCTACTTGCAGTGAGCAAACTGCAAAAGCTACACAGTTGAAAGTACAGGTTACCTATCATATAAGGAAAGATGACATAGAGGGTGGAACAAAGAACCCTGAGGGAGAACCAAGAACCATGGAAAATTACTTTTTGGGAAAAAAAAAAGATTATTTATTTATATATTTGACAGAGAGAGACACAGTGAGAGAGGGAACATAAGCAGAGGGAGTGGGAGAGGGAAAAGCAGAGCAGGGAGCCTGATGTGGGGCTCAATCCCAGGACCCTGAGATCATGACCTGAGCCGAAGGCAGACGCCTAACAACTGAGTCACCCAGGCACCCCCATGGAAAGTTATTCTTGGGCAGGAATGGGACTGAGTCCTAATAAAGAAACTTCTAAAATTTTCCTGCTTACATTTCAGAATTTCTATGTATTCCTCCGTGCCTCACATTTTCTCCCTATTTGAATAGGAATGTCTATTGGGGTTTCCTTTTCATAGTCTCACCCTGTATGTTGAATGAAGGAAATGCACACAACTTCAGATTCAGGGGAACCATACTTGAGGTGATTTACTTAAGAAAGTACACCTGAGAAACTTCATCTGCACACGAATCTGATTTAGATGATGAAATCATGGACTTTGAGCTAATGGTGTAATGAGATGTAATGAGAGGAGGCTTTTGTGGGCCTTTGTAGGAGGTGAGTGTATTTTGCATGTGGGAGGGTTGTAAATAACTTGTGGCCATAGAAACACCTATAGGGTTTTTTAATCCAAATAAACTACATGACAAAAAATTCACCATTTTAAATAATTCAGTGGTTTGTGGTATATTCACTAGTTTTGCAACCATCACCACTATCTAACTCCAGAATACTTCAATGGACAACCCCCAAAAGAAAGAACCATACCTACTAGCAGTCCACAATCATCTTTCCTCTCATATGCTGGCAATTAATTAATCCACTTTGTATCTCTATGTGTTTGTCTATTCTGATTATTTCATACCACAGGTGGCCTTTTGTATCTGGCTTCTTTCACTCAGTGTAATGTTTTCAAGGTTTATCCATGTTGCAGCATGTCTCAGTACTTCATTTTTTTAATTGCTGAATAATATTCTACTGTATGGTTATACCACATTTTATTTATCCACTCAAGAGTTGATGGACATTTGGGTTGTTTTCTTTTTTGGCTATTATGAATAATGCTGCTATAAATCATCACGTATGATGTATGTATATGTCATACATGTACATGTATAAGGGAAAAGGTGCTATAAGCCCAAAATTTTGGGCTTTTACATTTACCTATTTAGTTATCTTCCCTGCTGTTCTTCATTTCTTTATGTGGAGTTGAGTTATCATCTAGTATCCTTTCATATCAGCCTAAAGGACTCCTTTTAGCATTTGTTGAAGGGCAGGTCTGGTAGTGACAAACTCTCGGTTTTTATAGATCTGAGTATGCCTTAATTTCTCCTTCATTTTTTCATTGTGGTAAAATATATGTATTTTTTAATCATTTTAACCATTTGTAAGTGTAAAATTCAGTGGCATTAAATACACTCCACAATGTTCTGTAAGCATCACCACTAAATCAATACCCAAAACTTTTTCATCATCCCAACAAAAACTCTCTGTACCAAGTAAACAAAGACTTGCCCTTCCCCCAATTCCAGTCTCTGGTAACCTCTATTCTACTATCAGTCTTGGAATTTGCCTATTCTAGGTATGTCATAAAATTGAAAGGACACCGTATTTGTCATCTGTGTCTGGCTTATTTCACTAAGCATAATGTTTTCAAGGTTCACCCATGTTATATCACATATCAAAATTTCATTCCTTTTTATGACCAAATAATATTCTTTTCCTCTGTTGGTTGGCACTGGGTTGGTTCCATCTTTTGGCTATTGTGAATACAGCTGTAATGAACACTGTACAAATATCTGTTTGAGTCCGTGTTTTGAATTCTTTTGGATATATGCCTAGGAGTGGAATTGCTATGTCATATGGTAGTTCAACGTTGAACCTATTGAGAAATTGCCGAACTGTTTTCCATGGCAGCTGTACCTTTTTATATTTCCACCAGCAATGAATGCACAAGGGTTACAAATTCTCCATATCCTCGCCAACACTTGTTCTTTTTTTAACTATAGACATCTTTGTAGGTGTGAAATAGCATCTCACTGTGGTTTTTACTTACATTTCCCTAGTGACATATAATGTTAAGCCTCTTCTCATGAGCTTATTGGCAATTTGTATATCCTCTTTGGAAAAATGTCTAAGTCATTTGCCCAATTTTGAATTGGGTTCTTTGTCTTTTTGTTGTTGAGTTTTAGGTGTTCTCTATTTACCCTAGATACTAATCTCTTATCAGATATATGGCTTAAAGGTTTTTTTCTGGTTTCTTTATAGCATCCTTTGATGCACAAAATTTCTTAATTTTCATGAAATCCAATTTATTCTTTCATTTGTTTCTTGTGTATTTGGTATCACATCCATGAAATCACCAGATCCAATGTTATTAGAATTTTCTTCAGGGTTTTCTTCTAAGAGTTTTATAGTTTTACCTTATAATTTTAGGTCTTTGATGCATTGAGTTAATTTGCATATATGGTGTAAGTTAAAGATCTAATTTTATTCTTTTACATGTGGATATCCAGTTTTTCAAGCACATTTGTGAAAAAACTGTCTTTCCCCCATTGAATCTTGGCAACTTTGTCAAAAAGGAATTAATCATATATGTGCAGGTTTATTTCTGGGATTTTATCCTATCCCATTGCTCTATATGTCTGTCCATAATACCTATACCATACTGTTTTACGTACTGTAGTTTTGTAGTAAGTTTTGAAGTTCAGAATTCTAAGTCCTCCAAATTTATTCATTTCTTTCAAGATTGTTTGCACTAACATGGGTCTCCTGAGTTTTATATGAATTTTAGGATAGGTTTTTCTATTTCTACAAAGAAAGTCATTGAAATTTTGATATGGATTACATTGAATCTGTAGATCATCTTGGGTAGTATTTTCATATTAAGAATATTAAGGCGGGGCGGAGCAAGATGGCGGAGGAGTAGGAGACCTAGATTTCGTCTGGTCTCAGGAATTCAGCTGAATAGGGATCAAACCATTCTGAACACCTACGAACTCAACAGGAGATCGAACAGGAGAGTAGCAACAACTCTCTGAACAGAGAAGCGACCACTTACTGGAAGGTAGGACGTGCGGAGAAGTGAATCCGAGGCGATATTCGGGAGGATAGACGGCGGGGGAGGGGCCTCCGCCGGCCGCTTCTGGCAAGTGATAAAGCCGCGGAGCACAAAATCGGACCTTTTAGAAGTTGGCTCGGCGGAGGGACGTCGCTGCAGTGGCTAAGCGGGGGGTGGAATCCTCCCGGGACAGTGTGGTCTCAGGACCCTTGGGGTCACAGAGAGACCGGGGGTGCCTGAGTGCGCCAGAGCTCCCAGATATCAGAGCGGGGAGGCCGGCTGCAGAGACGGAGCAGAGTCGTGGGCTCTCAGCTCGGGGTTGCCATAAACTGTGATCCGCGGCCCAGTCGGGGCACGGCTCCCCCAGCAGGGACCCAACAAGCAGCAGATCCGGGGAGACTCCCCTTCCTTCCCGGGGAGGAGCGGTGCGGGAACGCACTGCAGGGATCTGCTGGGTTTGGAGACTCCGTGCGGGGTCGGGTGCCAGAGATAGCAACGCTCGGTCACAGGCCGGGTGAGCACGGAGTGTGGCCGGAGACCGGGGACACGGAAGTGACTGCTTTTCTCTGGGGGCACACTGAGGAGCGGGGCCCCAAGTTCTCAGCTCCTCCGGGCGGAGATTGGGAGGCCACCATTTCTGCCCTGGTCCTCCAAAGCTGTACCGAGAGCTTGCAGGGAACAAAAGCTCCTGAGAGCAAACCGGAGCAGCTTCCTTAGCCCGGACCGACAAGGGCAGGGCAATTCCACCTCCGGCAAAGACATTTGGAAACCACAGCAACAGGCCCCTCCCCCAGAAGATCAGCACAAACAGCCAGCAAGCCAAGACCAAGTTGATCGATCAAGGAGAATGGGAGAACTCCAGCGCTAGGGGAATACTGCACATAGATTCATGGCTTTTTTTTTTTTTTTTACCATGATTCATTATTTCATCAAAGTTAATTTTTCTTGACTGTTTTTTTTTTATTTTTCTTTTTCCCCTTTTCAACCAACATCTTATCAATCCCTTTTTTTAAAAAGAAAAAAAAACATTTTTTATTTTTCATTTTTAGAGTCATATTTTATCCCTTCATAGTAGTTACCCTTATTTTTGGCATATATATATAAGTTGTTCTCTCTTTAAAATTTTGAGGTACAGTTTCTTCTAACAGATCAAAATATACCCTAAATCACTAGTGTATGGCTTTGTTCTAGTCTCCTGCCTGATCACATTCTCTCCCTTTTTCCTTTTTTTTTTCTTTTTTTTCTTAAATCTTCTTTCCTTTTTCAAACAACTTATCTTACCAAGTCCTTTTATAAAATCTTTTATAACGTTCATCTTTAGAGTCATCTTCCATCCCTTCATTGTATCAACCCTTATTTTGTACATATATGTCTTTCTTCCTTTAAAATTTTAGGAGGCACTTTTTTCTAACAGACCAAAATACGCCCAAAATCTAGTGTGTGGCACTGATCTATGCACTAGCCTGATCATATTTGATCATATTCTGCTTTTTTTGTATTGTTTTGTTTTTGTTTTTATCTTTTTTTCTTTTTTTTTTTTTCTTCTTTTTCTCTTTCTTTTTTCTTTCTTTCCCTTTCTTTTCCCCTGGTTTCAGGTCTTTTCTGATTTGTATACAGTATATTTCCTGGAGACGTTGTAAACCTGTTAGCATTTTGTCTTCTCATTCATCTATTCTCCTCTGGACAAAATGACAAGACGAAAGAAATCACCTCAGCAAAAAGAACAAGAGGTAGTACCGTCAGCCAGGGACCTACTCAATACGGACATTAGTACGATGTCCGACCTAGAGTTCAGAATCATGACTTTAAAGATACTAGCTGGGCTTGAAAAAAGCGTGGAAGTTATTAGAGAAACCCTTTCTGGAGAAATAAAAGAACTAAAATCTAACCAAATCGAAATCAAAAAGGCTATTGATGAGGTGCAATCAAAAATGGGGGCACTAAATGCTAGGATAAATGAGGCAGAAGAGAGAATCAGCGATATAGAAGACCAAATGATGGAAAATAAAGAGGCTGAGAAAAAGAGAAACAACTACAGGAACACGAGGGCAGAATTCGAGAAATAAGTGATACGATAAGACGAAACAACATTAGAATAATTGGGATCCCAGAAGAAGAAGAGAGAGAGAGGGGGGCAGAAGGTATATTGGAGCAAATAATAGCAGAGAACTTCCCTAATGTGAGGAAGGAAACAGGCATCAAAATCCAGGAGGCACAGAGAACCCCTCTCAAAATCAATAATAATAGGTCAACACCCCGACATCTAGTAGTAAAACTTACGAGTCTCAGAGACAAAGAGAAAATCCTGAAAGCAGCTCGGGAGAAGAGATATGTAACCTACAATGGTAGAAACATTAGATTGGCAACAGACCTATCCACAGAGACCTGGCAGGCCAGAAAGGACTGGCAAGATATCTTCAGAGCACTAAACGAGAAAAATATGCAGCCAAGAATACTATATCCAGCTAGGCTATCACTGAAAATAGAAGGAGAGATAAAAAGCTTCCAGAACAAACAAAAACTAAAGGAATTTGCAAACACGAAACCAGCCCTCCAAGAAATATTGAGAGGGGTCCTCTAAGCAAAGAGAGAACCTAAAAGCAGCAAAGAGCAGAAACGAACACAGACAACAGACAGTTAACAGTCACCTTACAGGAAATACAATGGCACTAAATTCATACCTTTCAATAGTTACCCTTAATGTAAATGGGCTCAATGCCCCAATCAAAAGACACAGGTTATCAGATTGGATTAAAAAACAAGACCCATCAATATGCTGTCTGCAAGAGACTCATTTTAGACCCAAAGACACCCCCAGATTGAAAGTGAGGGGGTGGAAAACCATTTACCATGCTAATGGACACCAAAAGAAAGCTGGGGTGGCAATCCTTATATCAGACAAACTAGATTTTTAAACAAAGACTGTAATAAGAGATGAGGAAGGACACTATATCCTACTTAAAGGGTCTATCCAACAAGAAGATCTAACAATTGTAAATATCTATGCCCCGAACATGGGAGCAGCCAATTATATAAGGCAATTAATAACAAAAGCGAAGAAACACATTGACAACAATACAATAATAGTGGGGGACTTTAACACCCCCCTGACTGAAATGGACAGATCATCTAAGCAAAAGATCAACAAGGAAATAAAGACTTTAAATGACACACTGGACCAAATGGACTTCACAGACATATTCAGAACATTCCATCCCAAAGCAACGGAATACACATTCTTCTCTAGTGCCCATGGAACATTCTCCAGAATTGATCACATCCTAGGTCACAAATCAGGTCTGAATCGGTACCAAAAGATTGGGATCATTCCCTGCATATTTTCAGACCACAATGCTTTGAAACTAGAACTCAACCACAAGAGGAAAGTCGGAAAGAACTCAAATACATGGAGGCTAAAGAGCATCCTACTAAAGAATGAATGGGTCAACCAAGAAATTAAAGAAGAATTAAAAAAATTCATGGAAACCAATGAAAATGAAAACACAACTGTTCAAAATCTTTGGGATACAGCAAAGGCAGTCCTGAGAGGAAAGTATATAGCAATACAAGCCTTTCTCAAGAAACAAGAAAGGTCTCAAATACACAACCTAACCCTACACCTAAAGGAGCTGGAGAAAGAACAGCAAATAAAGCCTAAACCCAGCAGGAGAAGAGAAATCATAAAGATCAGAGCAGAAATCAATGAAATAGAAACCAAAAGAACAGTAGAACAGATCAACGAAACTAGGAGCTGGTTCTTTGAAAGAATTAACAAGACTGATAAACCCCTGGCCAGACTGATCAAAAAGAAAAGAGAAATGACCCAAATCAACAAAATCATGAATGAAAGAGGAGAGATCACAACCAACACCAAAGAAATACAAACAATTATAAGAACATATTATGAGCAACTATATGCCAGCAAATTAGATAACCTGGAAGAAATGGGTGCATTCCTAGAGATGTATCAACTACCAAAATTGAACCAGGAAGAAATAGAAAACCTGAACAGACCTATAACCACTAAGGAAATTGAAACAGTCATCAAAAATCTCCCAAGAAACAAAAGCCCAGGGCCAGATGGCTTCCCAGGGGAATTCTATCAGATATTTCAAGAAGAATTAATACCTATTCTCCTGAAACTGTTCCAAAAAATAGAAATGGAAGGGAAACTTCCAAACTCATTTTATGAGGCCAGCATTACCTTGATCCCAAAACCAGACAAAGACCCCATCAAAAAGGAGAATTACAGACCAATATCCCTGATGAACATGGATGCAAAAATTCTCACCAAAATACTAGCCAATAGGATCCAACAGTACATTAAAAGGATTATTCACCATGACCAAGTGGGATTTATTCCTGGGCTGCAAGGCTGGTTCAACATCCGCAAATCAATCAACGTGATACAATACATTAACAAAAGAAAGAGCAAGAATCATATGATCCTCTCAATAGATGCAGAAAAAGCATTTGACAAAGTACAACATCCTTTCTTGATCAAAACTCTTCAGAGTATAGGGATAGAGGGTACATACCTCAATATCATAAAAGCCATCTATGAAAAACCTACAACGAATATCATTCTCAATGGGGAAAGGCTGAGAGCTTTTCCCCTAAGGTCAGGAATGCGGCAGGGATGTCCACTCTCACCACTGCTATTCAACATAGTATTAGAAGTCCTAGCCACAGCAATCAGACAACAAAAAGAAATCAAAGGCATCCAAATCGGCAAAGAGGAAGTCAAACTCTCACTCTTTGCAGATGATATGATACTGTATCTGGAAAACCCAAAAGACTCCACCCCAAAACTGCTAGAACTCATACAGGAATTCAGTAAAGTAGCAGGATATAAAATCAATGCACAGAAATCAGTGGCATTCCTATACACCAACAACAAGACAGAAGAGAGACAAATCAAGGAGTTGATCCCATTTACAATTGCACCCAAAACCATTAGATACCTAGGAATAAATCTAACCAAAGAGGCAAAGGATCTGTACTCAGAAAACTATAAAATACTCATGAAAGAAATTGAAGAAGACACAAAGAAATGGAAAAACGTTCCATGCTCATGGATTGGGAGAACCAACATTGTGAAGATGTCAATGCTACCTAGAGCAATCTACACATTCAATGCAATCCCCATCAAAATACCATCCACTTTTTTCAAAGAAATGGAACAAATAATCCTAAAATTTGTATGGAACCAGAAGAGACCCAGAATAGCCAGAGGAATACTGAAAAAGAAAAGCAAAGCTGGCGGCATCACAATTCCGGACTTCCAGCTCTATTACAAAGCTGTCATCATCAAGACAGTATGGTACTGGCACAAAAACAGACACATAGATCAATGGAACAGAATCGAGAGCCCAGAAATGGACCCTCAACTCTATGGTCAACTTATTTTTGACAAAGCAGGAAAGAATGTCCAATGGCAAAAAGACAGTCTCTTCAACAAATGGTGTTGGGAAAATTGGACAGCCACATGCAGAATGAAACTGGACCATTTCCTTACACCACACACAAAAATAGACTCCAAATGGTTGAAAGACCTAAACGTGAGACAGGAGTCCATCCAAATCCTAAAGGAGAACACAGGTAGCAACCTTTTCGACCTTAGCCGCAGCAACTTCTTCCTAGAAACATCGCCAAAGGCACGGGAAGGCAGGGCAAAAATGAACTATTGGGATTTCATCAAGATAAAAAGCTTTTGCACAGCAAAAGAAACAGTCCACAAAACCAAAAGACAACCGACAGAATGGGAGAAAATATTTGCAAACGACATATCAGATAAAGGGCTAGTATCCAAAATCTATAAAGAACTTATCAAACTCAACACCCAAAGAACAAATAATCCAATCAAGAAATGGGCAGAAGACATGAACAGACATTTCTCCAAAGAAGACATCCAAATGGCCAACAGGCACATGAAAAAGTGCTCAACATCGCTCGGCATCAGGGAAATCCAAATCAAAACCTCAATGAGATACCACCTCACACCCGTCAGAATGGCTAAAATTAACAAGTCAGGGAACGACAGATGTTGGCGGGGATGTGGAGAAAGGGGAACCCTCCTACACTGTTGGTGGGAATGCAAGCTGGTGCAACCACTCTGGAAAACAGTATGGAGGTTCCTCAAACAGTTGAAATTAGAGCTACCGTTCGATCCAGCAATTGCACTACTGGGTATTTACCACAAAGATACAAATGTAGGGACCCGAAGGGGTACGTGTACCCCAATGTTTATAGCAGCAATGTCCACCATAGCCAAAATGTGGCAAGAGCCAAGATGCCCATCGACAGATGAATGGATAAAGAAGATGTGGTATATATACACAATGGAATATTATGCAGCCATCAAAAGGAATGAGATCTTGCCATTTGCAACGACGTGGATGGAACTGGAGGGTGTTATGCTGAGTGAAATACGTCAATCAGAGAAAGACATGTATCACATGACCTCACTGATATGAGGAATTCTTAATCTCAGGAAACAAACTGAGTGTTACTGGAGTGGTTGGGGGTGGGAGGGATGGGGTGGCTGGGTGATAGACAATGGGGAGGGTATGTGCTACGGTGAGCACTGTGAATTGTGCAAGACTCTTGAATCACAGATCTGTACTTCTGAAACAAATAACGCAACATATTTTAAGAAAAAAAAAAAGAAGAAGATAACAGGAGAGGAAGAAAAGGGGAGTATGTCAGAGGGGGAGACGAACCATGAGAGATGATGGACTCTGAAAAACAAACTGAGGGTTCTAGAGGGGAGGGGGGAGGGGGATGGGTTAGCCTGGTGATGGGTATTGAGGAGGGCATGTTCTGCATGGAGCACTGGGTGTTATGAACAAACAATGAATCATGGAACACTGCACCAAAAAACTAATGATGTAATATATGGTGATTAACATAACAATAAAAAAGTAAAAAAAAAAAAGTAAACATAGCAATCAATACAAAAAAAAAAAAGAATATTAAGTCTTCCAATCCATAAATACAAAATGTCTTTGTGGTTATTTAGGTCTTCTTTGATTTCTTTCAGGAATGTTTTATAGTTCTCAGTGTACAAGTCATTTGCCTCCTTGGCTAGATTTATTGCTAATTATTTAATTTTTAATTAATTTACTTTTTACACGTCTCACTTAGGAAAGTATGCACCAAACACATTCACATTTCTTTTTTTAAGCAAATGACAAAGACCCAGTTTACCAGTTACACTTTTTTAAACATAAGCTTAATGTTACATATTTGAACAATTGTTAAAACTTGCTAAGATGCCAGTATTCATACACAACTAGAAAAATCCTCAATTTACATTAAACCAGACATGTATTATGATTAATACATTAATATTTTTCACTACTAATAGTAATACTAAAAATAATTGAAATTATTTTTGTAGAAGATTCATCCTGGCACTATTAACTTCACAGAACACTGACACTACTTAGCTCACATTTCAAACACAATGGAAAAGCAAGTCTCTGATGGGTGTTAGTGAATGAAAGTGTCAGGGCCACCTTTGATTACATTTAATAAAAAAAAGCAAAGTACATACAGAGTTTACAACAATTTCAAAGATAAAAAATGCTACTATCATGTAGTCCCAAAATAAACTCAAAAGTCTATAACAAATAGGGGCTCTGATGAGCTGTTTATAAAAACTGTAGATGAGGTGCACTTATACTGAGAGTTGAACTCTTCTGAAATCTTCAAAAAATGTTCCTGTTAATCCTCAAATGATGCTTGTTATAGCTTAACATTTCTGTTAACTGCATGCATTGAATTACTTGTTACCCAAGCATAGCTGCTGCTCTTTGCCATTTATTGTTAAGGACTTAACTGGCCCTCTTTAATTTCTTTCCTGAGCATTTTTGACAATTTTCTTTGTAGTGATTTCTCTGCCATGAACCATTTTAGTAGAAGTTGATATAGATTTGAAGTTGCTCATCCCACTACCACCAAATGACATGGAAAAAAATGAATTGAGCACCCCCCCATTTCTGACCTAGTAAACCAAAGGAAGTAAATCCTGAATCAGAAGAAAAAAAGCCCACCTCCAAAAAATGGAAATCCACTGAAGGCAGAGAAAACCAACCCCGTGCCTTGCCTCCTGCTCCCACGGTGAAGGGGCTCCTTTGATTCCCAGAAAAGTCCTCAAAAGGGTTTCTGAGAAAATCAAATGAAAACAGGTGTCTTCCACCAAAAAATTCCCTGAAAAAAGTCATCTGGATTATGGAATGTGAAGCCAAACTCAAGCAGACTGTCAAAATTACTTCCATTTCCGGGCGCCTGGGTGGCTCAGTTGGTTAAGCAACTGCCTTCGGCTCAGGTCATGATCCTGGAGTCCCAGGATCAAGTCCCGCATCAGGCTCCCTGCTCAGCGGGGAGTCTGCTTCTCCCTCTCCCTCTGCTTGACACTCTCCCTGCTCTCTCCCTCTGTCAAATAAATAAATAAAATCTTTAAAAAAATTACTTCCATTTCCACCTCCATAATTTAATCTTTCTTTGCATATTTGTCATAGATGTCCCATTTTTTAGCATCTGTTAACACCTTATATGCCTCAGCTACTTGTTTGAATTTTCTCTCTGCTTCTTCTTTATTCTTGGGATTTTTATCTGGATGCCACTTCAGGGCCAGTATTCAATATGCCTTTTTGATATTCTTGGCTGAGGCATGTGTCTGCATGCCTAGAACTTCATAGTAATTCACATGTTTTAACAGGCTGTTGGAATGAGTCCGAGGATGCAGGAGCAATCAGCAGAAAGGAGGAACAATAGGGTGGCAGCTTGGGCCTCCCCTTGGTTCTGGCATGGCTGTTCTGGTGAAAGTGTCAGAGGCCACAGCTTCTCCTGCTATACTCTCCTTAGATCTAATATTTTAAAATATTATTATCAGTGGAACTGCATTCTTCATTTTTGGAATGTTTGTTGCTGGCATATAGAAATATAAATGATTTTTATATGTTGATTTGTACCCTCCAACTTTAAAGAATTTGTTTTCTGGTTCTAGTAGCTTCTAGTGGATTCTTTAGGGTTTTCTAAAAATTGGATCATATAATCTATGAATATAGATAATTTTACTCCTTCATTTCCAATTCTGATGCCCTTTCCATTTTTCTTTTCTAATAGCTCTGACTAGTACTTCTGGTAAAACATTCAATTGCAAAGGGTGAAGGTGGGCATCTTTTCTTGCTAGTGACCTTAGGAGTATAGTTTTCATTGTTTCAGCACTGAATATGATGTTAACTGTGGGGTTCTCATAAATGCCCTTTCTTATGTTGAGAAATTTCCCCTGTTCCCAGTTTTCTGAAAGTGTTTATCACAAAAGCATGTTGGATTTTGTCAAATGCCATTCCTGAATCAATTAAGATGATCATGAGGATTTCTTTCTTTGTTCTATTCATCTGATATCTTACATTGATTTCCTTATGTTGAAACACCCTTGCATAGCTGAGATAAATTCCACTTGGTCATGGTGAATGATCCTTTTAATATGCTACTGGATTTGGTTTGCTATTATTTTGTTGAATACTTTTGCATCTATATTCATAAAGAACATTGATTTGTAGTTTTCTTTCTTGTAGTGTCTTTTTAAAGATTTATTTATTTGAGAGAAAGAGAGAGTGGGAGGGGAGGGGCAGAGGGAGAGGAAAGAAGAGGATCTCCAGCAGACTCCCTGCTGAGCAACGAGCCCCACAATCCCACGACCCCAAGATCATGACCTGAGCTGAAACCAAGAGTCAGATGCCCAACTGACTGAGCCACCCAGGAGCCCCTCTTGTAGTGCTTTTATTTGGCTTTGGATCAGAGTAATGCCAGCCTTATGGGATATACTAACAAGTGTCCTCTTCTCTTTAATTTTTTGAAAGAGTTCTAAAAGTACTGGTATTATATCTTCTTTAAATGTTTGGTAGAAATCACCAGTGAAGCCATTTAACTCAGGATTTTATTTTGTTGGGTGTTATATTACTTATTGAATCTTTCTACTTGTTATGGGTCTGTTGAGATTTTCTATTTCTTCTTGAGTTAGTTTGAGTAAGTTGTGCTTTTCAAGGAATTTGTCCATTTTTCTGTTATCTAATTTGGTGTACAATTTTTCATACTGTTTTCTTATAATTCATTTAATTTTGTTAAAGTCAGTAGTAATGCTGCCACTTTCATTTCTCATTTTAGTTATTTGTATCTTCTCGTCTTTTTCTCAGTCTAGCTAACCATTTGGTGATTCTGTTTTTCTTTTCAAAGAATCATCTTTTGATTTCATTGATTTTCTTTATTGTTTGCTTAGTCTTTATTTTGTTTATCACTACTTTAATTTTTTTTTAAGATTTTATTTATTTCTTTGACAGAGAGAGAGAGAGACACAGCAAGAGAGGGAACACAAGCAGGGGGAGTGGGAGAGGGAGAAGCAGGAGCTCCCATGCAGGGCTCGACCCCAGGACCCCAGGATCATGAGCTGAGCCAAAGGCAGACGCTTAATGACTGAGCCACCCAGGCACTGCTATCACTACTTTAATCTTTATTATTTCCTTTTTTCTTTAGCTTTGGGGTAGCTCACTCTTTCTTTTCTGGTTCCTTCAGGGTTGAAGTAAGGTTATTGATTTGATCTTTATTCTTTTCGGATGTAGACATTCACAACTATAAATTTCCCTGTGAGAACTATTTTGTCTGCATCCTATTATTTTGATATATTGTGCTTTCATTTACACTTGTCTTTAGGTATTTTCTAATTTCCCTTGTGAATCCTTCTTTTACCCATTGATTGATTGTTTAAAATTAAGAGTTTAATTTTAATATATTTGTGAATTTTCTAGTTTCTTCTGTTATTGATTTCTAACTTTATCCTGCTGTGGTCAGTTAATATATTTTGTATCATATCCATCTTTTTACATCGAGACTTGTGGTTTACTATGTACTCTATCCTGGAGAATGTTCCATGTGCATATGAGAAAATGTTTATTCTCTTATTCTTGAGTTGAGTGTACTTTATATGTCTATTAGGTTTATTTGGTCCAGTGAGTTGTTTGAGTCTTCTCTTTCTTTACTTATCTTCTCTTTGGTTGTCTATCCATTATAGAAAGTAGACTTTTGAAGCCTCCCACTTCTTACTGAAGAATGTCTGTTTCTCCTTTCAATTCTGTTCATTTTTGCTTCATACATTTTGAGGATCTGTTATTAGGAGGTAATTGTTATGTCTTCCCCTCATATAGATGGCCAAAAACACATGAAAAGATGTTCAACATCACTAATCATCAGGGAAATGCAAATCAAAACCACAATGAGATATTACCCATGCCTGTCAGAATGGCCAGAATCAAACAGACAAGCAATAACAAGTGTTGGGAAGGATGTGGAGAGAAAGGAACCCTTAGTGGGAATGTCAATTGGTACAGCTGAGTGGAAAACACTATGGAGTTTCCTCAAAAAATTAAAAATAGAAATACCATATGATCCAATAATACCACTACTGGGTATTTACCCAAATTAAATTAAAACACTAATTTGAAAAGATATATACACCCCTTTGTTTATTGCAGCATTATTTACAATAGCCCAAATATGGGAGTAATCCAAGTGGAAGATGTGGTATATATATATATATATATACACACACATACACACACACACACACACACACACAGGAATAAAAGTTACAGCATAAGGAATATATTCAATGATATTTTGATAGTGTTGTATGAGGACAGATGGTAGAAATTTTTTAGAAGTTTTTATTTAAATTCCAGTTAAACATACAGTTAGTATGTATGTATGGTTTTGGTATCAGGGTAATGCTGGCCTTATAGAATGAATTTGGAAGTTTTATTTCCTTTTCTATTTTTTGGAATAGTTTGAGAATAAGTGCTAACTATTCTTTAAATGTTTGGTAGAATTCACTTTTGAAGCTAACTGGCCCTGGACTTTTGTTTTTGGGAGATTTTTGATTACTGATTCAATTTCTTTGCTGGTTATCAGTCTGTTCAAGTTTTCTGTTTCTTCTTCGTTCAGTTTAGGTATTTTATATGTTTCTAGGAATTCATCCATTTCTTCCAGGTTCTCCAATTTGTTGGTATATACTTTTTCATAATATTCTCTTATAATTTTTGTATTTCTGTGGTGTTGGTTTTTCTTTCTCCTCTCTCCTTTATGATTTTATTTATTTGGGTCATTTCTCTTTTCTTTTTGATAAGTCTAGCTACATACAGGTTTATCATTTTTTTGAGGTTTATCAGTTTTATTAATTTTTTCTATGTACTAAACTCCTGGTTTCTTTGATCTGTTCTATTGTGTCTCTAGTTTCTATTCGTTTATTTCTGCTCAAATCTTTTTTTTAAGATTTTATTTATTTGACAGAGAGAGAGACAGCGAGAGAGGGAACACAAGCAGGGGGAGTGGGAGAGGGAGAAGCAGGCTTCCCACGGAGCAGGGAGCCTGATGCAGAGCTCGATCCCAGGACCCCAGGATCATGACCTGAGCCAAAGGCAGATGCTTAATGACCAAGCCACCCAGGCACCCCTCTGCTCAAATCTTTATTATTTCCCTCTTGCTGGCTTTAGGCTTCGTTTGTTGTTCTTTTTCTAGCTCCTTTAGGTGTAGGGTTAGGTTGCTTATTTGAGATTTTTCTTGCTCCTTGAGGTAGGCCTGTATTGCTATATACTTCCCTCTTAGGACTGCTTTTGCTATATCCCAAAGGTTTTGTACCACCGTGTTTTCGGTTTCATTTGTTTCCATTTGTTTTTGTTTTTTTTTTAATTTCTTCTTTGATTTCCTGGTTGACCCATCCATTGTTTACCAGCACATTGTTTAACCTCCATGTATTTCTGGTCTTTCCAAATTTTTTCTTCTGGTTGACTTCAAGTTTTGTTGTATTTTGGTCAGAAAAGTTGCATGGTATGATCTTAATCTTTTTGTATTTGTTGAGGTCTGATTTCTGACCCAATATATGATCTATTCTGGAGAATGTCCATGTATACTTGAAAAGAATATGTATTCTGGTGTTTCAGGATGGAATGTTGTGAATATATCTGTTAAGTCCATCTAGTCCAGTGTGTCATTCAAAGCCATAGTTTCCTGGCTGATTTTCTGTTTAGATGATCTGCCCATTGATGTTAGTAGGGTGTTAAAGTCTCCTACTATTATGGTATTATTATGAATGAGTTCCTTCATGTTTGTTATTAACTGTGCTATATATTTGGGTCTCCTATGTTGGCTGCATAAATATTTACAATTGTTAGATCTTCTTGTTGGATTGTCCTCTTTATTATGATATATTGCCCTTTATCTCTTGTTACAGTCTTTGTTTTAAAGTCTAGTTTGTCTGATATAAGTATAACTACTCCAGCTTACTTTTGACATCCTCTTGCATGGTAAATGTTTCTCCACCCCCTCACTTTTAATCGGAAGGTGTCTTTAGGTCTAAAATGAGTCTCTTGTTGGCAGCATATGGATGGGTCTTGCTTTTTTTTTTAAAATCCATTCTGACAACTTACGTCTTTGCAGCATTTAGTCCATTTACATTCAGAGTAATTATTGATAGATATGAAGTTAGTGCCATTATATTAACTGTTATTTCACTGTTTCTGGAGATTTTCTCTGATCCTTTCTTGTCTTTGTCACTTTTGGTCTTTCTTTCTCACTCAGAGTCTCCTTTAATATTTCTTGCAGGGCTGGTTTAGCGGTCATGAATTCTTTTATTGTTTGTTTCCCTGGGAATCTCTTTCTCCTTCTATTCCGAATGATAGCCTTGCCAGATAGAATATTTTTGGCTGTAGATTTTTCCCATTCGGCACATTGAATATATGTCATGCCACTTTCTTCTGGCTTGCCAAGTTTCTGTTGCAAGATCCCCAGCTAGTCTTAAGGGTATTCCCTTGTAAGTTAAAAAGTAATTTTTGCATTGCTGCTTTTGAGATTTTTTTCTTTATTGCTGTATTTTGCAAATTTAATTATAATATTTCTTGGTGTTGGTCTGCTTTTGTTCATTTTAATGAGAGTTCTCTGTGCCTTCTGAATCTGCATGTCTGTTTCCTTCCCCAGATTAGGGAAGTCTTAAGTTATGATTTCCTCAAATAAATTTTTGCCCCCATTTTTCTCTCTTCTTCTTTTAGGACTCCTATAATATGAATGCTATTATGATTGATGGAGTCACTGAGTTCTCTAAGTCTATTATGTTCCATAACTATTTCTCTCTTTTGTTCTGCTTCATTGATTTCAATTATTTTGACTCCTTGGTCACTAACTCCTTCCTCTCCTTCTTCCAGCCTGCTATTCATTGCATCCAGTCTGTTTCTAATTTCATTTATTACGTTCTTGATTTCTGACTGATTCTTTTTTTAACTCTTTTATCTCTGTGGTAAGGGTCTCCCTGATGTTTTCCATTCTTTCTCAAGCCCAGTGAGTACCCTTATGCTTTAACCTCTCCATCAGGCATGGTACTTATATTTGTTTCACTTAGATCTCTGGCCATAGCCTTATCTTATTCTTTCATTTGGAATGAATTCCTCCATCTTGGCATTTTGTCTAAGTGTCTGCCTTCTTTGTGTTAGAAAAGCCAGTTTTGTTTTCTGCTTCTGAGAGTAATGGCTTTATGAAGAGGTCATGTAGTATCCATGGCCTAGTGCTTCAGGGAGTGTCTCTAGTGTGTGCTGTGTGCACTCTGCTGTTGTATTTTGGCTGCTCTATCCTTCAGGCCAGTTGTCTGCAGAAGCTCTCCTTGCCTGCAGTGGGCCAGTGTTTGGTCCTTGGCCTAAATGCAGCAAGTTTTAACTAGGTGTGCTCTGGCCTGCTTGTTAAATGAGACCTGATACTACTTCCACTAGAACTGAAGCCCTGCAGAACTCTCTGGTTGGGAGATACGTTGTGGGCAGAGTCTCCTGGGGAAGGATCCCACCGCACTGGGACTGAGGCAAGCTTGACCGAGGAAGGCAGTCCCATCAGAGTGCAGGGATGTGGGGCTTGGTGTAAGCAAGTTAAGTAGCCAGTATCAGCACTGCCCTGCTTCCCACAGATGGCTCTGTGTTTATGCTGAGGAGTGGGGGAGAGAAATGGTGCTAGCCAGCTCCTTTGTCCCTGGAGAGGTGTCTCTGTAAACACTGCCTCTCAGGGATGCACTGGGAGAAGAGCAAATAATCTAACCCCTGTGTGCCCCAGGTGTTCTTCAGATAGCTGTTTCCATGCTGTCTGCCCCCAGGTTGTTTGCCTCCCTTCTCTCCAGGAGCAGGGCAGTGCCCTCAGTGCTCTATCCCAACCAAGCCTGCTGACCTTTAAAACTCAAGACCTGCTGGTTTCAAGAACTCAGGAAATCAGCCTCTCTCATTTTTCCAGCCAATGGCTTTAGGGAAATGTTCTCCTCCATGTTCCCATGTGTGTTGTACTCTCTCTTGCCCTTCTCTTCAACCATAGCTCCCTCCCCTCCACAGCACCCATGATCCATTTCTCCCCTAAACCAAGTCTCCACACTTCCTACTTTCTTCAAAGTGGCCTCTTCTCTCCTTTTAGTTGTGCAGTTTGTTCTATCAGTCTTCAGGTCGATTTCTGGGGTAATTACAGTGATTTGATAGTTATCTAGTTGTGTTCATGGGACAAGATGAGCCTAGGGTCCTCCTACTCTACCGCCATCTACAGAGTCTTTTTTAACCTAGTCCATTACTCTGTCTTTTAACTGACATATTTAGACCATTTACATTAATTATTGATAGCTATGCTGTTTTGTTAATTGTTTCCTCATTATTTTTATAGTTCTCTCTTCCTTTCTTCTTCTCTTGCTCTCTTCCCCTGTGGATGATACCTTTATTTAGTATTATACTTGGATTCCATTCTTTTTGTGTGTGTATTATAGTTTTTTGATTTGTGGTTACCATTAGGCTCATATTAACATATTATATGTATAGCAGTCTATACTAAGTTGATGGTTCTTTAAGTTCAAAAACATTTTAGAAGCACTAAATTTTTATTTTCCTTTCCATGTTTACATATATGATGTCATATCTTACATCTTTTAATTTTGTGTATCCCTTGACTGACTTTTGTAGACAGAAATTATTTTACTACTTTTGTGCTTTATTCTCTGTAGTGGCTTTATAAATGACTTATCTTCTACCTTTAGTACAAGTTTGCATTTACCTGTGAAATTCTTTCCTTTTATAATTTTCCTACTTCTAGTTATGGCCTTTTCTTTCCACTCAAAGAATGCCCTTTAATGTTTCTTGTAAGGCTGGTTTAGTGGTGATGAACTCCTTTAAATTTGTTTTTTTCTGGGAAACTCTTTCTCTCTCCTATTTTGAATATAAACCTTGCTGGATACATTATTCTTGGCTGCAGGGTTTTTTCCTTTCAGTACTTTGCATATTTCATGCCACTCTCTTCTGACCTGCAAAGTTTCTTCTGACAAATCAACTGAGAGCCCTATGTATGTAACTGTTTTCTTTTGCTTTTCTTAAAATGTTCTCTTTATCATTACTTTTGGCCATTTTAATTATGTATCTGTGCATGGACCTCATTAGGGTAATCTTGTTAGGGGCTCTCTGTGTTTCCTGGATCTGATTAGGGATTACTTCCCCAAGATAAAGGATTTATTGGTAAATTAAAATGGCACAATTTGCTGTTCTCGTTGAGAATCAACTACAGTTTTTGGAATAAGCATTGTCCAGGTTGATTTAAGACTTTGGTTAATTTCCACAGTTCAAAAAAATGTTGATTTTGACAATTTTTGTCCATTTGTTCATTGATTTTGTGGAGGGACAAGATTATGAGTCTTTTACTCTGTCATGATTGCTGACATCTCTCCTATAATAGTCTAAAAACATGTCTACAGGGGCACCTGGGTGGCTCAGTTGGTTAAGTGTCCAACTCTTGATTTCAGCTGAGGTCATGATCTCAAGGTTGTGAGATCAAGCCCTGCATCAGGCTCACACTGGGAGTGGAGCCTGCTTACTTTTCTGTGTGTCTCTCTCTCTAAAAAAAAAAGTCTACAATCTCTCTAGCATTCATTCTTTAAATGGTGGAGGCTATCATTCTATAAATGTGGGTTGTATTTAGTGACTCAATCATAATAAATAGAAAAAACTGGAAGTGATGATACATGACTCAGAAGGACTAAGTCACAAAAAGCATCTCTCTTGCTCTCTCTCTCTCTCTCTTGGATTATTCACTCTTGGGAAAGCCAACTGCTACATGGTGTGGCCCACATAGAAGGGAGTATTTCTACCCAAAACAATGTGATTGAACAATCGTATAAGTTAATCCTACAACCCAGTCAAACCTTCAAGATAACTGCAGTCTGAGCAGACTCCCTATCTCTAAGAGCCCAAGAGATGCTGTGCCAGAACTATCAACTAAGCTACACCCAAATTTCTAACTCCTACAAACTATGTAATTAATGTTTGTTGTCTTAAGCCACTAAATTTTGGGCGATGTTTGTTACAGAACAGTAGATAGCTCATGAACCCTCTTATACAAAAAGATTAAACTTTTTTTAAGAGCAGTCCTGAAAAATATAAGAGACGATAATCGTTTCCAGTGCTAATCAAATATTATCAGGTCAAAGCCTATTCAAATGGATTCTAGATATAGTTCTTGACAACTATGTGTTATACTTCTGAAATGATCTCTATAGAGAAGGAGAGAACATTTATAAGCAGAGGGTCAGTTTCTCTAGTGAGTTTGGAAGTTTCTGAGCTGATCTAGGAAAAATATGTGACCACAAGGTGGCAGTAGCATACCATGAGCTTTATTCAGGTAGTACTTTAATAGATTTCTATGAAGAATAGGGGATGGGTTAGTTCCTTACAGCATGGGAACTTCCAGAGTCTCACACTCAGAAAAGGAGGAAGCAAAGAAACTTCAAGGAAAGAAGGGAATAGGAAAGGGGTCTTACTGTCTAGGTAATACCACTCAGCATCAAGATGGGGACTCTTGGTCAGAGAGCTCCACAGGGCAGAAGTGGCTTGGAGTCATTTATAGCACTGGGGTTTACTTTATCTGTGGCCAGCAGATTTATAAGGGCAGTTTCACAAAGCATGCAAATCAGGCAAGCCCCAAAGGGCTAACAATATGCTTATAAGGGCTACATTTAAAGCAACTGCATAAAATGTATACATTTGTAAAAATTGTACGAATTTTTAAATGTGTAAAAAATTGAGTTTGCCACTAGTGGGCGTTTAAGCTAACTGTTCTGGCCTGTTGTGAAGGAAATACTGGAAATATACAGGGGCCATCTTTGGCTTATTTATACAACAGCTTCCCATGCCACTTAATATGAAGACAATCTTCAATGATATAGAGGTCTTTGTGGGTATGTTTAATATTTAGAAAATGTCATTCAAGACAAAATAGCCTCTTCCCATTGTATGTCATGGGAATTCTTCATTTGGTTCCCTATAGGGTAAATCACAATTAAATATTTACCTTGGGAAATGATTTTTTTGAAAGATAGGTTATTTACAGAGAACCAGCTAAGATTCACATTAAGCTCTGTATTTGTTTTCTATTCTTGCCTAAAAATTAACACTAACTTAACAGCTTTAAACAACACACATATATTCCACCATGTTTTCTATGGGCCAAGGTTTTGTGACAGCTTAGTTGCATCCTCTGTTTAGGGTCTCACAAGACTGTAATCAAGGTGTTAGCCGGACTGCATTCTCATCTGGAAAAATGACTAGGAAAGAATATACTTCCAAGTTCATTCACGTTGTTGGCAGAATTCATGTTCTTGTGGCCATGTAACCAAAGTTTCAAGCTTTTTGCTGGCTGCTAGCAGGAGATGGTCTTCAGATCCGAAATGATACACACAGTTCTCATTCCCATTTGCTTCTCTAACATAACTGCTTACATTGTCAAACCAGCAACGAGAATCTTTTCCTCCACTCTAAGACAATCTTATACAACATGATGCAATTATAGAAGTGATTTTTGCCATGTAACATAACCTAATCTAGGGAGTGACATTCCATCAACTTTGCCATCGTTTATAATTTGCTATTTGGTTAGAAGTCACAGGTACTGTGTGCACACAAGGAGAAGGGAATAAACAAAGGTGTGAATATTAGTAGATAAGAAATCACTAGGGGTTACCTTATGGTCTGTTTGCTACAAATTTATACTGAAAAATGACAGGACCAAGGGGTGTTGTTACATAGACATATTTCCCAGACTTAAGAAAATACCCAGCTGGGGCGCCTGGGTGACTCAGTCGTTAAGCGTCTGCCTTCAGCTGAGGTCATGATCCCAGGGTCCTGGGATAGAGCCCCACATCAGGCTCCCTGCTCAGCGGGAAGC
Organism: Eumetopias jubatus; assembly: GCF_037043125.1. Classification (NCBI taxonomy): domain Eukaryota; kingdom Metazoa; phylum Chordata; class Mammalia; order Carnivora; family Otariidae; genus Eumetopias; species Eumetopias jubatus. Next base: position 67,426,807 of record NW_028274817.1, read on the forward strand.
CTGCGTCTCCCTCTCTCACTCCCCCTGCTTGTGTTTCCTCTCTTGCTGTCTCTGTCAAATAAATATATAAAATCTTAAAAAAAAAAAAAAGAAAATACCCAGGTACTTTGAACTCTGTTTATAAAGTAATTTATTTGCTTTCCAATGTTTTTATTAATGCCTACAATTGCAATTTAGTCTTCAATAATAATTGGCACATTTAATAGTGTTACAGTAAAAAAAACACAACAAAACATTAACTTTATTTCTATTAGTCTACAAAAAAATCTTGATGGCAGACACTTCTGAATATATTAGAAAATATTTTATTTTGGGGATAAGGTATTATTAATATAGCCCAACTTAAGAACACTAAGTGGTTATAATGGTTCTCAAATAAATTTGCCAGAGTGAAGTGTAATTGCTCTACTGGTAAATTTTTCTTTTTCATTTTTAGCGGCGGGGGGGGATAGGGAGAGGGAGAGAATCTTAAGCAGGCTCCACGCCCAGCACAGAGCCCAACGCAGGGCTCAATCTCACAACACTGAGATCATAACCTGAGCCAAAATCAAGAGTCAGACTCTTAAATGACTGAGGGACCCAGACACCCCATCTACTGGTAAATTTTTCTAATTATAATTGCTCTTAAACTTTTAATGTTAACATTTGACAATATTAAGAAATAGAAATGAGAATTTTAATCTAACGGTTAAAAATTAGTCTTCCAAAATTAATTTGAGCATTCTAAGCCCTGAGATTTAAATTTGAAAGTGTTATTTACTACTTCACTTTACACACACATAAGGTTGTTGTATTAGCCTGGGTCTTCAGAGAAATAGTGTTCTGTTTCTGATATGTGTGTGTGTGTGTGTGTGTTTATTTGTGATATATATCAGATAAATATATATGTATATATACATATATATCAAATATATATACAGATATATATCATATATGTGTGTATATATATACATAAATACACACACATATATACAAATGTATAAAAGGAGATTTATTACAGGATTTGGTTCATGTAGAAGTCCTATGATGTGCTGTCTGTAAACTGGACAAATGGAAAATCTGGTGGTATAATTCAGTCTGAGTCTGAAGTTCTGGGAACCAGGGGAAACAATGGTTTAACTCTTAGTCAAGATTGAAAGTCTAGGGAAGTGGCGCCTGGGTGGCTCAGTTGGTTAAGCATCTGCCTTCAGCTCAGTTTCTGATCTCAGGGTCCTGGGATGGAGTCCGGCATCAGGCTCCCTGCTCAGCGGGGAGTCTGCTTCTCCTTCTGCTGCTCTCTCTCTCTCTCTCTCTGTCAAATAAATAAATAAAATCTTAAAAAAAAGAAAGTCTAGGGGAGGGGGGTGAGGTGCTGGTAGAAGTCTTGGCGTCTGAAGCCTGGGAAAGAGGAGTTCCAATGTCTGAGAGCAGGAGAGAGAATTCCTTTGTCTTTTTGTGCTATTCAGGCCCTCAACAGATTGGATGGTGCCCACCCACATAGGTGTAAGATATTCTTTATTTAGTCTACTGAATCAAATATTAATCTCTTCTGGATACACCCTCACAGACACACCAAGAAAAAAAAATGTTTTAACAGCTATCTGGGCATCACTAAGCCCAGTCAAGTTGAAGCCTGCTGTAGCTTTGTTAAATTAACATTTGTTAAGAACTGCACGTTGTCAAATGGTGATTCACAGCTCAACAAAAGACCGCAAGGGAAAGTGAAATAGAGAACTTCGTTATTCACAGGTCCTGGAAGAGGTGCATAGCATCCTCAAGAGGCCACACAGGGGAGTTCAAGGCAGGGTGCAGGCAGAGAGAGCAGGGAAGGACCTGGGGCACATGCCTTTATTAGGGTCTGCAGGTAGAGTGCTTTGGGGTTCTCAGGCTAAGGTCAGATTGGACAACACAAACCAAAAAGAGCAGGGTTTTGGTAAGTTTCTTGGGGGTCTTATATAAGAGGCGTAGAAGGGGAAGCCTCTGGCAGATGGGGAGCATGCTTATCACAAGAGCAGTTGCGGTAGTCATATCAGGAACTTACATTTGTAACTCTGTGGGCTGTTACCTAGGGAAGGCATTCTTGGGAGGGCAAGTGTCAGTTCAAGGTTCCTGCAGGACTCTTGGCCATAAATAATGGATGCTGAGGCAGGAATATTATGGAGTAGTTTAGCAAAACTCCCCAAAACACAAAAAAATTAACCTTCACGGTAGTCAATTACATATTACTCTTCATCCATCCTGCATTAAAAAAATACATTCACAATAGGAACACGAAGAAATTAAAAAAAAAAAATTCTGGTGAACCAAATAAGAAAATGTATACTAGAATGTATAAAATTTTAAAACATATGTATGAAATCTGTATGGTGTTGGGTCATCATACTGAATATAATTAAATATACTTTATACCCATATGATACCTTGCACTGAATTTTTTAAAAACTAAGATCTCACCATTGTTATATTAATTCAACAAATGGAAAACTGATGTACAGGGGAGCTTCAAACTTAAAAATGGGTTCTACATGTAAAATGTACTTGTAAAGTATTTTCATTTTGTCATTCAAACATCACTCAATCATACAAAAATATTTATTGAACAAAATTTAGTAGGCAGGCACTGTACTAACTTCTGGGATTGTATTTAGAATATCATTAATTCTACTGATCAACTTGGGGAAAACTGGTACCCTTACTACACTGGGTCTTCCAATCCATGAACAATGTCTCTCAACTAATTTAGGTTATTGACTTCTCCCACCATAATTTTGAAGTTGAAAGGTTATTTAACTATAAATTGAAGTTCTTTCATTAACACGAACTTATTTAGATTTTCTGTTCTTGGGAGAGTTGTAATAGTGTTTTAATATTTTTTAATGTCTTTAGGATACCCTAAAGTAGTAATGTCACCTCTTTTACTCCTAATTAGAATAATTTTGTCTTGTCCCTTTTTTTCTTGAAGATTTTGGCTGGTATCAAATGTATTGGTTTAAAAAACTTTTGCTTTTGTTAATTTCCCTTTATTGTTTCCCACTTTCCAATTTATTGATTTTTTGCTCTCATATTTATTATTCATTACTGTTGCTTGCCTTCACTTTAATTTGTTTTTTCTAGCTTTTTCAAGGGAAAGTTTCAATTGATTTAAAACCTTTCTTTAATTCCAATATAAGCATTCAATGTTAAAAATGTCTTAGTTCTGTGTTAGAAACATCCCAGTTTTGATATTATATTTCCTTTTTATTCAGTACAAAACATTTTCTAATTTGCACCAAAATTTCTTAGACCAACCAGCTTTTGGACAGGTTGTTGCTTACATTCCAAATATTGTGGTAATTATTACATGTTTCTGTTATTGATTTCTACTTTAATTCCATTATTGCCACAAATAATGCTTTCTGTGATTATATTAGATTTGATCAGATTTTCTTTTGGTCAGGTATATGGTGAATACTGCTGAATATTTCAAGCTACTGTTGTGGAATGGAGTGTTCCATAAATGTCATTTAAGTCAAGTTGATTGATAGTGTTCAGACTTCCACATCCATATTTTCCGTTTTAATAAATAAAAATGAGACAGTGAATGAATAATAATAATAAAGTAATGAATAATGAGAGTATAACTAAACTCTCCAAGAATAATTTTGGATCTATTTCTTTTTTCATTTTTTGTTTCATGTATGTTGAAAACCTGCAGTTAGTTGCAACCAAATTTAGGAATAACTTAGGAAATTTTCTCATTCCACCCTTCTTTTGATTCATGTTCACAAGATTTATCATTTTTCTTCCTGTTACTTGTAATATAACTTAGTTATTCTATTTAAAGTGGTATTCTTAGGACACCTGGGTGGCTCAGTCAGTTAAGTGTCTGCCTTCGGCTCAAGTCCTGCATCAGGCTCCTTGCTCAGTGGGGAGCCTGCTTCTCCCTCTGCTTGCTGCTCCCCCTGCTTGTGCTCTCTCTCTCACTCTGACAAAAAAATAAAATCTTAAAAAAATAAAGTGGGTATTTTTTTCTGGGTGATTTATATTTTTAACAAATTTAAATAATTATGGAGACACAGAATATTGCAAAAATAGTACTGAAAGTTACTCATACCTCTCATCTAGTTTTCCCCACAACACTTTACCATAACTCTAGTACAACATCAAATCCAGAAAAGCAATGTTGATACAAAGTGTGTGCATAATTCCGTGCTATTTTATCACATATGTAGATTGGTGTAGCCACCATAGCAATCTAAATTCAGAAATATTCCATCATTACAAAGATTTCCCTTGTGCTATTCCTTTATAATCACACCCACCAATACCCTCTGTCATACCTAACAGATGACAAGTAATAATCTGTTTCCATCTGAATAATTTTGTTAAGCAATCATGCATATGTGACCATTTGAAACTAGTTTTTCATTCACTATACTACTCTTGAGAAATATCCAAGTTTTTGTTTATGTCAACAGTTCATTCTTTTTTGTTGCTGAGTAGTATTCCATGGTATGGATGTACCACAAAATTTTAACCATTCACCTGTTGATGGAAAGGTAGATTGATTTCTGTTTGTGACTATTCCAAATAAAACTGTTGTAAATATTTAAATACAAGCTTTTGGTTAGATACTTTTCATTACTCTAAGATAAAAACCCATGACTACAATTATTGATTCGTACTGTGTGTTCAGTTTTAAAAGAAACTTCTAAAGTGTTTTTTAAAGAGTGGATTTGACATACCCATCAGGAATGTATGAGTTCCAGTTTCTCCACATCTTCCTCAGAATTGTGTATGGTCAATGTTATATACTTTAACTCTTGTAACAAGTATGTAATTTTATGTCATCATGGTATGTTTGGATTTCCCTAATTGCTAATGATCTTCAGTATCTTTCCATGTTCTTAGTGACATTTCTCTAGCCTCATCAGTAAAATGCTTTTACATGTCTTTTGCCCAATTTCTAACTATAGGGTTTGCATTTTTATTGAGTTTAAAGGTTATTTATGTATTTTAGGCACAAGTCCAATGACATATTAGTGTTTTCTGAATATTTTCTCTGAAACTGCAGATTGTCTATTTTCTTCATAGGAAACTATGCAGAGCAAAAGTATATAAGTTTAGCGTAGTCCAACTTACCAATTAATTTTCTTTAATGGGTTGTACTTTTGTTTTCATGTATTAAGAACACCTTGCCAATCAGGGAAATCCAAATCAAAACCTCAATGAGATACCACCTCACACCAGTCAGAATGGCTAAAATTAACAAGTCAGGAAAGGACAGATGTTGGCGGGGATGTGGAGAAAGGGGAACCCTCCTACACTGTTGGTGGGAATGCAAGTTGGTGCAACCACTCTGGAAAACAGTATGGAGGTTCCTCAAACAGTTGAGAATAGAGCTACCATACGATCCAGCAATTGCACTACTGGGTATTTACCACAAAGATACAAATGTAGGGATCCGAAGGGGTACGTGCACCCCAATGTTTATAGCAGCAATGTCCATAATAGCTAAACTGTGGCAAGAGCCAAGATGTCCACCGACAGATGAATGGATAAAGAAGAAGTGGTATATATACAAAATGGAATATTATGCAGCCATCAAAAGGAATGAGATCTTGCCATTTGCAACGACGTGGTTAGAACTGGAGGGTGTTATGCTGAGTGAAATAAGTCAATCAGAGAAAGACATGTATCATAAGACCTCACTGATATGAGGAATCCTTAATCTCAGGAAACAAACTGAGGGTTGCTGGAGTGGTGGGGGGGTGGGAGGGATGGGGTGGCTGGGTGATAGACATTGGGGAGGGTATGTGCTATGGCGAGTGCTGTGACTTGTGCAAGACTGTTGAATCACAGATCTGTACCTCTGAAACAAATAATGCAATATATGTTAAGAAAAAAAAAGAAGATAGCAGGAGGGGAAGAATGAAGGGGGGGAAATCGGAGGGGGAGACCAACCACGAGAGACGATGGACTCAAAAAAAACTGAGGGTTCTAGAGGGGAGGGGGGTGGGGGGGACGGGTTAGCTTGGTGATGGGTATTAAAGAGGGTACATTCTGCATGGAGCACTGGGTGTTATGCACAAACAATGAATGAACACTACATCCAAAACTAATGATGTAATGTATGGTGATTAACATAACAATAAAAAAGAACACCTTGCCAAGCCTTAGATCCTATATTTTCTCCTATCGTTAGGTCTAAATGTTTTATGTTTTGCATTTACATTTAAGTTTATGATCTATTTTGAATTAATTTGGGTAGAAGATACATGAGGTTTAGGCAAAGGTTAGTTTTAAAATTTATAAATATTTGACCCAGAACCTAGTATTGAAAATACCATCTTTCTTCTATTGAACTGGTTTTAGAAATTTGTCAAAAGCCCAAAAATAGGTATATTTCTGTGGGTCAATTTCTGGGTTCTCTATTACTTGATATGTCTCTTTCCCTTCATCAAAACCATGCAGACCCAATAATGGTGACAATTCAATGTCTTAAAATCAGGTAGAGTGATAACACTTACTATAAAAATCTTTTAATAAATTGTTTAGGCCATTCTAGTTACGTTGTCTTTCCTAAAGGGACATCTTAATTGCTTCTAAGTTTGGGCAATTATGAATACAGCTGCTACAAATATACATGTGCAGGTGTTTGTGTGGACATAAAATTTCAAATCCAATGGGTAAATAACAAGTACAATTGGTGGGTCATATGGCAAGATTATGTTTACTTTTTTTTTTAAGATTTTATCTATTTATTTGATAGAGAGAGACACAGTGGGAGAGGGAACACAAGCAGGGGGAGTGGGAGAGGGAGAAGCAGGCTTCCCACCAAGCAGGGAGCCTGATGCGGGGCTCGATCCCAGGACCCTGGGATCATGACCCAAGCCGAAGGCAGATGCTTAACGACTGAGCCACTTTACTTTTGTAAGAAGCTGCTGAAGTATCTTCTAAAGTGGCTGGCTGTACCACTGTGTATTCCTACTAGCAATGTATAAGAGCTCCTATTACTCCAAACCCTCACCAGAATTTGGAGTTGTGTTCTGGATTTTGATTAATTTAATAGGTGTGTAGTAGTATCTTCTCATTTTAATTTGCATTTCCCTGATAACATATAATGTGGAGTGTCTTTCATGTGCATATTTCCCATCTGTATATCTTCTTTGGTGGGATGTAAGTTAAATTCTTTGGCTCATTTTAAAATCAGATTGCATTCTTACTGTTGATTTTTCAGAGATCTTTGTATATTTTGGCTAATAGTCTTTTCTCAGATGTCAGTGCTTGCAAATGTTTTCAGTGTCTTTTATCAGTGTCTTGCAAATATTTTTTCTACCAGTTTCTGGCTTGTTTTCCTACTCTCTTGGCATTGTCTTTTGCAGAACACATGTTTTTAATGCTAATGAAATCTAGCTTTTCAATGATCTCTTTCATGGATTGTGCCTTTGGTGTTTTCCAAAAAAAGTCATTGCCATATCCAAGATCATCTAGGTTTTTACCTTCTAGGAGTCTTACAATTTTGCATTTTACATTTAGGTCTACGATCAATTTTTAGATTTTGTATAAGGTGTAAGGTCTGTGTCTAGATTCATTTTTCTCATGTGTAAGTCCCAACTGTTCCAGCAACACTTGTTGAAAGTACTATCTTTGCTCCATTGTATTGCCTTTGCTCCTTTGTCAAAGATCAGTTGCCTATACTGGACTTTCTATGCTATTCCGCTGATTTGTCTATTCTTTTGCCAAAACAACACTGTCTAAATTGCTGCAGCTTTGTAGTAGGTGAAGATGAGTATCTTCAGTTCTGACTTTGCTCTTTTCCTTCAGTGTTTGTGTTGGTAATTTTGTCTTTTGTTTTTCCATATAAATTTGGAATTCGTTTGTCAAAATCCACAAAATAACTGCTGAGATTTTTACTTGGATTGCATTGAATCCATAGACCAAGTTGGGAAGAACTGACAACTTGGCAATATTAAGTCTTCCTATCCATGAACATCAAATATTTACTTATTTCTTTTATTTCATTCATCAGTGGTTTGTAACATACTTTCTTAGATATAGACCTAATTATTTCATTTCAGTGTGTGTGTGTGTGTGTGTGTGTGCGCGCGCACACACGCTAACATAAATGGTATTACTTTTAACTTCAAATTCCACTTGCTGATTACTGATATATAGGAAAGCATTTGACTTTTAAATATTAACTTTGGGGGCACCTGAGTGGCTCAGTTGGTTAAGCATCTGCCTTCAGCTCAGGTCATGATCTCAGGATCCTGGGATCGAGTCCCACATAGGGCTCTTGGCTCAGCGGGGAGCCTGCTTCTCCCTCTCACTCTCCCTCTCTCAAATAAATAAAATCTTTAAAAAAATATTAACTTTGTATCATACAACCTTGCTATAATCACTTATTAGTTCTATAAATTTTTTGTTGATACTTTGGAATTTCTACATAATGATGTCATCTCTGGCAAAGATAAATGCCTCCTAATCGAACTGTATAACTATTATTTCCTTTTCTTGTACTATTGTTGGACTCCCAGCATATTTTTGAAGTGATGATGAAATATCCTTGCCTTGTTTCTGCTCTTAGCAGAAAATTGGCATATACCATCATTAAATATAATATTGCCTGTAGGTTTTTTGTATAAGTTGTTGATCAAGTTGAGGATGTTATGCTCTATTTTTAATTTACTGGGATTATTTTTTATCATGAATGGGTTTTAGATTTTGTGAAATGATTTTTCTACATTTATTGATATGATCATATATTTCTTTTTTTAGCTTGTGATGGTAGATTATAGGAACTGATTTTTGAATGTTGAAACCATCTCACACACATAGGATAAATCTCATATGGTTGTGGCATAAAATTTTTATACATTGTTGAATTTGATATGCTAATATTCTGTTGGGAATTTTTGCATCTGTATTCATGAGAGATATCGGTTTGTAGTTTCCTTATACTGTCTTTGTCTGGTTTTAATATATAGTAATGATGATTTCATTGTATGAGTTAGGAAGTATTTTTACAGCTTCTATTTTCTGAGACTGTAAAGTTGAGGTATAACTTCTCCCTTAAACGGCTGATAGAATTCCCCAGTGAATCCATCTAGACCTTCTGGTTTTCTTTTGGGAATGTTATTGATTTAATTTAATACGTAAAGGCTTTTACAAATCGCCTATTTCTTAAGGAATTTCACTATATTTAAATGATACTAATCTGTAGTTTAATTATATTTTTACTGCCTTTGCCTTTTGTATAATAACACTAGCCTTACAAAATGAGTTAGGAAGTGTTTTTCCTATTTTCTGGAAGACATCACATACAAATTGGTGATAATTCCTTAAATACTTGGTTCAATTTTCCAGTAAAACAAACTGGGCCTAGAGATTATTTTCCCAGGAGTATTTAAATTATAAATGTAATTTACTAAGTTGGTATTGAGTATTCATTTTCTTTTGTAAGTTATGATAATTTGTGTCATTTGAGGGATTGGTCCATTTTATTTAACATGTCGAATCCAAAGATGACAATTACTCAGTTTTCCCTTATTATCCCTTTAAGGTCTTTATGATTTATTGCTATCTCATTTCACTTCTGTTATTAAGGTTTTGTGGCTTCACCTTTTTGCCAATCTTAGTAGGTTTGTGAATTTCAATCTTTTCAATGAAACAGCTTTAATTTTTTCCATTGTTTCATTTAATTCATTTAATTTTAATGATTTTCTGATCTTATTTTCATTTCCTTCATTCTTCTTGCTTTGGACTTAATTTGCGATTTCTTTCCGTTTCTTAAGGTGTTTTGTTTACTGATTTGAAGTTTTTGCGTTTTATAAGTATTCAGTGATATAAATTTCAGCACTGATTGGGCTGTGTCTTTATATTTTAAATGTAATTAATTTTCATGTTTTTATTACTGTTAAGACACCATCTTTGACTAATCGCTTGTTTAAAAGTATGTTGGTTAGTCTCCAGGTGTTTAAAAATTTTCCTGTTATCTGGGCATGTGGATGGCTCATTCGGTTAAGTGGCCAACTCATGGTTTCAGCTCAGGTCATGATTTCAGGGTCCTGGGATTAGAGCCCCATGTCAGGGTCTGCACTCAGCAGGGAGTCTGCTTGTGGCTTCTTTCTCCCTCTACCTCTGCCCCTCCTCCCAGCTCCTGCATGCATGCACTCTCTCTCTCAAATAAATAAGTCTTTTTAAAAATAATTTCCCGTTACCTTTCAGTTATGTATTTCTACTTTGATACTGTTGTGGTAAAAACACTATATATGATTAAAACTCTTTCCAACATGTTGAGGTTTTGTGACCCAAAATATGATTTTCTACATGGCCTATGTGCATTTGAAAAGAAAGTACTTTGGTATTACTGAATGGACTGTTCTACACATGTCAATTAGGTCAAGGTAATTCATAGTTTTGATCAGGTCTCTATTTTCTAACTATTGTGAGAAATGTTGTACTTATCAATTCTATTTGTTAATTTTATTATTTCTGTATCTGTTATTGCTTTCTCTATTCTGGAGCTCTGTTGTTTGATGCATAAAATTTAAAACTGTTATATATTCTTAGTTGTTTTGTAATGCAACCTCTTTCTGGCCTCCACAGTTTCTGATGACAAATCTGTCATTTGCATTTTTTCCCTACAAGTAATGTATTTGACCCCCTCTGGCCACTTTCACAATTATCTTTTGTTTTCAAAGCTTTCATTATTAATGTGCCTCAGACAGATTTCTTTGGGATTCTAGGGTTTAGGGTTCAGTAAACTTTGTGAATCCATACGTTTATGTACTTTCAAACATTGGAGGAATCTTTGGTCATTATTTTGTCAAACACATTTTGGACTTACCGCTTTTTCTTCCCCCCTTTTACAACCCCAATGACAACAATGTGGACTTTTTTTTTTTATGGTCTCTAACACCATTGAGGCTTTCTTCATTTTTTTCGTTTGCTCTCTGTTGCTCAATCTGAATAATTTCAATTGCTTTAAGTTCACTAGTAAGTCTTCTCTGCCATCTCCATTCCATTTAGTTACCTATTATATTTTTCAGTTGTGAAATTAAACACTTGTTTTTTCATATCCTCTTTCCTGAGACTTTCTGGTTATTTTGTTTCAAGTGTTTGTAATTGCTTGTTAAATCATTCCCATAAGGACTGCTTTAAAATTCTCATCAGGGGGGCGCCCGGGTGGCTCAGTCGTTAAGCGTCTGCCTTTGGCTCAGGTCGATTCCAGGGTCCTGGGATCAAGCCCCGCATCGGGCTCCCTGCTCAGCAGGAAGCCTGCTTCTCCCTCTCCTGCTCCCCCTGCTTGTGTTCTCTCTCTCTCGCTGTGTCTCTCTCTGTCAAATAAACAAAATCTTTAAAAAAATAAAATAATAAAATTCTCATCAGGTAATTCCAACATCTGTGTCATCCTAGTTTATTTAATAATGGGTGATTTTTTAATCCTATACTAGACATTCTGGGTATTCGAGACTCTGCAATTAATTTGAATCTTCTCTTTTTACAGACCTCCTTTGAGACAACTCTGGTAAGGGAGGGAGTTTCTACCATCTAAGTACCAGGTAGGGGTGAAAGTACAGATTCTCCCCTTGGCATTCTTTAAACTGAGTGAGGAAAGGCTCATTGCTGCTGGCCATATGTAGGTATGAGAGAACAGCATTTTTTAATTTTTTAAATTATATCAAAATCTTGTTTTGTTTTTTTAAAGATTTTATTTATTTATTTGCTAGAGAGAGAGTGAGAGCACAAGCACAGGGAGCGGCAGGCAGAGGGAGAAGCCGGCTCCCCGCTGAGCAAGGAGCCCGATGTGGGACCCGATCCCAGGACCCTGGGATCATGACCTGAGCCGAAGGCAGCCGCTTAACCAACTGAGACACCCAGGCATCCCAAGAACAGCATATTTTATTAATGCTCCTCACCATATGTCCTCCCCAGGTACCAAGATGGATGGACCTTAATGAGAGCTGGATGGTCAAAGTACCAGCTTACCACATGCATCTGAAAACCAACAGGGAGAGGGAAGGGCTCTTCATTTTGCTGTATGTGAATATAAATCCAAGATGTCCGCAAGGCCTCTACTTATGCTGTGATGGGATTAATGTTAACACTGTGAAGTAGACTTTGCTGTGCAGTGGATTTTCTCCGATACCATCCTGACACTGGTTGAGGGGGCGATGAGAAGCTCATTATAGCTTGGCAGTGCTGAAGTCTATGATCTCCACTCAGCCTTTGCTGATGGCAGTGTGGATTGAGTGATTTTTATCCTGAAGTTTGAATGGAGTAGGGCAATATTATCTAAAAGTTATTTGATGGGTTGTCACTGTCTAGAGAGAACCCTTTCCCTAGGGCTTTGTTCTGTTTTGATTTTGGTCTCTGCCTGGAGACCTATTTGCCAAATTCTCCAACACTTAACCTGAGATATATTAGGAAAAAGAAAAAAAAAAAAACAACAAAACCCGGCAACTCAGCACCTAGTTTTCCCTTGGGTCCCATTTGTCTCTTGCTGATGTCCACTCATTTCTTCTTCTTCCTATTTACTTATATTTGTTATAAGTAGGCTCCACACCCAATGTGGGGCTTGAACTCATGACCCTGAGATTATGAGTTGTGTGCTCTACTGGCTCTATCTGGCTCTATCTGGCTGGCACTCCTCCATTCATTTCTTTTTCAGTCTTCTTATATGTCTTTTATATATAAAGTCCAGGGTTTTTTTTTTTTTGCAAATATGATAATGCATTTATTCCACTAATCTCGAGCCAAAAATTATAGACCATGTAGAATGAATGGATTTGGTTGCTATATGTCCATTCTTTTATTATTTATCTCTCCACTTTCTAAAACTCCATTTTTATTCTTTCTTCTATTCCTTTGGATTATTTGAATATCTTGTAGTATTCTACTTTAATAAATTTTTTAGTATGTCTTCATATTTTTGAGAGGTTTCTCTAAGGATTACAATACACACACCTGATATTTTCCTGTCTACTAAACATTAATATATTACTACTTAAAATAAAACCTACAAATCTTAGAACCACATATGTCCCATTACTATCTGTGTCATAAGCTGTTAACTGTGATTTTGTCATACATGCAAGCTAAAAGCTTGTTACAGTTTTATGAATTCTGGCAGAAGAGCTAAGAATCATGCATCAGTGACAGAAGATTTTATTACTCATGACACAGTAAGAAGCATGAGCATCTTCACATTAATTTCAAGAGGAGTCTACACTGGTTCTTCAAGCCTCCCAACACATTCCAAGAGGGCAATGAGAAGTGGTCTAGGTGGATTATGCACAGGTAATAGTTTTGCATCAGGTGAGGAATCCCAAGTTTAGGAAACCTGAATATTTTGGCTTCTCCATATACTGACTTTTCCAGTAGGCCCAAGGGATTAATCCAGGTACCACAGGATGTATTAGTGATTGCAGAGGCTTCTGCTTTTGCCTGCAAGTTGGGACCCTAGGTCAATTCTATAGTCAAAACAATCCTGGCCAATGAGTTGAAACTGACCTGACTGCCTTACAGGGACTAGATGAAGGAATCTTAGTGACTTAAGCACCCCATTGATTCAGCTTTCCTTGATGCTTTGTTTCAGGTGGGGGAGCAGGAAATAAAGTTTCCCAGAGAGGGATAGCTGCAACATTTTTAAGCAATGAGATAACCCTAGGGCCAGGTTTTCTGCATTCTTAAAAACACTAATGTCATCTGACAAACAAGGTTTGTTGGACTCTTCTCCCAAAATGGGTAATCTGTATGTTTTAAGAGGTTTTGGACATTCCCTCTGTCCCAGAAAGAAACATTATTATTTGGAAATTTTAAAAACAAAACTAAAAAACCTGCTCTCTGCTAAAGTTACCTACATAGGTGTTTTACCTATGTGATAATTTTCACGTATTTTACCTATAAATATATTGAAATCCCCCCTCAGACATTATAATTTTGTTTCCAAGAGTCATGCACACATAAAAGGAATTAGTAGAAAAGGTTATCCTATTTGTCCAGACATTTACTACTACTGTTGCTCAAACTTTATCCCTGAAGTAACAAGTTTCTCTGTGGTATCATTACCTGAAGAATATCATTTTTTTTTAAGATTTTATTTTCTGTGAGAGAGCAAGCGAGTGCAAAGTGGGGGCGGGAGGGGCAGAGGGAGAAGCAGACTCTCCACTGAGCAGGGAGCCTGATGTGGGACTCGATCCCAGGACCCTGAGATCATGACCTGAGCCAAGGCCAACGCTTAACCAACTGAGCCACCCAGGTGCCCTATCATTTCTTTTAGAGCATTTCCATGATGAAAAAAATCTCTAGTTTTTCCTTCATCTGAGGGTAACTTTATCTTGAATTCATTTTAAAGGATATTTTTGCTTGTTATGGAATTCGGGATTTATTCTTTACCTTCAGCACCTTAAAGATGTCTTGTCTTCTGGACTCTATAGTATCTGACAAGAAATACAATCATTCAAAATTAGTTATCCTATATGTAATACAGTGATTTTTGGTAGGAACTTTCAAGATTTTTTCATCATTCACTTTCATCAGTTTGATTACATTGTGTATTGGTATACATTTAGGTTTATTCTCTTCAAGGTCACAAGTCTTCTCAAACATGTACATTTGTCTTTCACTGAATTTTAGAAATTCTTTCCTCAAATTTTTTTTCTGTGCCTATCTCTTTCTCCTATCTTTTTGGGACTCCAACCACACAAATGTTGAACCTTTTGAAATTGTCACATAGATTCTTGAAGCCCTAATTTTTTTTCAAAATGTTTTTCAAATTTGATAGTTTCTAATTTTCAGGTTCGCTGATCATCTGTCACCTTAAATCTGCTATTGAACTCATTCATTTTTTACAAAAAAACTTAGACATTTTATTTTTCAGCTTAATAAATTCCACCTGGTTCTTTTAAAGTTTTATTTTCTGAGAACTTCTATTTTTTAATTCATCTTGAAAGTATTGACATATCATGGAATATAGTAATAACGGCTGCTTTAAAATCTCTAGGATAGGGATGCCTGGGTGGCTCAGTCGGTGAAGCGTCTGCCTTCGGCTCAGGTCATGATCCCAGGGTCCTGGGATCGAGCCCCGCGTTGGGCTCCCTGCTCAGCGAGGGGCCTGCTTCTCCCTCTCCCACTCCCCCTGCTTGTGTTCCCTCTCTCGCTGTCAAATAAAATCTTAAAAAAATAAATAAAAATAAAATCTCTATGATAATTCCAAAATCTCTAATATCCTGTGTCTGGCACCTATTCATTGTCACATATTTCCCCTAGTTCTTTGTATTTTTGGATTGTTGGGCATTTTGCACATTATGTTGTAAGAATCTGATCTCTTTAAAAATCTCCTGGACAATGTATGTGTGAATGCCCTTTTAAAAAGGCAATCAATTCAGTTAGGTTCAGACCACAACTTCGATCTCCCCTTTTATGAGAATTGTTTCCAATATCTAGTTTTCAGTCTTTACCATGATGATTTGGGTCTACCTCACATATGATTCTCTGAGTTCAGTCTGTAACATGGATGGGGCTTCATATTATAAATTCCAAAAGCTATTTCTATGTTTTATTTTGGACTATCTCATACATGTTCACATTGAAGATGAGCTCAAAAAACTGCTTCAGTTCATATACAAAATAAGGAGATCCCCTTCTTCACCTCTCTCATCTCTAAAATTACTCCAGCTCCAAAGGGCTTCTTTTTCTCACTCCAAAGTAGACTAGATGCATGCCTTGTCTGGATATTAAGCCACATTTGTTGCCATGAGATCTGCACAAATGGAGTCACCCTTGGGAAGAGCAAAAAATGGAGAATTAACAGAATTAACAGAATTCTATGCACTCTTCTATTCGCAAGGGTCCCCTTTTGCACGTTGCTCTAATAAAGATGGCTTTTCCTCCTGCAGACTTCAGTCCCTCTGCCATCACCATCATGCAATTCCAGAACTGTAGCTGTCTTTAGGGAAAATCCAGGAGGAAGGACGCCAGAAGGAAGGGAGAGAGATGGGGATGGAGAATAAATATGAATAAAAGTATTTCCTATATACTTCAGCTTACAAGTACCCAATAGCCAGTGAGCTGGCCAGAAAGATAAGGGCTCTCTAAGATTTTCTGTCTATGCTCATTTACAGTTCTGTACTAGTGATGCCCTCAGACCAAAGCCAGAAGTAATTTATACATTTTTCCTAGGTTATACAATTTGTTGGCATATAATTGTTCATAGTAGCCACTTAGGATCCTTGTACTTTTGTGGTATCAGTTGTAATGTCTCTTTAATTTACTGAGTCCTCTCCTCTCTTTTTCTTGGTTAGACTATCCAGTTTGCCAATTCGTTCTTTTAAAAAAGCTCTTGGTTTCATTATCTTTGCAGTCTCTATTTTATTTATATCTGCTCTTTATTATGTCCTTCCTTCTTTGAACTCAGTCTTAGTTTGTTCTTTGTCTAATTTCTTAAGGTATAGAGTTAGGTTGAGATCTCTTTTTTATTAATGTAGGAATTTATTGTTATAATTGTCTCCCTTGGAGCTGCATCCTATAATTTTTGGCATGTTGTTTTTGTTTTCGTCTCAAAATATTATTTCCTTTGGATGTTTAGGCTAATATTTTTCATAAAACATTGTAGTTTTCAGGTATCACTTCTACAAATGTCATTTTCTAGGTTTCCCCCTCTATTTCTAACACTGGCATAACATACATGTTAGTACGCACAATGGCATCCCACATTTCTATGAAACTTTCCTTTTTCCTGTATTCTTTAAATTGTATGTCTGTCAATCTGTATTCAAGCCCACTGATTGTTTATTCTGACAATTCATATTACTGTTGAAACACTCCAGTGATTTTTGTTTTCTATTTGTCTATACTTTTCAACTCCAGATTGTCCCTACGGCTCTTTCTACAATTCCTACTTATTGATACCATTTGATGAAACACTATCTTCATACCTGTACCTTTTAAAGCATGGTTTCCTCTAGTTCTTTGAACATATCTTTAACAGCTGATTTAAAATATTTACCTGCTAAATCTGATATGTAGGCCTTTAAATGTGGGTTCTGCTGCCAACCTCTTTTGCTTTATGGTGACATTTTCTTCTTTCTTTGCAGGTCTTGAGATTTTTCAGCTCAAAAGTACGCATTATAAATGATATATAGTAGCAATACTGGCTAGTTAACCACAAGATGAATCCAGGGCTGGTAGTTACTGTTCAAATTTTTAATATGTTAAGTGACTGACTGGACTTTTAGTGGTCTCTTTCTCCCATGATATGATAGGAGCCTATGTTACTGCTCCTCAGAGGGCACAGCCCCAGAAATGTCGTTATCCTAGGATGGCAGTGCACAATTTCTATTCTTGTACATACTGAGCTGCTAACCTACACTAATTGTAAGTTAATTTTCCTATCACTTATAACAATGCTCTGGGGGCATATCTTACTGTATATTCTAATCCAATTAAACTCGGGCCATTTGCAGGGGCAGTTTATGATGCCAGTCTTTGTTCTGACAACAGGAATGCTATTCTTAACTCTTTACCTGGTTCTCTGTGGCAAATTAGCCTAGCCTAGGGACAATCTGGAGTTTAGCAAGTTGCTCTCATTAAACTACCAGCTAATTACTTAACACCAAATTATCATTTTTTAAGACTGCCCATAGGCTTGAACATCCCCCTACTCTTTTAAATAAAATTTCATCAGGGAGGGCTTCAGAACTCTGTTCTCATGTTCTGCCTGTTCTACTCAGCAACATTTATCATCCAGATGCACTGAGCTGTGCGTGGCGGGGGGGTGGGCGAAGTGACTACCTTGGCTTAAAGTAACAGCCCAGATTTATAGGGATTAGCCTGTTCTCAACTTGCCTCACCTGGTATGGTGTATCAATGGTCCAAACAACCTGGGGTGAGGATAAGAGTATTCTGAGCATATCAGGCCTGAGGAAGAGCTTCTGCTCTATGTGTCTGGATTGGGAGAACAGAAGTCCTCTTCCTATCAGCTACAATTGCCTGGAAGTGAGGATCTACAAAACTGAGCTGTGGGGATATGGAATTTTAGCATCACTCCATTCTGGACAATAGACCTCAACTGTTAGCTAAAAGAGAGGGATCCCTGTATTCCTCACTGCAAATGCTTGGAGTGGTCCCACTGTCTTGCTGAATTGAGATGGGAGAACTGAGTGGTGGTTCAAATGCCAGAGAGTCTTGTTTTTATTCTGTTTTAGTACAATTCTCAAAAGTTTTTCATTTGCTGTATGCCATTAGAATTTCAAGAGGTGTTAAACTGTTGTAAATTTTGCTCATCTCACCAGTTATATTTGTTTCCCTGGAGAGTACATTCAAAAATCCTTACACTGTCATTTAAAAAATGGAAACACCTCAATTTCACAAGTTTTTATTCTTATCATTGTCAATTCTTTGATACTTTATTCTTTCAAAGCTATTATCTTTATCCAAGGAATTAATCAAATTGGCATTTTAAGTTTAAGGGGGGGGCATTAGATAGGTGTTTTAGATTCCCAAACTAGAAATGAATTCCTTCTTTGGTAAAGCAAACTTGTCTTTTGAACTTCTTTTTCTTTTTTTTTTTAAGGACTACATTACTTTCGTTTATTTTAATATAAGTTCTATGCCCAACTTGGGGCTCAAATTCACAATCCCAAGACCAAGAGGTGCACTAAGGTGTCTCAATAAGTAAAGGACAGAGCTTGCTTTTCCCCCCAACTTTTTAAATCTTTCATATTTCACTCTTAAAGCTACTGTTGTCCAACAACATTTATGTATCACAGTACTTACTTATTGCAGCATACCCTACAATGCTTCCTTTTCCTAATTATTGAATTCCATCATATGGTCAAATTTTACCATTTTTCCTATTCCTTAAAATTAACTTGCACTTGGGGCGCCTGGGTGGCTCAGTCGTTAAGCGTCTACCTTCGGCTCAGGTCGTGATCCCAGGGTCCTGGGATCGAGCCCCACATCGGGCTCCCTGCTCTGCGGGAAGCCTGCTTCTCCCTCTCCCACTTCCCCTGCTTGTATTCCCTCTCTCACCGCGTCTCTCTGTCAAATAAATAAAATCTTTAAAAAAAAAAAAATTAACTTGCACTTGCTAATAAATTTCTTCCCTTATTAACAAAGACAGTAGATCTAACCAAATTTCTAGATTACTTTAAGAATCTCACCACAGTGGGAAGAAAATAACCTAAGCAATCCAGATACTACGGAATTTCTAATAATTATATAAGCAATAGATAGAGAAGACTGCACATATATCAAATGAAGTGAATATGGACCAAATATAATGCTATGCTAATGTTTTTCTTGCACAGTAATGAGTAATGACTGGTGAGTGGTTTGCAAGACTCACTGTAATTTACGTTACTTTTACAATTTGTACTATTTTTCAATTTTCTTGTACTAATACTAGTGCCCACACTCAGTATCTATTGTACACTTTCACATTCATACAAAACACAGAACATCTGTCACATTATCACATTTGATTCACATTTAAATCATTAGAGTTCATCCATGTATGGATGAACACATGAAACAATGATTTAGGAGAAAAGAATAGGTATGTAAATGGTTAAAGAGCTTTTGCCTATCAGATAGTGCAACCAACTTAATCAAAAAATAAGGAAAATGGTAACCATAATAAACTTTAAGTGCCCCACAGGTGTTCATCAAAAAAGAAATAATAATTCCACTTTTGGAAATGATTGGAGAATATATAGTACACTCTGGAGAGGATCTTCAGTAATTGGTATTTTAATGTAGTTTTAAAATTACAAAATCTTATACACAGAAGACAGTATAAATTATATGTATATTTAAAGACTAATTTGATGAGCTTAATGAAGAAAATATTTCTAGTATCACTAAAGTGGCATGTATTCTACTTTAATTATATTTTCAACCAGAGGAACCACTTTCCTGAATTTTGTTAATACATTCGGCTTCTTTGCTGAAAAGAATGTGAGATACATGCATAATGTATAGTTACAGTTCATTATTTTTCATTGCCATAATCCACTAAAAGAAAACACCACAAAAATTAATATATCTATTCTGGTGATAGACGTTTGCATGTTTTCCAGTTTAGAGCTATTATGAATAGTGATGATATAGACATTAACACGTCTTGAGGTGAACATATACGTATCTTTGTGGTCATATACATGTAAGTTAAATTTTGGAATCACAGGATATGTGCATGTTCATTAAAAGGTCTTCTAACATGACTTTCACCAATCATACTCCCACCATTACTCTATGAAAGATAATTGTTAGCAAAATACTCACCAATATTTGGCATCCTCAATCCATTTCATTTTAGCCTTTCTAGAGGGTATTAGTACTGCTTATAGTTTTTGTTATTTCTCTGTTGCCAAATGAACTTGAGGCCCTACAGCTGTGTTTTATGTGGAAAATGCTCAAGTCTTCAGCAATCTCCTATGGGATCAACTGCCAATTTCATATTGATCCCAAGAGTTTAGAAATTCAGAAAACTCAGCATTTTGCAAAAAGTTAAGATATACCTATTATAGTCTTTAATCTCATAACATTTTAATTAGTTGTAATAAATATATTGCAAATTACCTTAAATAGACCCAGACCAAGGATTAGTAAACTACACCATGCAAGCCAAATCTGGCTCTCCACCTATTTTATTTTTTAGGTAACTAATTCCTTTAATTTTTTAATGAGGTTAACACCCACATACACAAAATTCACCATTTTATTAAAAAATTTTTTACTTAAAAATTTTTTAGTTTACACACAATGTTACATTGGTTTCAGGTGTAGAACAAAGTGAGTCAATGCTATACATTATGCTATGCTCACCACAAGTGTAGCTACCATCTGTCACCATACAATGCTATTACAATACTATTGACTATTCCCTATGCTGTAACCATTTTAATAATTTTAAATAGTACAATTCAGTGGCTTTTAGTACATTCACAACCTTGTGCAACCATCACCATGGTCAACTATTTTAATAAGGCAGTAGAAAACCCAAGACTTATTAAGCAGTCATTCTCCATTCCCCATACCCATACTTCTTGACAACCACTAATTTGCTTTGTTTCTGTGGATTTACCTCTTTCATATTTCATGTAAAATGAATTAGGCCCTTATATGTTTGTTTTCATTCACTTAGCATAATGATTAATAGGAATATCCATGTTATACTGTGTATCCATAATTCATTCAACTATAAAGTTGAGTAATATTGCATTTTTTGGATATACCAATTTAAACATATAGTACATCATTAGTTTTTGATGTACTGTTCAACGACTCATCAGTTGCATATAACACCCATGCTCATCACAACACGTGCCCTCCTTAATGCCCATCACCCAGTTACCCCATCCCCCGACCCACCTCTCCTTCCGTGACCCTGTTTGTTTCCCAGAGTCCAGAGTCTCTCATGGTTTGTCTCCCTCTCTGATTTCTTCCCATTCAGTTTTCCCTCCCTTTCCCTGTGGCCCTCCACACTATTCCTTATATTCCACATGAGTGGAACCATATAATTGTCTTTCTCTGATCGACTTATCTCATGTAGCATAATACCCTCCAGTTCCATCCACATCAATGTAAATGTAGGTATTCATACTTTGAGGGCTGAGTAATATTCCACTGTGTATATATATATATAAACACCAAATCTTCTTTATCCATTCATCTGTTGAAGGACATCTTGGCTCCTTCCACAGTTTGGCTATTGTGGACACTGCTGCTATGAACAATGGGGTGCAGGTGCCTCTTCTTTTCACTACATTTGCATCTTTGGGGTAAATACCCAGTACTGCAATTGCTGGGTCATAGGGCAGCGCTATTTTTAACTTCCTGAGAAACCTCCATACTGTTTTCCAGAGTGGCTGTACCAGCTTGCATTCCCACCAACAGTGTAAGCTGGATATACCACTTTCATCATCTCATGAATACTGGAGTAGTCTCCACCTTTCAACTATGATGAATAGTGTGGCTATACACATTTGCATACAAAAATTTTATTTAAAAATGGATTTCTTTAACTTAGGGACATAACTTGGTATGGAACTGCTGGGTCATCGAAATTTTATATTTAGTTCTTTTTTTACTTCTTAGTACCAAGCACTGTGTTAGGTTATTTATTTTATTGAAGTATAATTAACTCACAGTGTTATATTAGTTTCAGGTGTACAATATGATGATTCAACAATTTTACACATTACTCAGTCATAAAAAAAAAATGAGATCTTGCCATCTGCAACAACACAGATGGACCTAGAGAGTAAAATGCTAAGTGACAAGACAAATACTATATGATTTCACTCATATGTGGAATTTAAGAAACCAAACAAATGAACAAAGGAAAAAAAAGGGACTCAAGCAAAGAGAACTGCTGTTTGCCAGAAGGTAGGTGGGCAGGGGATGAGTAAAATGGATAAAGGGGAGCAAGAACATACTTACTGTGATGAATACCAAGTAATCTCTTTATTTCTGAGGAACCACCATCCTGTTTTCCACAGCAGCCTCACCATATGACAGCTCCCCATAGCAAAGACCAAAAATTCCGATTTCTCCATACCCTTGCCAATATTTACTATTTCTCATTTTTCATGTAATAGCCATAGTACTGAGAGTGAAGTGATAGCTCATTTATTCTAAATTGAATTTCTCAAATAAAAAGTAATGTTAAAGATTTTCATGTACTAATGGCTGCTGGTGTATCAACTTTCGAGAAATGTCTTACTTAAGCTCTTGGTGCATTTATAAGTTGGATTTTGTTTCTGACTTTTTTTTTAAAGATTTTATTTATTTGACAGAGAGAGACACAGTGAGAAAGGGAACATAAGCAGGGGGAGCAGTAGAGGGAGAAGCAGGTTTCCCCGCTGAGCGGGGAGCCCGATGTGGGGCTCAATCCCAGAACTCTGGGATCATGACGTGAGCCGAAGGCAGACGCTTAACGACTGAGCCACCCAGGCACCCCTTGTTTCTGATTTTTAATTGCAAATGTTTATATATTCTGCAAGCTAGTACTTTCTCAAATATGTATTTTCCAAGTATTTTCTATTTTGAGGGTTGTCTTTTCACATTCCTGACAGTGTTCTATGGTACACTATGGTTTATAAGTTTGATAAAACCCAATTTAATCTATTTTATCTTATCATGATTTTACTTTCAGGGTTATACCTAAGAATCAACTACCAAATTAAAGATCAGGAAAATTTAACTATATTTTCTATTAATATTTTTATAGTATTAGCTCATACATTTGATTGATTTTGAGTTAATTTTTGTAAAGGGTATAAGGTAAAGGCAACAACATTGTTTTCTAAGTTGCTATCCAGTTGTTGAAGGACCATCTGTTGAAGACATTATTCTTTCATAATTGAATGCTCTTGGCAACCTTCTAAAAATCAATTAGCCATAGATGTATGGGAGTATTTCTGGACTTCTAGTTCTATTCCTTTAGCCTATATATCTATCCTTATACAAATACCACGCTGTTCAGATTACTATAATTTTGTTGTAAGATTTGAAAAAATTAAGTGTCAATCTGAAATTGTTTTTCAAGATTGTTTAGGCTATTCAGGGTCCTCTGCAATTAGGTATCTATTTTAGGATCAGTTTTTCCATTTCTGTAAAAGAGACAGTTAAGATTTTGATGACTGTATTAAATCTGTGTATCACTCTAAGGGCTTACACCATGCTAAATTATGCTTTCCAGTAAATGAACACAGGATCTTTCCACTTGTTTAATTTTCTTTCAACAAAGTTTTGTAGACTTAAATTTACAAGCCTCCCACCTACTTGAATGTACCCTATTTTATTCTTTATGGTAATATTGCAAATGGAATTGTTCCCATATTTTCCTTTTTGCATTGTACATTGCCAGTGTATAAAAATACAACTGATTTTTGTTTATTTTGCATATGCTCTGAAACTGCTGAATTTCTTTTAAGCTCTTTTTCATGCAGATTCTTTAGGACTTTCTACATGTAAGATCAGGTCATCTGAGAACGCAGTTGTACTTCTTCCATTCCAATTTTATTCTTTTTCTGGCTAGAACTTCTAGCACAAAGTTATTTACCAGTGGCATCCTAGTTTTATTTGTGGTAATCAAGGTACAACAGACTTTTCCCATTAAGTATGTTAGCTCTTTTTCATAAATGCCTCTCAAATCCTGTTGAGGAAATTCCATTCTATTCCTAGTTTGTACAGCTTTGTATATCATGAAAGGGTGTGGATTTTGTCTAACGGTTAATCTGAAACACATTATGTGGTTATTTTCCTTTGTACTATTAATGTGCTGTATAAAATTAATTTACATATGTTGAACCACCTTTTCAATTCTGGAAAAAATCCCATTTTGCTCATGGGGCATAATCCTTTTAACATGTTGCTACATTTAGTTTACTTGTACTTTATTAAGGTTTTTGGCATTTATAGTCATAAGGTACACTGACCTATAGGTTTTGTCTTTATGTTTGTCCAACATTGGTATCACAGAAATGTCTCAAAATGAGTTAAAGTGCTCCCTCATTTCTATTTTCTGAGAGAGGTTAGAGAGGTGTTAATTCTTCAACATCTGAAAGAACTTACCAGTGAAACCATGTGGTACTAGGCTATTTTCTTTTGGCATATTACATTTTAAAACATAATTTCCTAATGTGAAATCTATGTAACATTAAAGTAACAATTTTAAAGTAAACAACTTAGTAGCATTAAAGCACATTAACTCAATCTAGTTGCAAAATGTTTACCTCACTCAAAAGTAAAACACTATAGTCATTAAACAGTTTCTCCACACTCCCTCTCTTCCCAGGTCCTGGCAGCCACCAATCAAAATTGTTTTTCAAAGGAATTATCTATATGTATGGAATCATACAACATGTGAAGTTGTGTGTTTAGTTTCATTCACTTAGCGTAATGTGTTGTAACTTCATCTACACTACAGCATCTATCAGTAATTCATGACTTTTCATGACTAATATTTCCTTTTATGCATATACCAAAATTTTGTTATTTTGTACATTTGCACTTTATTCTACAATAGCTGAACCATTTTAAATAGCAGTTATGTAGACAGGTTTTGATATATGCACATTTTTGCCAACGCTTACTTTTTTCATGATTTTTATTTTTTTTTATTTTTTTTCTCCTTTTATAGCTTCAAGAACCTAAAAACTATATAGCCCAAATCTTCCTTATGTTTCAGATGAGGAAACTGAAGCTCAGAAAAGCCAAGTGGTGGAGTGCCTGGGTGGCTCAGTCATTAAGCGTCCGCCTTCGGCTCAGGTCGTGATCCCAGGGTCCTGGGATCGAGCCCCGCATTGGGCTCCCTGCTCAGCGGGAAGCCTACTTCTCCCTTTCCCACTCCTGCTGCTTGTGTTCCCTCTCTCTCTCCGTCTCTCTCTTTTTATAATAAAATCTCTTCGCTTGACTATTGAATCCCTTTTTCTCTGATTCCGGAATTGTTGAAGTCTGGCTTTTAAAAGGGATGGAGGATTGCGTTGGATATGCAGCAGTAAAATCTTTCTGTAATTTGTTGGCATGGCTGGAACATTTTTTGTCAGGGTGTTGGTCTTTGTGTGTCGAGTTAACCATCTTAGCAAAGTTCTGTGACATGTTCCATTTGTCTGATGAAAAACTCTACTACATGTTCTTCTAAGTACCTGTGAAGCCAGGATGAGAGCGGGTGCAGCCCAGATGTGAACAGAGCACTGCCCAAATGTGTCCTACTGGCAAAGTTCCTTGTGTCAATGTTCATGACAGGATGTCATGGGCCTAGAATCTCTTTGGGTCTCCCTGGGCTGAATCTGGGTTACCCAGCCTTCCCGTCGCTCTTTTTCATGCTTTTTAAATTACAAACTAGTGGATGTGAAATGATCTCATTGTGGTTCTGATTTGCACTTCATTTATGTCTAATATGAAGAATCTTTCATGTTTTTTGTCCATTTACTTTGAAAAAATGCCTTCAAAATGTTGCCCATTTTTATTTTTTTAAAGATTTTATTTGAGAGAAAGAGAGCACAGCAGGGGGAGGGGCAGAGAGAGAGAGGGAGAAAACAGACACCCCACTGAGTAGAGTTCAACGTGGGGCTCAATCCCAGGACCCCAGGATTATGACCTGAGCCAGACGCTTAATGACTGAGCCACCCAGGTGCCCCAAAATGTTGCCCATTTTTTAATTGAGTTGTCAATTTGTTGTTGAGATGTAAGCAGGTTTTAAAAAAATACATAATATATTCTTGATACAAGACCCTTATTTAGTATATGGTTTGTAAATATTTTCTCATCTTCTGCATATTGTCTTTTTACTTTCTTGGTAATGTCTCTTGATGCATTAAAGTATTAAATTTTGATAAAATTGAATATGTCTCTTTTTGCTTCTGCTTTAGGAATCACAATTAAGATACCATCATCAAATCCAAGGTCATTAAGATTTATTCCTGTTTTCTACTAAAAGTTCTAGAGATTTAGCTCTTGTATTTGGAATGTTGATGCATTTTGAGTTTTGCAGAGGGTGTAATGTAAGGGTTCAACTTCATTTCTTTGCATGTTGACATCAGGTTGTCCAAACACTATTTGCTGAAGGGACTGTTCATTCCTGTAAATCATCTTGGGACCCTCATCAATAATGAACTGAATATAGATGTATGGATTTATTTCTGGAACCTCAATTCTATTCCAGCTCTATTCTAATCTTTGAAAGAAAAACTTAAGTCCTCTGACTTTATTCTTTTTCAAGATTGATTTGGGTATTCAGAAACCCTAGCAATTCTGTATGAATTTATGGATTAGCTTTTTCACTTCTGCATAAAAGGCTGTTCAGCTTTTGAAAGGTATTGCATTGATTCTGTGGATTACTATGGGTGACACTGACATCTTAAGAACATTGTATTACAATGCATGAACACAGGATGTTTTCCCATTTATTTATATGTTCTCTAATTTATTCCAGTAAAATTGTTTTTTGTTTTTTAAGTAGGCTCCACGCCCACCACAGAGCCCAATATGGGGCTCAAACTCACGACCATGAGATCAAGACCTGAGCTGAGATCAAGAGTCAGACGCTCAACCAACTGAGCCACCCAGGCACCCCTATTCCAGCAAAGTTTTGCAGTTTTCACTGAACATGTATTTTACCTCCCAGGTTAAATTTATTCCTAGGTATTTTCTTTTGTATGCATGAAATTATTTCCTTAATTTTTTTCAGGCTATAATTAGCTAAAAAAATGCAACTGATTTTATGTATTGATTTTTTACCCTTTAACTTTGCTGATTCTGTCTTAAACTGTGCCCTATAGGTGTTACTGAGGTTGAAACTAGCAGAAAATTTAGGCAGAGAATTTAGAACTTGTGTTTCAGAGAACTGTTTTCCTCTGATAGTCATTGTGTCTTTTCAGACCCCAATAACAAATCCACTAGCTGTCTCTGCAGAAGCCTGGACTTTCAAAAGTCAACTGATATGGTTCCAACCTATGAACATGCAAAGTCCTACATTCCTTACCTAAGATAACGAGCCCAAGATCCTATCTAGTTTGTACCAGTTCTGAGTGCATGCACAGAGCTCCTTTTCCTTGTCTTAACCTCCTGACCGTCAGGGTTTGAAGTCTGCCTCATTCTCATGTTAAATCTCCACACCAAAGTGAAAAGTGAACATGGATGTATGTTCCATATGTTTGCTCAATGAGCATGTTCCATCTTTCCTCATGAATAGTCACAAGTTTCCCCAACCATTTCATCAATATATATGTAATCTCAACCCTTATGATTATAAAAAACTTGTTCTCTTCCACTTTGGGGAGGCGGATTTGAGGCTTGCCCTCCTGCCTCCTCATTTGGCTGCCTCTCAAATAAACCCTTTCCTCACTGCATACTTTTATTATTTTAAAAATGCATGGATTCATCTAAACAGCACCAACCAAAAACTTCCATAACCAACAAAGTAACTTGTCTACACTCATTTCATACTTAACCTCAGGAAAACATCAATTTCTTCTGTGTTGTTATACTTGGCTTTTACCAAAACATCATCTTTATGTAGGCATTTTCAACATAGATTCTTTCACCTACCAAAATCCATTTGAAATTCAACTATATTGCTCATGTATCAATAGTTCATTATGCATTATTGCTTAGTATTAAATTATATGGATGTAGCATATTTTATTCATTCAATACCCTTTTCAGGGTCATTCAAGTTCTTCCCAGTTTGGGCTGACAAAAAAAACAAAACTACTATGTTGAGATGGTACACAACACTAATAAGCAGTTCTGTTATTATTTTAACTTGGATAAATACCTACGAAAGTAACTGCTTGGCCATACAATGTGCTTGTATTGTATGCTTGGCCATACAATAGATGTAGGTTTAATTTTGTAAGAAACTGACAAACTGCTTGTACAAAGTGCATGTTCCATTTGATAAGCAATGCATTTAGCAGCACTTGGAAATGTTGGTTTTCTCTTACTCAACCATTCTAGATGTTTAGTGATATTACAGTAAATTTAATTGCCATTTCCTTAATGACAAATGAATGCTAAGTATTTTTCTATTTGCTTATGCATTTTCTTTAATAAAATGTATTTCTATCTTCTGTACATTTTATTGTGACATAATTCATATACCATAAAACTAACCCTTTTTTACTACCCACTTATCACTCTTTCTAATCTCTGAAAACTACTTGTGTGTTCTCTTATCACATAATAAATGGCATTTTGTGTCTGGCTTCTGTCACTTGTGTAATATTTTCAAATTCATCCATACTGTACCAAGTATCAGTACTTTATTCTTTTTATTATAATTTCACTTTCTTGACATGTCTTGCTTCAAGCATAAAAGTTATTGATTTTGATGAACTTTATGTATTTTGCCTTTGGCTGTCTGTGCTATATGTCATTTCAAATCCAAGGTCATGAAGATGTACAAATGTTTTAAGAGTTTGGTAATTTCAGATCTTAAATTGATTCATGCTGTCATCATTTTTACAGTGTTAAGTCTCTGGACCAACTTCATTCGTTTGGAACGGGGATATCCACTTGTCCCAATATTATTTGTTGAAAAATATATTGTTCTCCACCGCGCTGTCTTGACACGCTTGTCAGTAATCAATTAATCATATATATGTGAGTATATTTGTGGACTTTCAAGTCCACATATGCCTATGTAACCTATATGTCTATCCTTACAATATTACTATTCTTAATTACTGGATTTTTGTACTAAATTTTAAAGTGTTCTCCATTGTAGTCTTTTCAAGATTGCTTGTCTATTCTGTATCTGTATTTCCATGTGAATTTTAGAATCAGCTTGCCAATATCCACAAAAATGCCAGTTGGAACACCAACATGAGACTCACTAAATCTCGGGATCAATTTGGGGAGTAGTGCATTTGGGGGGGGGTATTCATTTCCTAGAGCTAACAAACTACCATCTAGAAAGCTTAAAACAAGAAAAACTGGTTCTTCCACAGTTCTAGAGACTAGAAGTCTGAAATCAAAATATTCATAGCCATGCTTCTCTTGAAGGCTTTAGGGGAGAAAACATTCCATTATTTCTCTAAGCTTCTGGTGTAGCTAGCAACCCTTAGTGCTCCTGGATCTTGCAAAAACATTACTCCAATCTCTGCCTTTGTAATCACATGCCATTTTCCCTGTGTATCTCTGTGTCCTCTCCTATTCTTATAGGGACACCAGTCACATTGGATTAAAGCCCCAACCTACTCCAGTGTGACCTCATATTAACTTAATGACATCTGCAAAGCCCCTATTTCCAACTAAGGTCAAATTCATAGGAAACAGAGGTTAGAAAGTTCATGTATCTTTTAGAGGTACATAATTCAACCAATGACACCACCTTAACATTACTAATTCTTCCAATTCATAAACAAGATCTCTGTCAATTTACTTCTCGAATTTCTTGTAATGTGGTTTTCACTGTAAGTCTTACACACTTTTGTTCAATTTATGCCTAAATATCTTATTCTTTTGGATACTATTGTAAATGGAATTTTCTTAGTTTGATTTTCAGATTCTTCATTGCTACTGTACAGAAATACATCTTATTTTCCCATAGTTTTCTTATAACCTGCAATCTTTCTGAAATCATTTATTAGATCTTATTTTATGTGGGTTACCTAGGATTTTCTACATAAAAGATCTTTTCATCTGTGAATATAGTTTTTCCTCTTCCTTTCCAATCTAGATGCAATTTGTTTTTCTTGCCATAAATAGAATTTCTAGTATAAAAAAAGTAGTGAGAGCAGAATTCGTGTCTTGTTCCTGATCTCAAGAGGAAAGTACTCAGAACATTTAACATTAAGTTTCTTAACTGCAGGTTATTCCTTAATAGCCATTAACTGGTTGAGC
Organism: Eumetopias jubatus; assembly: GCF_037043125.1. NCBI lineage: Eukaryota > Metazoa > Chordata > Mammalia > Carnivora > Otariidae > Eumetopias > Eumetopias jubatus. Next base: position 67,457,128 of record NW_028274817.1, read on the forward strand.
AAATTACCTTCTATTGCTAGTCTGTGAAATGTTTTTAACACAAACAGGAGTTGGATTTTGCCAAGTGCCTTATATGCATCTACTGCACTTATGTGTATTTTAAAAAGTGGGCTAATGGGGCACCTGGGTGGCTCGGTCGGTTAAGTGTCCAACTCTTGGTTTCAGCTCAGGTCATGATCTCAGGGTCCTGAGATCAAGCCCCGAATCTAAGTCTGGCTCTGCGCTCAGCAGGGAGTCTGCTTGAGATTCTCTCCCTCTGCCCACCCCCACTCACGTTCTCTCTCTAAAATAAATCTTTTTTAAAATAACATGTGGGCTGCAGCTTTTAATGCTGTTGAGTTTTAAAGTATTTCATATATTCTACACAGGTATTTATCAGATAAATGTGTTGCAAATATACTCTCCTACTCTGTGGCTTTTCATTTTCTTAGCACCTTCCCTTGAGAATATAGTTTTCATTTTGATAAAGTCAAATTTACCTATTTTTCTCATTTATGGAGAATGCTTTTGGTGTCCTATTGAAGAATTCATTTCCTAACCCATGGAGTTTCTATTTTACTGCAAAAGCACCACAGATTTATTTACTTTTACATTTAGTATATGATCAACACTGAGCTAATTTTTTATAATGTGCATTAATTTTTTCTAGGTTAATTTTGTCAAGGTTGACTTTGTATTATATATAGCCAGTCAGTACCAGCATCATTTGTTGCAATGACAACTCTTTCATTAAATCAACTTCAAACCTCTGTAAAAAGTATCTATGGACCATATTTGTATAAGTCAACTTGTAAACTGTCTTCTCTGTTCCATTAATTGATGGCTCTATCCTTAGGCAAAAAACACACTGATGTCATGACATAGATTTGTACACAGGATTTGAAATTATGAATTTTTTTTAAGATTTTATTCACTTTAGAGAGAGAGAGAGAGCACAAGCAGGGGGGAGGGGGAGAGGGAGAAGGATAAGCAGACTCCCCGCTGAGCAGGGAACCCAACGTGGGGCTCGATCCCAGAATCCTGGGATCATGACCTGAGGTGAAGGCAGACACTTAACCAACTGAGCCACCCAGGAGTCCCTGAATTGTGTTTTCTTCAACAGTTCTACTTTGAGATTTTGGCTCTTTCAATGATGATGACTTTCCATATAAATTTTAGAATCATTTTGTCAGTATCTAGAAAAATACCTAATCTTAATTAGGATATTATTAAATCCATATAAATCTATTTGGGAGAATAAACAATATTGAGTTTTCAACTCATGAATAATCTGTTGCTCCAGTTATTTGGGCAGTGTTTTGTACTTTTCAGCACACATACACAGTGTATCTTTCACTGTATTTTTACTTTCCTATAGATAGTATTCTCTTTGTGGAGTTCTAATAGTCACAGATTTCTGTTACAATGCCTTAAATAAAGTTTGAAAATACCACTCAAATTTCAGTTACAATGGTGTAGAAACTGAGTAAATGGGTAAAGTAAAAAGATTCCCTGTTATCTTCTTTCCAAAAATTATGTAAATAACTAATGCACATCATGTTCACTGACTACTCCTGTCACTTCTTAAAGATAAGATTTTTTTTTTCTGAGTTGATGCGGGTTCACAGAAAAATTGAGGGGAAGGTACAGATATTTCTCATATACATGCTGTCCTCATACATATCCTCCCCCATTATCAACATATCCCAACAGAATGGTACCTTTGTTAACAACTGATAAACCCACACTGCCATATAATCACCCCAAATCCCCAGATTACTGTATGGTTCACTCTTAGTGTTGTATATTCTTTGGCTACATAAAATGTGTAACATTATCTATCATTAAGATAGAGTATTTTCATTGCCTTACAAATCCTCTGTGCTATACATATTCATCGCACTCCTCCCTAACCCCTGACAACCAGTGATCCTTCAATTTTCTCCACAGTATTCACCTCATATAGTTGGAACTATTATGCAGCCTTTTCAGATTGGCTTCTTTCACTTCATAATACGTACTTAGAGCTCCTCCATGTCTTTTCATGCCTTCATATTTCATGGTTTTAGCAATGAATAATGTTTGTCTGGATGTACCACAGCTTATTCAGCCATTCACCTACTAACGGACATCTTTGTTACTTCCATCTGGGCAATTATGAATAAAGTTGCTATAACCATTCATGTGCAGACTGTGTAGACATAAGTTCTCAACTTTTTGGGTAAATACCAAAGAACAGGATTGCTGGATTGTATGGTAAGAGTATGTTTGCTTTTTTAAGAACCATTCTGAATCTCTACCAGCAATGAAGGAGTTACTGATATTCCACATTCTTACAGTGCTTGATATTGTCAGTGCTTCAGAATTTGGCCATTTCGATAGGTCTGTAGAGGTATCTCATTGATGTTTAAATTTACATTTCCCTTTTCTTATGTTTACATCATATCTGTATATTTTCTTTGGTGAGGTGTCTGTTAAGGTCTTTGGCCCATTTAAAAAATTGGGTTATTTTCTTATTGTTGAGTTTTAAGAACTCTTTGTATATTCTGGATTAACAGTCCTTTATCAAATAGGTCTTCTGCAAATATTGTCTCACAATCTATGGCCTGTCTTCTCATTCTCTTGACATTGTAGTTCACAAAGTAGAAATTTTTAATTTAATAAAGCCCAGCTTACCAATTATTTCTTTCAAAGACCATGCCTTTGTTGTTTTATCTAAAAAGTTACTGGCATACCTAAGATCATCTAGGTTTTCTCCTATATTATCTTCTAGAACTTTAGATTTGCATTTTAAATTTACTATAAAATGCTTGGGAACCATTGAGTTAATTTTTGTAAAAACTGTTTTAAGGTCTGTGCCTAGATTCATTTTTCTTCCCTATGCATATCGTTGTTCCAGCACTGTTAGAAAGACTACTTTTGCTCCATTGTATTGCCATTATTTCTTTGTCACAGATCTGTTGGTAATATTTATTTGGGTCTATTTCTGGCTATCTATTCTATTTCACTGATGTATTTGTCTATTTTTGGATAATACCACAGTCTCTTGATTACTGGAGCTTTAAAATAAGTCATGATGTACAGTAGTATCAGTCCAGCTCTGTCCTTCTCCTAGAGTAACGTGTTGGAAATGTAGGATCTTTTGTCCCTGCATACAAACTTTAGAAGTAGTTTGCGGATATACACAAAAATCCGCAAAATCTGTGGATTTTGATTAGGATTACCTTGAGTCTATCAATCAAATAGGAAAGAACAGACTCTTGAAAATATTGAGTCTTCCTTATCCATAAACATGAATCTCTCTCCATTTATTTAGTTGAGTTCTATCATCAGAATTTAAAAATTTTCCTCAAATAAATCTGATATATATTTTGTTAAATTTATACTTAAGTATTTCATTTTGGGAGATGTCAAAGTAAATGGCACTGTGTTTTTAATTTCAAATTCCACTTGTTTAGTGCTGGTATATAGAAAAGCGATTGACAAAAACCTTGTATCCTGTAACCATGCTAAAATCATTTTAGTTCCAGTTTGTGTGTGTGAATTTGGATTTTCTACATAATCATGTCATCTGCAAAGATAGTTATATTTTTCCTTCCCAATTTGTATTCCTTTAATTTCTATGTTTTGTCTTATTGCTTTAGCTAGAATTTCCAGTACAATGTTGAAAAGAAGTGGTGAGAGGGAACATCCTTACCTTTTACCTGATTTCAATGAGAAAGCTAGTTTCTCACCATTAAGTATGATGTTAGCTATAGGTTGGTTGTAGACAGATCATGTTTATCAGGCTGAGGTAGTTCCCCTCTAATCCTAGTTTACTGCAAGATTTCTTATCACAAATGGGTGCTGGATTTTGTTAAATGCCTTTTCTACATGTGTTATTATGATCATTTTTTTTAGTCTGTTGATATGAGGGTTTACATTAATTTTCAAATATTGAAATACCTTGCATACCAATTCCAAATTCTACTTAGTTACCATGTGTAATCATTTTCATACATTGTTATACTTGACTTGCTAATTTTGTTGAGGATTTTTGCATCTATGTTTATGAAAGATATTGGTCTGTAGTTTTCTTGTAATGACTTTGGTTTTCACAGAAGGGTAATGCTAACCCCATAAATGAGTTAGGATAAATTCTCTTAGCTTCTATCCTCTGAGATTGTTGAGTATCAGTATCCTCCTGTCCTTTAGAGTTCAGAAGAATTTATCAGGAAGCCACCTGGGACTGGTGCTTTTGGTTTTGGAAGGTTATTAATTATTGATTCAATTTTTTCATAGATATAGGCCTAATGAGATTGTCTATTTTTATTGCTTTGGCAAATTGTGTACTATCAGACAACTGAAGTTGAAAATGTTCCTTTAGTATCTACCATATTCGTTCCTCTTTTCTATTTGTTGCCCTTTTTCTCTGTTTCTATTTTGTCTTCTAATCATTTTCTGCTTTTTGTGGTTTTAAAGGAGTATTTTTTTTTTTTAAAGATTTTATTTATTTGAGAGAGAGAGAGAATGAGAGATAGAGAGCACGAGAGGGAAGAGGGTCAGAGGGAGAAGCAGACTCCCCGCTGAGCAGGGAGCCCGATGTGGGACTCAATCTCGGGACTCCAGGATCATGACCTGAGCCGAAGGCAGTCACTTAACCAACTGAGCCATCCAGGCGCCCCAGAGTATTTTAGACGATTCAGTTTTCTCCCCTTTATTAGCATATCAGTTACACTTCTTTTGTAACTATTTTTTAGCATCTGTCACAGTTTGCAATATACTTTTACATTTACAATTAATCTAAGTCTGTTTTCAAACACCACCATATCATTTCCTGGGTACTGTATCTCATAATAACAAAATAATCCTAATTCCTCCCTTCCACTCCTGTATCACTGCTTTATTTCACTTATATGTAAGTATATGTAAGCATATACATATGTGCATATGTCAAAAACATATACATATATGTAAATTTATTGTTAATATTAGCAAACTATTTACCTGTTGGATCAAGAATAAAAAAAAAGTTTTTATTCACCTTCACTTATTTCTTTGATGCTCTTCCTTACTTTATGGGAAATCTGAATTTAATGCAAATGTAATTATAACATAACTGGCTGACAATGGGAATGATTACATTATCATAATATGAGACCTCTACATAAGCACCTGTAGGAACTTATCAATATAAATGAGAATAATAATTGTGCTGAAAAGAATGAAGATGTCCAATAGGGAGTGACATCAGCAAAAAGAAATTTTATACTAAAGAAAATTTCATAAATACATGACATTGAAAGCAAGATAGATGAAATGTTGAAAGGAAATCTGAATTCAGAAAGGGAGAGGGCCAATTCAGCAAACTGTAAGATACTCCTTATCATAAGTTTAACAGGAAGAAAGCAAGCGCTATTAAAACTTGGTAATTTTTAATGAAATAAAGTACTCTTAATTTTAAATGATTCTAATGTTTCATATTGTAATATGAAAATTACTTTAAATAGTATTCTCATTTCCCTATACATTTATAATTAACAGTAAGAGAATTTTTTGTATTTTGACAAAAAATTTTTCAGGTAATGGAACTGTTATTTTTCCATTAATAAATATTGATTTGCATGGTTTCAGCTAGCAGTCATTTTTACAGTCCCACAATATTCTGCAAAACAAGACTTACCCATATCTCATGGGGTTTTTTGGGGGGGAGGGGGTGATACTGTAAATTAAATTTTGATTTCTAAATATACATGGCTAGTATATCAAAATACATGCTCTTCATTGTTTTTTCCTACCTTACGGTCCTGGGTAGAACTTCCAGTGCTAAGCTGAATAGCAGTAGTGAAATCTGAAATACCTGCCCACTTCCTGTTCTGAGAAAGAAAAAACAATCTTTAATAATTAATATAACATTATCATCAGTTTTTGAGATTCTGTTTATCACATTAATAAAGTTGCCTTATTTTCTAAATTTGCTAACAATTTTTATAAGGAATGGGTTTAAATAATGTCAAATGTTTTTCTTTTTTGCATCTATGGAGATATGTTGCCTCTTCAGTTTGCTGGTATGATGAATTATATAAATGACTTCCAAATACTCAATTACTCTTTCAGTTCTGAACCAGACCAAATGCCGTCGTGTATTAACCTTATTATATATTGCTGGATACAATTTGGTAATACTCAGTAGAGAATTTTTATGTCTATGTTCATGAGTAATATTAGTCTACAGTCTTTATTTATGATACCTTTCTGTGGTTTTGATATCAGGGTAATGCTGGCCACATGAAATGAAGTTGGAATATAACTTTCTCTTGTACTACTGGGTGCCTGGGTGGCTCAGTCATTAAGCATCTGCCTTCAGCTCAGGTCATGATCCCAGGGTCCAGTTCCAGCCCTGCATAGGCTCCCTGCTCAGCGGGAAGCCTGCTTCTCAATCACCCATCCCCCTGCTTGTGCTCCCTCTCTCTCACTGTCAAATAAATAAAAAAATCTTTAAAAAAAATGCTATTATGTCTTCCTTAAATATTTAGAAGCATCCATCAATGAAACAATTATGGTTAGGAAATTTTCTTTGTTAGAAATATGTACCTCAATTTAATTTCTTAAGAATGATAAAAATAGTCATGTTTATTTCCTGTGAAGTGAGTTCTGGTAGCTTCTGATACTTAAAAAAAAAAAGGGGGGGTCAGCAATGCCTGGGTGGCTCAGTCAGTTTAAGTATCTGCCTTTGGCTCAGGTTATGATCATAGGTCCTGGGATCGAGTCCCGCATGGGGCTCCTTATTTAGCCTGCTTCTCCCTCTGCCTGATGCTCCCCCTGCTTGTATTCTCTCTGGCAAATAAATAAAATCTTTATAAAACATAAAAATAATATTACCTCTACAAGGAAGAAGCTTTTGGCTTAAGTGATTTTTTTCAGTTTTTTTGTTTTCAATTTCATTGATCTCTGCTCTTTATCATTTCCTTGTTTGCTCTGGGTTTTAGTTGCTCTCTTTTCCTATTTTCTTAAGGTAGAAGCTTAGATTAATGGCTCAAGACATTTTTAGTTTTACTAACATAAACATTAAATGCTGTAAGTTTCCCACTAAAGTACTGCTTTAGATGCGTCACAATAGTTTGATATGTCAGACTTTCATTCCTGTGAGGCTTCTTTTGTGTACTGATTTTAGAAATCTGTAGTTTAGCTTTTGAATATTCAGAGATTCTCCAAATATTCGTTATATATATCACTTGTTTAAATCTGTTATGGTCACAGAACATATCTCACATTATGTCAACTATTTAAAATCTGTTAATGTCTGTTTATAGCCCAAAATAGGGTCTATCTTGTCTAGGGTCTATGTGCACGTGAAAAGAATATATTCTACTGTTTTCAGTAGACTATTCTAACATACCAATTAGGTCGATTGCTGGTAATTTTTTTCTAGTCTGTCAAATACTGTTAGCAATATAGATTCTCCAGTGTAACCACAGATTTGTCTGTATTTTTCTTCAGTCCCACCAGTTTTACTTCATGTATCCAGGATCACTTTTATTAGGTACATGTACATCTATGATTATTGTCCACTCTGTCCATTTATCATCAGGAAATAACATCTCTCCTTAACATTAGTAATAACCCTTTATCCTGAAGTAAATTTTATCTGATATAGCCACTTAAATTTTTTTTTTAAATTGAAGTGTAGTTGACATACAATGTTGTATTAGTTGGAGGTGGACAAAACAGTTACTCAACAATTTCATACATTACACTATGCTCAACATGATAAATGTAGTTAGCATCTGTCACCATATCATGTTACAGTATCATTGACTGTATTTCCTATGCTATATTTTTTTCATCCCTGTGACTTTATTTTATACTCGGAGTCTGTAACCTTTTAATCCCCTTTGCATATTTCGCCTATCCCCCCACCCCCTTCCTTCTGGCAACCACCAGTTTGTTCTCTGTATTTATGATTCTTTGCGGTTTTTTTGTTTTTCTTCATTTGTTTTCCTTTTTAGATTCCATATATACATGGAATCATATTAACTGTCTTTCTTTGGCTGACTTATTTTACTTAGCATAATAACCCATAAGTCCATCCATGTTGTCACAAATGGCAAGATCTCATTCTTTACAGCTAATATTCCATTGTATATAAATACCACATCTTTATCAATTCACCACCTATTGAGAGACATTTGGGTTGCTTCCATAACTTGGCTGTTGTAAATAATGCTACAATAAAAACAGGGGTGCATATAACTTTTTGTTTCTGTTTACTTTAGTAAATACTCAGTGGTGGGATTACGGGATCATACGGTATTTCTATTTTTTTGAGGAGCCTCCATACTGTTTTCCACAGTGGCTGCACCACTTTATTTCTAATCAGCAATGCACAAGGGTTCCCTATTTTCCACATCTTCATCAACGCTTGTCTTTTTTATATTAGCCATTCTGACTGATGTGAGGTGGTATCTCATTGTGGTTTTGATTTGCATTTCCCTTATGATTAGTGATGTCAAACATATTCTCATGTGTCATTTATCTGTATGTCTTCTCTGGAAAAATATCTGTTCAGATCCTCTGCCCATTTTATAATGGACTGTTTTGTTGGTACTTAGTTCTTTATATATTTTGGATATTAACCCTTTCTCAGATGTATCATTTGAAATATTTTCTATCATTTAGTAGGTTGCCTTTTTATTGCATGGCTGGTTTCCTTTGCTGTGCCCAAGTTTTTTATTTTGGTGTAGTTTCAATACTTTATTTTTGCTTTTGTTTCCCCTGCCTTAGAAGACATCTAGAAAAATGTTGCAATGCTGATGTCTAAGAGATTACTTCCTATGTTTTCTTCTAGGAGTTTTATGGTTCCAGGGCTCACATTTAGATCTTTAAGCCATTGTGAGTTTATTTTTGTGTATGGTTTAAGAAAGTGGCCCAGATTCTGGACAGCTACATGTAAAAGAATGAAACTGGGCTAGGGGGCTGGGGCTTGCTGAGGCAGCAGGCCATTTAGGGTGCCCAGACCCTGCTACTGTCTGCACTACCAAAGTGGAAGGAAATATAAACAGTAGTGCTCCACCAGCCCTTCCAACCCTGAAGAGAATTCCAGCAAGCCACCTACCATTTGGTGGAGGATTAGTTCCCTTATATTCTAGTTGCCTTTTTCAAATATAGTTTTTCTGTGGCCCAGGGCAGATAAATCTGCTCCTGGTCCCTCAGTACTATACTTCTCTACTGCGGTTGTTAAGCATCAGGGGTGGGTTTCTCAACATTACTGTGTCTCTTCAACTATTCTCTATGTTGTCTCTATCCTTTGTTGTGCAGAAGCCCTCAGTTGTTTTTTTTTTTAATTTTATTTATTTATTTGACAGAGAGAGACAGCTAAAGCAGGAACACAAGCAGGGGGAGCGGCAGGCAGAGGGAGAAGCAGGCCTCCCGCTGAGCAGGGAGCCCGATGTGGGGCTCAATCCCAGGACCCTGGGATCATGACCCGAGCCAAAGGCAGACACTTAACGACTGAGCCACCCAGGCGCCCCCTCAGTTCTTTTTCAGGGGGAATTATTCTATATCTAAGTACAGATTTAGTGTCTGTGAAGGAGGTGAGTTCAGCATTACCCCGTGTCACCATCTTGGAACCTTCCCCCAACCTTTTTTTGATTGGTGTTTACATGCTATTATCAAGTTCTAATCTTTTACCTTAACATATCTATGTTAGGATATTGAAAGAAGGTATCTTGTAGATAGCATATAGTTGGGTTATGATTTTTTAAATCAAATCTGACAGGCTCTGAGGTTTGCTTGATCATTTACATTTACTCTAATTATAGATACGTTTGGATTTATGTCTACCACATTACGATATTTTGACTGTCTCCTGCATTTTGTATTTCTTTACATGTTTTAAACATTCTGTTTGTGTGACTTTTGGGTTACACTTCTTTGGGGAATTAATAATTTAGAGATTTTTTTTTAAGATTTTTATTTATTTATTTGAGAGAGTGAGCACAAGCAGAGGGAGCCACAGGCAGAGGGAGAAGCAGACTCCCCACCAAGCAAGGAGCCTGACGTGGAACTCAATCCCAGAACCCTGGGACCATGACCCAAGCCGAAGGCAGACACTTAACCGACTGAGCCATCGAGGTGCCCCTAGAGATTTTTTTTTTAAGATTTTATTTATTTGAGAGAGAGCGCGCAAGCAAGGGAGCACAAGCAGGGGGAGCAGCTGAGGGAGAGGGAGAGGCATACTTCCCACTGAGCAGGGAGCCCAGTGTGGGGCTCGATCTCAGGACCCTGAGATCATGACCTGAGCCAAAGGCAGACACTTAACTGACTTGAGCCACACAGGTGCCCCTAATTTAGAGATTTTTTTTTAAACTTTAATTAAAAATATAATCTTTGTCAGTCTCTTCAACAAATGGTGTTGGGAAAATTGGACAGCCACATGTAGAAGAATGAAACTAGACCATTTTCTTACACCATATACAAAAATAAACTCAAAATGGATGAAAACCCTAACTGTGAGGGGCGCCTGGGTGGCTCAGTCAGTTAAGCGGGTGTCTTTGGCTCAGGTCATGATCCTGGGGTTCTATGATCGAGCCCCATGTCCGGCTCCCTGTTCAGCGGAGAGCCCGCTTCTCCCTCTCCCTCTGCCTGCCACTCTGCCTACTTGTGCTCTCTCTCAATCTATCTGTCAAATAAATAAAATCTTTAAAAACAAAAAACAAACCTAACTGTGAGACAGGAATTCAACAAAATCCTAGAGGAGAACACAGGCAGCAACCTCTTCAACCTTGGCCAAAGTAACTTCTTGCTAGACATGTCTCCAAAGGCAAGGGAAACAAAAGCAAAAATGAACTATTGGGACTTCACCAAGATAAAAAGCTTTTGCACAGCAAAGGAAACAGGTGGCAAAACCAAAAGACAACCTACAGAATGGGAGAAGATATCTGTAAATGTCTTATCAGATAAAGGGCTAGTATCCAAGATCTATAAAGAACTTATCAAACTCAACACCTGTTAGAATGGCTAAAATCAAAAAGACAAAAAAGGATGTGGAGAAAAAGGAAGCCTCCTGTATACTGGTGGGAATGTCAACTGGTACAGCCGCTGAAGAAAATAGTATGGAGGTTCCCCAAAAATTTGAATATAGAAATACCATATGATCCAATAATCCCACTACTGGGTATTTACCCAAAGAAAATGAAAACACTAATTCAAAAAGATGTGTGCATCCCTATGTTTATTGCAGCAATTTTTACAATAGCCAAGATATGGAAGGAATTCAAGTGTCCACCAATAGATGAATGCATAAAGGATAAATATATATATATATATATAATGGAATATTAATCAGCCATAAAAAAAAGACTGAGATCTTGCCATCTGCAACAATATGGATGGACCTAAAGGGTATTGTGCTAGGTAAAATAAGTCAGACTGAGAAAGACAAATACCGTATGATTTCACTCATATGTGGAATCTGAAAAACAAATGAATAAACAAAAAACAGAATCAGACCTATAAATATAGAAAACAAACTGATGGTTGCCATAAGGGTGGGGAGTGCCATAGGGAATGAGGGGATGGGCAAAATGGGTGAAGGGAAGTGGGAGGTAACAGGCTTCTAGTTATGGAATGAAAAGTCATGAGAATAAAAGGCAGAGCAGAGGGAATATAGTCAATGACGGAAACAATAAAGAAAACTAAAAGGCAGCCTACAGAATGGGAGAAGATATTTGCAAATGACATGTCTGATAAAGGGTTAATATGCAAAATACATAAAGAACTTAAGCTCAACACCCAAAAAACAAATAATCCAGTTAAGAAATGGGCAGAAGACATGAATAGGACCTTTCCAAAGAAGACATCCAGATGGCTAACAGACACATGAAAAGATGCTGAACATTACTCATCATCAGGTAAGTACAAATCAAAACCACGATGACAAACCACCTCGCACCTGTCAGAGTGGCTCACACAAAGCAATAGGTGTTCGTGAGGATTCAGAGAAACGGGAACCCTCGTGCACTGTTGGCAGGAAAGCAAACTGGTGCGGCCACTCTGGAAACCAGTATGGAGGTTCCTCAAAAAGTTAAAAATAGAACTACCCAGGCACCTGGGTGGCTCAGTCAGTTAAGCTTCTGCCTTCAGCTCTGGTCATGATCCCAAGGTCCTGGGATCAAGCCCACATCGGGCTCCCTGCTCAGCGGGGAGTCTGCTTCTCCCTCTCCCTCTCCCCGTGGGCTTCTGCTCTCTCTCACTCATTCTTTCAAATAAATAAAGTCTTTAAGAAAAAAAATAGAACTACCCTACAATCCAGAAATTGCGCTACTAGGTATTTACCCAAAGGATACAAAAATACTGATTCGAAGGGGTACATGCACCCCGATGTTTACAGCATTATCAACAACAGCAAAACTATGGAAAGAGCCCAGATGTCAACTGGCTGATGAATGGATAGAGAAGATGTGATGTATATATACGATGGAATATTATTCAGCCATCAAAAAGTATGAAAGGTTACCATTTGCGACAATGTGGATGGAGCTAGAGTGTATTATGCTAAGCGAAATAAGTCAGGGAAAGATAAATACCATATGATTTTACTCATGTGGAATTTAAGAAACAAAACAGATGAACATATAGGAGGGGGAAAAATAAATGGAAACAAACCCTAAGAGTCTCTTTTTTTTTTTTTTTCCCTAAGAGTCTCTTAACAACAGAGAACAAACTGAAGAGTAATGGAGGGAGGTGGATGGGGGAGGGGCTGGATGAGTGATGGGTATCAAGAAGGGCACTTGTTATGATGAGCACTGGGTGGTGTACTTAAGTGATGAATCAGTGAATTCTACTCCTGAAACCAATACTGCACTGCATGTTAACTAACTTGAATTCAAATAAAAATTAAATAAAAATAAAAAAATAAAAAATAAAGGAATACAGTCAATGACATTGTAATAGCATTGTATGGTGGCAGATGGCACCTATACTTGGTAGTGAGCACAACATAATGTTTAGAGTTGTTCAACCACTTTGCTGTACACCTGAAACTAATGTAACATTGTGGGTCAACTATATTCGAATAAAAAAATTAAATAAAAAAATTAAAAGTCCTAAAATCAATTGTATTTCTTTACTAGCAATAAAATATCCAAAAATGGAATTAAGAGAACTCCATTCTGAATAGCATCAAAAAGAATAAAACATTTAAGGATAAATTTCACAAAAGAAAAAACAATTTACATATTAAACACTACAAAACACTGCTTGGAAAAAGCAGTATTATTATACAGACAACACCCACCAAACTGATCTATAAAGTCAATAAAATCCATACGGAAATCCCAGCAGGCTTTTTTTGTATTAAAAAGAAAATGGGGGGCACCTGGGTGGCTCAGTCAGTTGGGCATCTGCCTTCAGCTCAGGTCATGATCCCAGGATCCTGGGATTAAGCCCCGCATCGGGCTCCCTGCTCAGCAGGAGAGTCTGCTTCTCCCTCTCCCTTTGCCCCTCCCCCTACTCATGTTCTCTCTCTCAAATAAATAAAATCTTAAAGGAAAAAAATGGCAAGCTGATCACAAGTGCAAGGCTTACAGAATACCCAAAACACTTTTGAAAAACAATGTAGTAGGTCTTTTGTTACCAGATTTTAAAACTTACTTTTAAAGCTACAATAATCAAGATAATATAAAACTGATGAAAGAGTAGATATAGAAAATAACTGATAAACTGGACCTCATCAAAATAAAGAAAGTGTTTCAGATAGACACTATAGAAAATGAAAAGACAAGTTACATAGTTAAGAAAATATTTGTAAATCATTATTTTTGATAAGGGACTTGTGTTCAAAATACATTATGTGTATATATAAAGAACTCCTATAATGCAGTAAGAAAAAATTAGAAATGGAGAAAAGCTTTAAAAGATATTCCACCAAAATTATATGAATGAGCAATAAGCAAATGAAAAAATGCCCAATCTCATTAGAGCTTAATTAAGGAAATGTAAAATAAAGCCATAACGAAATATCACTTCACACTAACTAAACTGGCTATAATCAAAAAGACAGATAATAACAAATGATGAAGATGCAGACAAATGTTAACCCTCATATATTGCAGGTGGTAACATAAAATAGTATAGCCACTTTGGAAAACAATTTGGCAGTTTCTTTAAGTGCTAAGTAAGTATTTACCCTATGACCCAACTATTCCATTCAAGAAAAATGGAAATCATACAAGGACAGGTACATCAATTTTCATAGCAACATTTATTAATAATAGCCAAAGGAAATAAAAGGAATATAAGTCAAATTTCTGTCAAGTGCTGAACTATGAAACAAAAATGTGGTATATCTATAATACTGAGTAATATTCAGCTCTAAAAAATATATATATACAAATACATGCTACCACAAGGATAAACCTCAAAAAAATTGTAGTAAGTGAAGGAGGTCAAATTCAGTATCATGAATATTCTAAATTTCATTTATATGAAGTATCAAAGAACGGCTAAATTTTATGTAGAGGTCAGTAGTAACACAGGACTGAGGATGGGAATAGGACTGACTATAAATGAGCTTGAGGGAATTTTGGAAATAATGCAATGCCTTATAACTGGATTGTGGTAACAGCTGCACACTATACAAATTTACTAAATGAATAAATGAACTGTGTACAAAAAAAGGAATACATTTATTATATGATATTTTATCTCAGTAACACTTAAAAAGAACCAAATTGAAATTCTTAACTAAAAATAAAATATCTATGATTAAAAAAAAATTCACTTGAGGGGGCAACTGGATGGCTTAGAGTTGGCTGAGCATCTGAACTCTTGGTTTCAGCTCAGGTCATGATCTCATGGGTCCTGGGATTGAGCCCCCACGTTGGCTGCATGCTCAGCAGGGAGTCTGCTTGAAGATTCTCTCCCTCTGCCCCTCCCCCCAACTTGAGCACTCAAGCTCTTTCTCGAATAAATAAATCTTTATTTTTTTTAAAGACTGATTATTTGACAGACAGAGAGAGAGAAAGAGAGAAAACACAAGCGCACAAGCAGGGGTGCGGCAGGCAGAGGGAGAGGGAGAAGCAGGCTTCCCACTGAGCAAGGAGCCCGACACAGGGCTCGATCCCAGGACCCCGGGATCATAACCTGAGCCAATGGCAGTCGCTTAACCAACTGAGCCACCCAGGCACCCCTAAAATAAATAAATAAATTTAAAAAAAAAAATTCACTTGAGACCTCAATAGCAGAATGGAGACAAGAGTCAATAAATTTGAAGACAGATCAATAAAAATTACCCAATCTAAGCAACAGAACAACAAAAAGTTTGAAACAAAACAGTCTCTGAACTTATGAAGCAATATTAAAATGTCTAGTATACAAGTCATCAGAGTACGAGGAGAAAAAAAAAAAGTTTATAGGAATATTACTGGAAAACTTCCCTAACTGATGAAAGATAAATCCACATATTGAACTACCTCAGCAAATCCAAACAAGACAAACTGAAAGAAAAACACCCAGAAATATCACTTTCAGCAAACTGCTAAAAACCGAAAATAAAAAAATTTGAAAGCAGCTACAAAAAGCAACACAGTTCAGATAGATTATCAATGACTCAAACTACCGCAAACTTCTCATCAGAAACCACGGGGAACAGAAATGGTAGAAAAACATCTTTATAGAGTGCTAAAAGAAGAGGGGCACCTTGGTGGTTCAGTCAGTTAAGTGTCTGACTTTTGATTTCGGCTCAGATCATGGTCTCAGGGTTGCAAGATGGAGTCCCAGGTCAGGCTCCAGACTCAGTGGGGAGTCTGCTGGAGATTCTCTCTCTCCCTCTGCCTGTGCCCCTCCCTGCACTCTCTCTCTAAATAAATCTTTAAAAAGTTAAAAAATTTAAAAAAAAAAAGTGCTAAAAGAAGAAAAAACTTCTAGCATTTTATCCAGCAAAAAAGTCCTTCAGGAATGAAGGTGAAATGAACCCATTCTTAGATGAAAGAAAATGAAGAGAATTCATTTTAAAAGGAGTTGAGATGAAATAATAGAGTTCTTCACTCTCGGGCGCCTGGGTGGCTCAGTTGGTTGGGCGACTGCCTTTGGCTCAGGTCATGATCCTGGAGTCCCGGGATCGAGTCCCACATCGGGCTCCCTGCTCAGCGGGGAGTCCGCTTCTCCCTCTGACCCTCTTCCCTCTCGTGCTCTCTATCTCTCATTCTCTCTCTCAAATAAATAAATAAAATCTTTAAAAAAAAAAAAAAAAAAAAAGAGTTCTTCACTCTGAAGGTGAATGGATACCCAGGGGAAGCTAACATCTTTAGAAATGAAGGAAGACCAGAACTGGTAAATGACTGAGGAAATATAAAAGCTCATTTTTCTCCTCTTAGGTTCTTTATATAGGACTCTGAAAAGCAGAAATCATAACACAGTCTGATGGGCTTTCAAAATACATAAATGTAAAACACATGGCAACTATTAAAAAAACCATTTAAAAAAGTATGGCTTTTGTTTTACTTGAAGTGGTAAAACATTACATCTATATAAACTGTTAGGTGATTACTAGGTATGTTTATTGTAATCCCTACAGCAACAACAACAGAACATACCAAAAAATTTAAAAGAACATTAAAATGGAATACTAAAAATATTCAAACAATGCAAAAGAAAAAAATGAAAAACAGAGAAACAAACAATAACAAAGACAATGAAGCTCAGACAGAAAGCTAGAAACATCATCACTACATCCTTAAGAGAAGAAACGGGCCTGACAACTGCAAATTAGTGACTTTATTAACCATAGAAGTGAAGTCATAGAGTAAAAAATTACATAGAAATTTAGAGAAAGGTAGGTACCTGCAGAGAAAAACAGAATCTGAGCATTTGATCATTGGAACAAATGCCACAAAAAGTGGCAAGAAAGTAGGAAGATATAACTAAAAATTAAAATATCCTGCTAAAGGCCAAGTGTAGGCTATCATGAGAATGACAAGCCTTTGGGGGGAGGGGCGTTTCAAAAAAACAGGGAGTGCGTTGTACCCACCTGCAGATTTTTTTAAAGATTTTTTTTTAATGATTCATTTGAGACACAGAGAGAGAGAGAAAGAAAGAGCATAAGCAGGGGGAGAGGCAGAGGGAGAGGGAGAAGCAGGCTCCCCACTGAGCCAGGAGCCCAATGTGGGGCTCGATCCCATGACCCCAGGATCAGGACCCGAGCCGAAGGCAGACTCCCAACCATCTGAGCCACCCAGGCGCCCCCCACCTGCAGATTTTACAAACAGGTGGCCACAGGGAAGATCACAGAGAAAGATTCCCTTGGTGCTACTTGGTGGAGGGGAGCAGCAAGTATGGCTGAAATTCTGCCCATATGTATTCCTCCCATCTCTCTTACCAAAACAAAACAAAAACACCCAAACAAAAAACCCACAAAAGTTCCTAAACTAAAAGCAAGATCATTAAAACCTATACTCTGAAGCACTGAGTAGAGGATTAGATGGCATAGCATTATACCTGAAGGTGCAAGAAGACTTGTGAAGACCGTATCCCAAAACCCAGATTCACAATGTCTGCTTAAGACTGAGTCTCAATCCAAACATTAGAGAATGTTCCCATTTTCTACCCCCAAACACATGCTGGCAAGCACTGAGTGAAATTAGAAGATGACACAGAGGAAAGCTGAAGAAGACAGACCCTCTCTGAGGAGCAGTGCAAAGGGACAAAAACCACACAGGGACACAACAACAGAGTATCATTACATGGTTCCAAGTCTCTGGTACAGAGAGAAACCATAGTAACAAACACTAAATCCAGCCCAATACTGAGTAGGTTGACACAAAATTCTACATAAATAGCCTAGAAAAAGGGAAGGCGTGCTTTTCTCAAAGAATAAAAGTATTTACTTCAGGAGGAGGGGGAAGCTGGTGGAGTAGGAGGACCTTAAGCTCACCCTATCCCACATTTACAACTCGGTATCATCTGCATCCAAGCCAATAAATCGTAGAACAAACTGAAGACTGACAAAACAGACTCCACAAGTAAATATGGAGAAGCTGCTGCATCTGAAAGGGTAGGTAGGTCAGAAAGGCATAGAGAGGCTGCCCGCAGGAGGGAGGGAGCTGCATGCATGCAGAGAGGGCAGAGAAATAGGCCCTAACACCAGGGAGCTCACACAGGAAAGATTAATCCCCCCGGCCATAATGTTTGGCTTTAAAAAACAGATGGGCTGGTGCAGATGAGTCAGGAGAGGTTATCAAAGATGGTATTTGGCCAAATCCATTAGAGTACTACTTGGTTCCAAATATGGATGATGAAGGGGAAGGAGAAAATGATGATGACGACGAACAAGAAGGATTGGAAGATACTGATGAAGGGGCGCCTGGGTGACTCAGTCGGTTGAGCATCAACTCTCGGTTTCAGCTCAGATCTCGGAGTCGTGAGATGAAGCCCCTTGTTGGGCTCTAAGTTCAGCCAGGAGTCGGCTTGAGGATTTCTCTCCCTTTCCCTCTCCCCCTGCTCACTTGCTCTCTCTCTCAAATAAATAAATCTAAAAAAAAAAAAAAAGATACTGACAAAGAAGTAGATGATGATAAAGGTGAAGAGAATGAGGGGGAGAAGGAAGGACAGGAGGATGAAGAAGAAAAACACTGATGGATTCCAACCTTCATTTTTTAAATTTCCTCCAGTCCCTGAGAACAAGTTGCAGTCTTTTTTTTCCTCTTCTTGTGCTCACTCACCCTGTTTTTTGAAGTCATTTTTCTCTCTCTTTATAACATGGTTTTCAACTTATGTTGGGGGCGGGGGAATACCTTGAGCAGAATACAATGGGAAAAGAGTCTCTACCACTTTCCTTTCCAAATTCATTTTTACCCCTTCCTGTCTCAACAAAAACATACACGACCATGCTCTGTGGGGAAAAAAAGGAAAACCTGCTCCCTTACCTTTGCTGGAAGCTGGAGAATGCTAGGCCCCTGTATAGCAGTGTACGGAATTCTAACTTTTTTCCTCCTTTTTCTGTATATTGGGCTCAGAGATTACACTTTGTCTCTCTGTGAATATGGACAGTTAGCATTTGCCAACATGTGTCTTTCTACTTTCTCTTACTTAAAAAAAGAAAGAAAAATTTAAAATGGAATTACAGAAGATCAGCAAAGGGTAGGTTTGAGATCCCTGGGTGGGTTAAATGGGCACTTTGACAACATGGCTTCTCCTTTAGTATGTTTAACTGTGATGTTTAATGGACATCCTTGCAGTTTAAGATGACATTTTTAAAATTATATTCTCTACCTATGATGACTAGAGCCCTGCCACTCAGCAGGAGATCAGCAGAACCTATACATATGATCTTACTTGGAACTGACATTTCTTATTACAATTTTGCTCCTTTTTATTTTTAAATGTTCTTTGTGTTTCACTGGAAAGATCATGCTCAGTTTTAAATGCTAAAAGTGTACAAGTTGTTTTGTTACAATAAAACTACCTACCTACCTACCTGCGTACAGACATACACACCAAAGGGGTTGAATTCCATCAGTTTGTAAAACCAGTAGGACTGGGAGCCTGGAGCTTTACAAGTCAGCTGACTCAGCACTGGGTAAACCATGAGAGCTAGTTACAGCTGGGTCACTGGCCTTAAAGAGACAGCAGCCCATGTGAGGAGGCAACATAAAAACAGCAGTTTACACAACACCAGGGGCAAATAGCAGACAGATCTGTTCATACTGATTTCAGAGTGTGTTGGGGGACTTCAAAAACAAGGGGGGCTGGAAGCGCCATTTTCCTTCCCTGCCCCCCAGCATAAAACACGGAGCCATCTGTGGGAGGCAGGGCTACACAGACACTTGTTACCTTACCTGCTAGCAGTGCACCCTGCCCAAAAGGTCTCCTGAAGAGTCCCCCACTCCAAGCCTGCTAGCTTCAGCCCTGGCCTCAGGACAAATTTTCTTAAATCCCTGTGTTCACCCCACCCGTGCAGCCACAGGGTGCACAGCTGCTGTTTCAAGCCACACCCATCCACCACACCGTGCCCAGCCAATGTGTCCCCAGCCACCATCATGCACCACACCCACCTGCATGCTCCCCCCCCACCCCAATCACTGAGTTCAGCCCCTAGCTGCCACAGGGCTTCGGGAGATCCGGCAAAGAACTAGTGGCCCAGTACAAACTTTGCTAACACCACTACCCTGCCCCCAAGTTCCCTGGTGGGCACGCCCACTCAAAGCTGGCCTGCCTGGGACCAACTAACACCACAAAGAGCAATTACAGCCCACAAGAGGCAGACAGAGAGTCGGCGCAGACAACTGCACTAAAAGGAAAAATGACTCAGACACAGCAACAGGGCATATGTAACACGCATAGGACACTCTCCTGAAGTGCCAGGTTTTGGTGAACAGCATACCACTGCAGGACACTCCAGGACCTCTTCTTCATACAGTCACTACTTTCAAGAACCGAAGACACAGATGACTTTCTTAACATAGAGAAACAGACACAGAAAAGCAGACAAAATGAGGAGACAGAGAAATTTATCCCAAAGGAAAGAACTGGACAAGACCACAACCAGAGATCTAAGCGAAAGAGATATTAGTAAAATGACAGACAACTTAAAGCAATGATCACAAGGATATTCACTGGATTGAGAAAAGAGTGGAAGACAAGAATGAGACCTTTAACACAGAGATAAGGAATAACACAGCAGTGATAAAGGGCTTGATATGAAATGAGAAACATACTTGTTGGAATGAAGAGCAGGATGGAAGAATCAGAGGAATGAATTAGTGACCCAGAAGACAGAAATGGAAAGTAATCAAGGTGAGCAAAAGACCGAAAAAAATTATGCAAAATGCGAACTCAGGGAACTCAGTGACTCCATTAAACCTAACAACATTCATATTGTAAGAGTCCCACAAGAGGAAGAGAAAGAAAAGGGAGCAGAAAATTTACCTGAAGAAATAATAGCCAAAAACATCCCTAATCTGGAAGGGAACAGATATCCAGATTGAGGAGGCAGAGAACACCCATCAAAATCAACAAAAGTAGACCCATACCAAGACATCTGATTATGTAACAAAACATAATTAAATTTGCAAAATAGAGATAAAAAAATTTAAAAGCATCAAGACAAAAGAAGTCATTAACTTACAAGGGAAAACCCATACAAATAGCAGATTTTTCAACAGAAATTTGCAAACCAGGGGTGCCTGGGTGGCTCAGTTGGTTAAGCGACTGCCTTCGGCTCAGGTCATCATCCCAGGGTCCTGGGATCGAGCCCCGCATCGGGCTCCCTGCTCGGCGGGAAGCCTGCTTCTCCCTCTCCCACTCCCCCTGCTTGTGTTCCCTCTCTCGCTGTCTCTCTCTCTCTGTCAAATAAATAAATAAAATCTTTAAAAAAAAGAAAGAAAGAAAAGAAAGAAATTTGCAAACCAGAAGGGAGTGGTATGATATATTAAAAGTGCTGAATGGGAAAAATCTACAGCCAAGAACATTCTTTCCAGCAAGGTCATCCATACACAATAGAGGGAGACATCAAGTTTCCTAGACAGACAAAAACTAAAGAAGTTCATGACCAATGAACCAGCGCTGCAAGAAATATTAAACAGGACTCGCTGATGGAAAGGAAAGATGAAAAAGATAGTACAAAGTAAGAAATAACAAAAGCAGTAAAAATGAATATGTCTGTAAAAAATCAGTCAAGGAACTAACCAATAAAAAAGGATATGAAAATAATAACATATACCTAAAACATGGGGAGGAAAGGAGTAAAGAATGGGTTCATATTTAAATGACCATAAACAATATAGACTGCTATCTGCAGATGAGGTTATATACAAACCTACTGGTAATGATATATCTAAAACCACTAATATATAGGCAAAGAATAAAGAAAAAGACATCCAAATATATCACTAAAGAAAATCAGCAAAACATGAAAGACAAAAAAAGCATCAGAGAAAATCTTTAGAAACAGCCACAGAACAAGTAATAAAATGGCAATAAATATTTATCAATAATTATGCTGAATGTAAATGGATTAAAGGCTCCACTCAAAAGATACAGGATGACAAAATGGGTAAAAAATGCCTATAGGAGATTCATTTTTGACCTAAAGACACCTGCAGATTGAAAGTGAGAGGATGGAGAAGCATCTATCATGCAAATGGACATGAAAGAAAGCCAGAGTAGTAATACTTATATTGGACAAAACAGATTCTGAAAAAAGACTGTAACAAGAAACAAAGAGGAACACTATATAATCATAAAGGGGAAAATACAACAATTAAGATGTAACAATTGTAAATATTTATGCACCCAACAGAGGAGCATCCAAATACATAACACAGTTAATAATGAACATAGTAGGGAACTTAACACTTTACTTACATCAATGGACAGATCATCTAAACAACATCAAGGAACCAATGGCTTTGAATGACACACAGGAGAAGATAGATTTAAGAGATCTAGGCAGCAGCTCTTTCTGTCCATGGGTTCTGTCCCCGTGCTTTAATAAAATCACCTTTTTGCACCAAAAAAAAAAAAAAAAGATTTAACAGATATATTCAGAACATTCCATCCTAATCAGAATACACATTCTTTTCAAGTACACATGGAACATTTTCCAGAATAGATCACTTACTAGCGCACTAATAAAAAAAACCTCAACAAATTCATTAAGATCAAAATCATACCATCCATATTTTCTGATCACAATGCTATGAAAACAGAAATCAAAAACAAGAAAAAAAATCTGGAAAGACCACAATACATGGAGATTAAATAACATACTACTAAACAACAAATGGGTCAACCAGGAAATCAAAGAAGAAATAAAAAAATACACAGAAACAAATTAAAATAAAACACAATAATCCAAAACCTGTGGGATGCAGTAAGAGGTTATAAGAGGGAAGATTATAGCAATACAGGCCTACCTCAAGAAGCAAAAACAATCTCATGCAACCTAACCCTGCATTTAAAGGAGCTAGAAAAAGAACAATAAAACTAAAACCAGCAGAAGGAAGGAAATAATAAAGATTAGGGCAGAAACAAATGATAAAGATTTAAAAAAAAACACACACAATAGAATAGATCAATGAAACCAGGAGCTGATTCTTTGGGGGAAAAAAAAAAATCAATAAAATTGATAAACCTCTAGCCAGAAATATCAAGGAAAAAAAGAGAAAAGACTCAAATAAATAAAATCACAAATGAGAAGAGAAATCACAACCAACACCACAGAAATACAAACAATCAGAGTATTATGAAACACTATATGCCAACAAACTGGACAACCCAGAAGAAATGGATAAATTCCTAGAAACGTATAAACTACCAAAACTGAAACAGGAAGAAATAGAAAATTTGAACAGACCAACAGATAATCAGCAAAGAAACTAAATCAATAATCTAAAAACTCCCAACAAACAAAAGTCCAGGACCAGACAGCTTCACAGGTGAATTCTACAAAACATTTAAGGAAGAGTTAATACCTATTCTTCTCAAACTATTCCAAAAAGTACAAAAGGAAGGAAAACTTCCAAAATCATCTTATGAGGCCAGCATTACCCAGATACCAAAACCAGATAAAGACACCACAAAAAAGGAAGTAACAGGCCCATACCCCTGATGAACATGGATGCAAAAATCCTCAACAAAAATACTAGCAAACCAAATTCAACAATACATTTTTTAAATTATTT
Source organism: Eumetopias jubatus (assembly GCF_037043125.1). NCBI lineage: Eukaryota > Metazoa > Chordata > Mammalia > Carnivora > Otariidae > Eumetopias > Eumetopias jubatus. The sequence goes on from NW_028274817.1 coordinate 67,480,767, forward strand.
TTAGATTTTATTTATTTATTTGACAGATCTCTCCTAGATAAGAACACAGGCAGTAACTTCTTTGACACATTGGTTGTACCAATTTCTTTCTAGAGAGATCTCCTGAGGCAAGGGAAAACGAAAGCAAAAATAAGCTATTGTACTACTGGGTATTTACCCCCAAGAATATAAAAACACTAATTCAAAGGGATACATGCACCCCTCTTGTTATAGCAGCTTTATTTACAACAGCCAAGATATGGAAGCAGCCCAAGTGTCCATCGATTGATGAATGGATAAAGATGAGGTGGTATATACATACAATGGAATATTATTTAGCCATAAAAAGAATGAAATCTTGCCATTCCAACAACATGGATGGAACTAGAGAGTATAACGCTATGTGAAATAAGTCAGTCAGGAAGGACAAAAACCGTATTTCACCCATTCACTCAAACCATATGATTTCACTCAGAATTTAAGAAACAAAGCAAGCAAAGGGAAAAATAAGAGAGACAAATCAAGAAACAGATTCTTAATTATAGAAAACAAACTGATGGTTACCAGAGGGGAGGTGGGTAGGGGGATGGGTTAAAGAGGTGATGGGGATTAAGGAGTGCACTTGTGATGAGCACATGGGAATGTGATGTATGGGAAACATTGAATCAGTATATTGAATACCTGAAACTAACATAACACTGAATGATAACTAAATGGAATTAAAATAAAAACTTAAGAAAATACTTCAGGATCTACTGTCTTACATAATACGTCTTCCAGCAAAATTATAATGTAGATAAAAACAAAGGGACAAAAAACAGTGTGAAGAAAATCCAATCTTCAAAACCAGATTCAGATATGAGACGTAGAAACTAACAGAGAATTTAAAATAACTAGGATATGTTAAAAAACATAGACAACAGGCCACATCACGTAGGTAATATCAGAAGAGTTGGAACTATAAAAAAGAATCAAATAAAAATGGTAGAAATTGAAAACACCTTAACAGAAATGAATATGCCTGCCTTTAAGGGAGCTTATAAGTAGACTCAACACAAATGAAGAATCAGGGAACTTGAACATAGGTCAACAGCAACTACCCAATCTAAGATGCAAGCAGAAAGTAGAGGGGGAAAAATTCAAAACAGAACTACGGAGGCAGTAAGATCAGTGGTTGCCATTAGTTGGGGGCAGGAGGAAGGGAATAAATAGGTGAAGGACAGAGATTTTCAGGGCAGAGACTGTGTAATACTTTGGTGATGGATACATATCATTATACATTTGTCCAAACTGTGAGCCCTAATGTAAACTAATGACCTTAGATGATGATGTGTAAATAATGAAGGTTGATCAGTTGTAACAAATGTACCACTCTGGTGGAGGATGTAGATAATGGGAGAGGTGATGCATGTGTTGGGGGAGGGAGTATATGGGAAATTTCTCTACCTCCCTCTCAATTTTGCTATGAACCTAAACTGCCCTAAAAAGAAACTGTTAGAATAAAAAAAGTTGCCCATACTTTAAGAAATAAATTTATCAATTAGCATTAGTATTGTGCCTTCAGCGCTCTTTCTAAAACTGTAGAGGTTTTCCTGTGTCTTCTTCTAGATGTCATATAATTTCTCTATGATTCATTTGTATAATGAGTGAAGTATGTGTTCACACTTTCTTTTGGCATGTGGTCCTCCAATTGTTTCGGCAGCTTTTGTTAAAGAGATTAGCCTCTGAACATTGAAGGGTCTTTGCATCTGTGTTGAAAATAATTAGATTTCTGTGGATCTATTTCTGTCTCTGTTTCACTGATCTTTGTCTTTCTCCTTTCACCAATACCAAATACTACTGACTACCATTTTTATCGTAAGCCTATAAATAAAATATACTGTGTCTTTTCAAACTGTTTTTTTAAGATTTTATTTATTTATTTATTTGAGAGAGAGGGGGAGAGCAGAGAGGGCAAGAGAGAGGGAGAAGCAGACCCCCTGCTGAGCAGGGAGCCTGACATGGGGCTCCATCCCAGGACCCTGAGATCATGACCTGAGCAAAAGTCAGACGCTTAACCGACTGAGCCACCCAGGTGCCCCTCCTTTCAAACTTTTTATTTTTACTTTTTTAGAACTGTTTTGGTTATTCTAGTTTCTTTGCATTTTCATATAAATTTTAGAATAAACTAGCAATATCTACAAAAAGACCTTGCTGAGATTTTGACTGTGACAACTACTGAATCTACAGATGAAATTCGGAAGATTTGATATCTTACCAAATCTTCTGATTCAGGGATGTAGTATTAATCCCTATTTATCTAGATCTTCTTTTATTTCACTAATATTTTGTTATTTTCAGCAAAAATTATAAAAAGCAGCAACAGAAAAAAACACACAAGTGACCCAAAGAATCTTCACTCGTGATTTCTCATGAGAAACAATGAGGACCAGAGGCAGTACTTGGTATACCCAAAGTGCTAAAAGAAAAAATGAAAAAATGACAAGGAAGAAGCTTATCTCCAGAAAACTATCTTTCAGTAATGAGGAAAAATTAAGACTGACAAAAAAGGACTAAGAATTCAGTTAGTCAACCTGCCTTAGAAGAAAAAAACAAATTCCTTCAAGCTGAAAAGAGATTACTTTAATTCAAATCCATATGAAGAAATAAAAAAGAAGCGCATATGAAGAAATAAACAGGCTCAGAAAAGCTAACTACATAAATAAATGTAAATGACAGAATAAATATAATTTTTACTCTTTTCTTCTAAAATAATTCAAGAGAACTGCATAAAAGATATAAGTATTGGGGCACCTGGGTGGCTTAGTCATTAAGCGTCTGCCTTTGGCTCAGGTCATGGTCCCAGGGTCCTGGAATCAAGCCCTACATCAGGCTCCCTGTTTGGCGGGAAGCCTGCTTCTCCCTCTCCCACTCCCCCTGCTTGTGTTCCCTCTCTCGCTGTGTCTCTCTCTGTCAAATAAATAAAATCTTAAAAAAAAAAAAGATACAACTATTATGCACATTATAATCTCTTAAACAATTTTAAAATGAACTAAAAAATACACTAGAAATGAGAGTTTCCTATTGCTAGCCAGCAATTGGTATTTTCAGGTTTTTAAACATTTTAATCACTCTAATATGGGTATGAGGATTTCTCATTTTTTTTAATTGAATTTCTCTAATTGCAAATGAGCATCTTTTCATTTGCTCATTGGCCATCTCTGTATCTTCTTTGGTGAGGTGTATGTTCAGATCTTTTGCCCAATCTTCTGCCCAATTTCTAACTGGGTTGTTTTCTTATTATTGAATTTAAAGAGTTCTTTGTATATTAAAGTCTTTTATTGGATATGGGTTTTGCAAAATTTTTTTCTAGTCTGTGGTTTGTCTTTTCATTCTCTTGACACTGTTTTTTCAGAGCAAACATTTTTAATTTTAATAAAGTCCTGCTTATCAATTTCTTCTTTCATGAATTACACTTTCGATGTTGGATCTAAAACTCATCACCCAACCCAACTTCACATATTCTTTTATATTTGCTTTTAGAAGTCTTACAGTTTTCCATTTTATATTTAAGGTCTATGATCCATTTTGAGAGAAATTTTGTTAAAAGTGTAAGGTCTCGGGCGCCTGGGTGGCTCAGTCGTTAAGCGTCTGCCTTTGGCTCAGGTCATGATCCCAGGGTCCTGGGATCGAGTCCCACATCGGGCTCCCTGCTCAGCGGGAAGCCTGCTTCTCCCTCTCCCACTCCCCCTGCTTGTGTTCCTGCTCTCACTGTCTCTCTCCGTCAAATAAATAAATAAAGTCTTAAAAAAAAAAGTGTAAGGTCTCTAAGTAAGTTCACTTTTAAACATACAATTGATTCCAACACTATTTGAAAAGACTACCCTTTCACCACTGAGCACTCTTTCTGCCTTTGTCAAAGATCAGTTTGCAATATTTGCATGAGTCTGAGTTCTCTATTCTGTATCTATATGTCTGTCCTTTTACCAGTGGCATGCTATCTTCATAACTGTAGTTTTATAATGTCTTGAAACCAAATGGCGTGAGTCCTTCAACTTTGTGCTTCTTCCACACTACGTTACTTGTTACAGTGTTTGCCTTTCCATATAAAGCTTAGAATCGGTGTCACAAATGATGCCAAAGACATTAATAGGAAAATGAAGTAATACCACAAACAACTATATGCTCATGAATTTGATAAATAAGATGAAATGGAACAATTATTTGAAAGATCACCAAAGCTGACTCAAGAAAACTTGAACAGCCCTATACCTAGTAAATAAATTGGACTGCAAGTTACATACCAAAAGATGAAAACTTCAGGCCTAGATAGTTTCATTGGTAAATTCTACCAATCAAGTAAGAAATAATGCCAATTCTACACAATCAATTCCATTAAAAAGAAGAGGAAAGAACATGTCCCATTTATGAAGTCAGTATTATCCTGTTCACAAATTGAGAGAGAAATATTGCCAGAAAAGAAAATTACAAATCAGTATCTTTAATGAACACAGATGTAAAAACTGCCACAGAATGTTAGCAAATAAAATGCAGTAATATGAAAAAATATATATCACAATCATATGGGTTTCAACCAAGAAATATAAGGTTAGTTCAACATTCAAAAATCAATAAAATTCAGGGTACCTGGGTGGCTCAGTCAGCTAAGCCTCCAACTCTTAATTTCAGCTCAGGTCATGATCTCAGGGTCCTCTCTACCCCATTCCACACTGTACTGGAAGGCCTACCAGTTCAATAAAGCAAGAAAAACTATTATAAGGCACACATGTTAGAAAGGAAAAAATTAATTTGCAGGAAACATTGTCCAAAAAATCTCAAATAATCTACCAAAAAAAAAAAAACCCTCTAATGAAAAAGTGAGTTTAGCAAGGTAGCAGACTATAAGGTCAATAGACAAGTCAATCATATTCCTATATATGGCTATAATTGGAATTCAAAATGAAAAAAATAAAAATTATAAAATTTATAATAGCAACCCCAAAAATAAAGTTCTTACATATAAATCTAACAAAATACATGCAAGAACTCTATGTGGAAACAACAAAATATTAATGAAATAAATCAAAACAGATCTAGATAAATAGGGAGAAATACTATGCCCATGAACTGGAAAACTCAGTAAGATATCAAATCGCCCCAATTCATCTATAGACTCAATGCCATCCCAATCAAAATCTCAGCAACTTCTTTTTACAGATTTTTTTAAAGATATTTTTGCAGATGAGAGGAACACTAATGTAAAAAGAGACATTCTCTGACACACAGCACAAAGGAAAAACTTAACCTGAAGCTGAAATAGTCCTTTAGGAAAACTAGAGGCTACCATCCTAGCCAAACAATTCTGTTCCCTAAGTGGGGGTGTCATGATGAGAAAAGCAAGCCATTTCCCCTCCTCTGGGCTCCAGAGCAGCAGTGTAGAGGTTTTGCCAAGGGGTAGAGACAGGTTGTAACAGAGAGAGCTCAAAAGGTATCCCCAAGAGAACAGACTTAATTTGGAATACCCTGGGGGAAAAAAATCAATCCTAAGAGTACTCCCAAAAACAACAGAAATTTTGTTGGTAAGCAGTTAAATGGAGACTGGTAACCACATGAGAGCAACAAGCTAAAAAACACCAGTTAGAAGTTTACCAGAGAGAACCAGGGAAAAAGATAACAGCATCCCTCCCGTGGTCTGTATATACACTCTAAGACGACAATGGAATTAAACCAGAAATCAATAATAGAAACATAGCTGGAAAATCCCAAAATACTTGCAGATTAAACAACACACTTCTAACAATCTGTCAAAACTCACAAGGAGAAACAGAGAATCTTATTAGGCCTGTATCTATCAAAGAAATGGAATCAATAATTAACCCTCCAAAACAGAAAGCATCAGACCCAAATGGGTTCACTGGTGAATTCTACCAAACATTTAATAAGATATAATACCAATTCTCTAAAATCTCTTCCAGAAAATAGAAGCAGAGGAAATACTTCTTCATTCTATGAGGCCAACATGACCCTAACACCAAAATGAAAAACACTGTAAGAAAAAAATACCGCACATCAACATCTCTCATTAGCAAAGATGCACAAATACCCAACAAACTAGCAAACTGAATCCAAATACGTTAAGAGAAGAATTATACACCATGACAAAGTGGGGTCTGTCTCAAGTATGCAAACCTAAATCAACATTAGAAAATCGATGAATGTAAACCATCACAACAACTAAAGAAGAAAAATCACAAGATCATATCAACAGATGCAGAAAAAGCATTGGACAAAACCCAACACCCATTCATGATAAAAACTCTCAGCAAATTAGGAATACAGAACTTCCTCAACTTAATCAAGAGCCTCTACCAAAAAAAAAAAATACAGCTAACATACTTAATGGTGAGAAACTGGAATTCCCACAAAGATCAAGAAGGCAAGGATGTCTATCTCTCACTACTCCTTTTTGAATTGTACTAGAAGTCCTAACCAATGCAAATTGTGTAAGACTGTTGAATCACAGACCTGTACCTCTGAAACAAGTAACACATTGTATGTTAAAAAAAAAAAAAAAGAAGATAGTGGGAAGGGAGAAATGAAGGGGTGGAAATCGGTGGGGGAGATGAACCATGAGAGACTATGGACTCGGAGAAACAAACTGAGGGTTCTAGAGGGGAGGGGGGGTGGGGGGATGGGTTAGCCTGGTGATGGGTATTAAAGAGGGCATATACTGAATGGAGCACTGGGTGTTATACACAAACAACGAATCATGGAACACTACATTAAAAACTAATGATGTACTGTATGGTGACTAACATAACATAATAAAATAAAATAAAAAAAAAAGAAAAGGAACACAGACTGGGAAGAAAAAAATATGACTGTCTTTGTTCGCAGATGACATGATAGATGTATAAAATCCTAAAGAATTGACTAAAAAACCCAAACTGGAACTAAGAAGGAATTACACCAAGGTTGCAAGATACAGGGTTAATATACAAAAATCAATAGTTTTCCTATAAGCCAGCAATAAGTGGAATTTGAAGTTAAAAACAATACTGGTTACATTCACACATTCACACTACCCAAAATGAAATACTTAGGTATAAATCTAACAAAATATTTGAAAGATCTATATGGGGAAAACCACAAAACCCAGATAACAGACATCAAAGAACTAAAAAATGGAAACATATTCCAGGTTCACAGATAGGAAGACTAAATACTAATCTTTGTCGACTCATGATGAGGTTATGTCCCCAAAAAAACTCACCGTAAGTTGAAAATATAAGTCAAAAAAGCATTTAATACATCTAACCTACTGAACATTATTGCTTAGCCTCTGAACATGCTTAGAACACTTATACTAGCCTACATTTGGGCCAAGTCATCTAACATAAAGCCCATTTTATAATAAAGTGCTGAATACCTCATGTAATTTATTGAATAATGTTCGGAAAGTGAAAAAAACAAAATGGCTGTATGGGTACAGAATGGTTTTAAATGTACTGGTTGTTTATCCTCATGATCTCATGGCTAGCAGCTCACTGTCACTGCCCAGTATCACAAGAGAGTATCATACTAGATATTGCTAGTCCAGGAAAAGATCAAAATTTAAAATTTGAAGTACAACTTCTACTAAATGTGTATCACTTTTCCACCATCATAAAGTTAAAAAATCTAAGTTGAACCATCGTAAATTGGGGACCATCTGTACTGTCAAGATGTCAGTTCTTCCCAATTTGTTTCAACATACTCAATGTAATCCCAATCAAAATCCCAGCAAATTATTCTACAGATTATCAACAAACTGATTCTAAATTTTATATGGAGAAGTAAAAGACCCAGCATAGCTAACGCAATACTGAAGAAGAACAATGTTGTAGGACTGACACTATCTGACTTCAAGACTTGCTATAAAGCTACAGTAATCAAGACACTGTGCTATTGCTGAAGGAATAGACAAACATATCAACAGAATACAGAGCCTAAGCCCAGAAATAGACTCACAAGGACATACTCAACTGATCTTTGACAAAGGAGCAAAGGTAATTCAGCAGAAAAAAAGTCTTACCCATAAATGGTGACTGAATAACTAACTGGACATCCACATGCAATAAAATGAACCTAGACACTGACCTTATAGTCACAAAATTAACTCAAAATGGATCACAACCTAAATATAAAATGCAAAACTATGAAATTCCAGAAGTGAACACAGGGGAAAATCTAGATGAATTTGGGTATGGTGAAGACTTTCTAGATATGCCAAGATCTATGAAAAAAATGTTTGATAAGCTGGACTTCATTAAAATTCAAAACTTCTGCTCTAAAAGACACTATCAAAAAAAAAAAAGGACACAAACTGAAAGAAAATATTTGTAAAAGACATTATCTGATAAAAGACTATTATCCAAGGGCACCTGGGTGGCTCAGTCCGTTGAGTGTCTGCCTTCAGCTCATGTCATTATCTCAGGGTCCTGGGATTGAATCCCACTGGCTCTCTGCTCAGCAGGGAGTCTGCTTCTCCCTCTCCCTCTGTGCTCTCCCTCTCTCTCTCTCAAATAAATAAAATCTTAAAAAAAAAGATTATTCAAAATATACAAACACCCTTAAAACTCAAGAACACCCAATTAAAAAATGAGCAAAACACCTGAACAGACACACTTTACCAAAGATAGGGGCTGACAAATAATCATATAAGATGCTCCACAACATATATCATCAGGGAAATGCAAATTAAAATAACAATGAGATACCGCTCTATACCTATTACAATGATCAAAATCTGAACCTCTGAGAATACCAAATACTAAAGAGGCTGTGGAGCACAGGAACTCTCATTCATTGCTAGTGGGGATGCAAAATGGTACAGTCATTTTGTAAGACAGTTTGGTAGCTTCTTACAAGACTAAACATACTCTTAATAATACGATCCAATAATCACACTTCTTGGTATTTACCTAAAGGAGTTGAACACTTACACCCACACAAAAACCTGCACACAGATGTTTATGGCAGCTTCATTCATTGCCAAAATGAGGAAGCAATCAAGGCATCCCTCTGTTAAGTGAATGACTAAACTGGTACACTGAGATAATGGAATATTCAGCACTAAAAAGAAATGAGCTATCAAGCCATGAAAAGACAAGCAGGAACCTTAGATGTGTATTACTAAGTGAAAGAAGTCAATTTGAAAAGACTACATGATGTATGATTACAACTATCTGACATTCTGGAAAACACGAAACCATCAAGACTGTAAAAAAGATCAGTGGTTGCCTGATGCTAAGGGAGAGAGAAGCACAAATTGGCAGAGCACAGGGGGATATTTAGGGCAGTTATGGGAAAACCAAGAAACTAGACTGACCAAAACAGTTTTAGGGGGCAGGGGAAGAAAACAATTGGAGCACTCACACTACCTGTTTTCAAGACTTATTTCAAAACTTATTCTGCAGCATCAGCAAAATGATAGACACAGAGATTAGTGGAACAAAATGGCCTATCTAGAAATAGACCCACACGTATATATGGTCAATTAATTTGTGGCACTGATATAAAAAGAGTTCAAGGGAAAAAACACAGGATTTTCAACAAACAGTACTGGAATTATTAGAGAATGAGGGGAAAGGGCTAACTATAAAGGAGCATGAGAAAAATTTTCAGGCTATTAAACAATTTTATATCTTGACTACAGTGATAGTTATACTGTGAAGTCCTTCGTGAAAACTCAGTAAGTGTAAAACTAAGGAGGGTGAATTTTACATTATTCAAATTACACTTCAGTAAACCTAAAAAAATATTTAAAACCTAGATACTGGGCGCCTGGGTGGCTCAGATGGTTAAGCGTCTGCCTTTGGCTCAGGTCGTGATCCCAGGGTCCTGGGATCGAGTCCCGCATCGGGCTCCCTGCTCCTTGGGAGGCTGCTTCTCCCTCTGCCTCTCTCTCTCTCTCTCTGTCTCTCATGAATAAATAAATAAAATCTTAAAAAAAAAAAAACCTAGATACTACGTAGTAAAAATCGTGATACAAATACATTAAGATAATGGAAAGGACCAGCAGTTGAGTATGTATATAATACAGCTGAATTCAGGGTGGGAGTTAGAAGGGTATATGGATTGGGGCACCTGGGTGGCTCAGTTGGTTAAGCAACTGCCTTCGGCTCAGGTCACGATACTGGAGTCCGGGGACTGAGTCCCACATCGGGCTCCCTGCTCAGCAGGGAGTCTGCTTCTCCCTCTGACCCTCCCCCTTCTCATGCTCTCTCTCACTCTCTCTCTCAAGTAAATAAATAAAATATTAAAAAAAAAAAAGAAGGGTATGTGAAGGAGAGTTAAATATCATCCAGGGTGGGCAATCAATAGATAACAGCTAAAACTTAAAAATTTAAAAAAAAAAAAGCTACATTAGCGTATGATTTGGATACACAGATCTAACAGAAAAATTGAGATTTCAGCATGATTTGGTTGGCTCTGAGAATGGAAAATTAAGGAGGGAAATCAGACAACTGTGTTTTTATTTAAACAAACTTAAAAAGCTATACAACTCTACTATATGATAGATCTTTTATTTTTAAATTTCAATCAAAAGAAGTACATCTACATAATGAATGTGTGCAATTAGTTCACTGGTAACATTAAACTATTGTTTAGTTAATTTATAAACTGCATTTTACATGAAGTTTAGAATCACTTAAAAGATGCACAAGAAGATGGGGATGCGAGGCTTCTAAATATGAAGGAACAGCATATTCCCTAAGTCCAAGCATTACTTAAATAAACAGCTAAGTAGCCATCTAGTGTAAAATTTCAACTTAATCAGCTGAAGTCTCTGAGGCTGGGCATTGACTACAGGAGTAATTCTGGCGCTCTACTCCCTACCAATTGGGAAGACTGAAAATTACTTCACTACAGAAACCTGATATGTAATATGACAAAGGTGGGCCCTGATCACCTATGCTTTCACCAAACTGGAGCTTTCCTCTAACCTCCCATTCTATGACTAGCCTTCATTCCTGTTAGAAGTCTTGCCCTGTACCTCAATCTTTTGGTTTGGGTCCTGCACCAATCTAAACCAACCATCAGGGCATGATAATGTGCTAGTATGTCTGCCTGAGTAACATAACTACCTAGAAGTTTCCTGCTGAAATGCTCTACCCACCAATTTGGATCCCATCCCTCTGAATGCCAGGCCAGATCAGACATACATCTGCCGTCCCCTACCCCCAAACAACACGCACTTTAGACCAGTGGTTTTAAAGCTGTTAGAAGAGTTTACACTCTTAACACTTTTCGACAAAACAAAGAGCTTTAGTTGACTTATTTACTATAAGAGAAAGTAAACTAAAAAGCCTTCTAAATATTTAAAATACCTATTAATAATTAGTCAATTTAATGATTAACTTGGTTAACTTAAATGGTTGATGTTTTATTTACTTATAATCCTGACCCTAAACCTAATACATCACATACATAATGAATTTAACATAACAAATTTCTGTGCAAAATTACTCTACTTTCAAAACCAAATAACCCTAGTGATGAATAGCACTGTCATATATATATATATATGTTTGCAATTCTCCTTAATGCTTGGTTTAAATTTTTTTTTTAAGATTTTTATTTATTTATTTGACAGAGAGAGACACAGTGAGAGAAGGAACACAAGCAGGGGGAGTGGGAGAGGGAGAAGCGGGCTTCCAGCCAAGCAGGGAGTCTGATGCGGGGCTCAATCCCAGGACCCTGGGATCATGACCTGAGCTGAAGACAGATGCTTAACGACTGAGCCACCCAGGTGGCCCAATGCTTGGTTTAATAGAAGACAGCTGGAGCCTCATATCTGCTTCTCCATTCAAGCTATTATGAAATCTTTTGCTTGAGTGGAAATATATGAAGAAAGTCCTACCTGATACGAAGTTGAAAAAGAAATAAGTATATTAATATGAATATTCTTCAATGGTACTATACCAAAACTCAACAAGTGGTAGTTTCTCAAAGATCAGCTGAAATGTAGGAATATAAAAACATATCTGTTATCTTAAAATCCTCTGGTCTGTCTTGCCCTTTCAATGAATATTTAACCCATGCGTGATTATGGAACATCCTACAAGGGTCATTTAGAAAATACTGGTCTACTGAGTCATGCAGAACCTCAAAATGTTACATATTTCATTGGATGATATTTTAAAAATCATATTCATTAAAATCTCTGATGTCATCAGAAAAATCTAAGTATTGATGAAACTATAAAGCTCACACAGATGGACATTAAGTTCACAAAAATTCTAAATTTTGTTTGAAAGCTAAAATTTTAAATGGGCAACAAACACTATCAGTTGGTTTCCTTGAAAGTATAAGCTCACTTATTTACTCAGAAAAAATATACGCCTAATACCCAAATATGAAAAACCAGTTTGTCTATCAGTTATTCTTCTAAGTAAACTGTTGTTAAGTGAAAAAAGTGAGTAGCAGTTTTCTATGATGTTACAGGTGATTTTCCAAGGCAATCACCGTAACTCAGTTTGCAGAAGTGATTCATGCTTGCTTCCCTTTTTATCACACAATACTAAGACATGTACTCATGGGTCTATATTTAATATAATTAGTTATATAATTGACATTTATTGCTCAATATTTTTTTAAGAAAAATTGATTTTTTTTTTTTTTTTTTTTTTAGTACAAGTACATGGTGAAGAATACAATGACCACTGGTACAGTTTGGTACCACTACCTTCATACTCAGGCAGAGGCAGATTTATTTTTTGCTGCTTTGACACCATCAGTGCAGATATCAACACAGTAAAAGTAAAGTAACAACTTCGTACTATTCTGAAAATATCTTCCACTTTGCAGTTCCCTTGAAAAGCCCACACACTGAAAATTTTATCATACTGTTGGCCACCACCTCAGGTGTTAATGTCCCCCTAGATGTGCCAACTACCCTGTTATGGCTTATTGCCCTTTCCCAACAGTACTACTGACATCTACACCAATCTAAGCAATAATAACTTCACTATTATTTAACCTGTTTTGTAGAAAACAAGGGACAAAAAAACAAAACAAATACCACACTTCATTTCCAAATCAATAAGGGTTTCTCACTCCTCCCAGGAACTACTAAAGCTGTGTCTTCTGAATAGCTTAGTTTTCTCAATTAGATGAGGGTTTACACCACATGCAAACTTTTTTTTTTGACTTTAGTAGAGAATCCTAAAATGTGTAACATACATTTCTGACTAACAAAACAGAAGATGTAACTATAACTTAACATTTTCTGGATGCCCTCTACATTGTATCATCCCAGATGACTCTATTTTATATATATTTGCTTCCTTACCTGCAGTCAGGTTATGAGCTGCACTTGTAGTAAAGATCAATGTATCATGCTATGGACTTGGAAACCAGATTTATTAGAATTACATATTAAAGGCTCCAAGTGAGAGATTCACTGAAATGAATTCAATATGAGCTCTAGTACAGACACTGCTGTACCTCTTTTAGCTATTCAAAATACTTTTATTGTACTTTTGAGCTGTGTACAAAACACTTTAACTGGCTAAACAGTTGAGTTCCAGACATTAAGATGATACTGTACCTGCATTTAAAATGAAGCCTTGTCCAGACAACTTGATGTCCACAAAAAAAGTCTTGATAAATCAGTAATTCAAGACCAGAGTTTTTTAATTAAACTTGTAAGTTTAAGATAAATGTACATTCATATGCAGTTCTTAGAATACAAAGATAACCCTTTTACTGTTGACCCACATTACTCCAACAGCAATAGCTTACAAAACCATACTACATCACCACCAGGATACTGTCATTGATAGTCAAGATGCAGAACCTTTTTTTTTTTTTAATTTTATTTATTTGAGAAAGAGTGCACAAGGGCGTGCATGTGCGTACATGGAGGGGAGGGGCAGAGGGAGGAGGAGAAACAGACTCCCTGCTGAGCAGGGAGCCTGATGCAGGGCTCAGATCCAGGAATCATGACCTGAGCTGAAAGCAGAGGCTTAACAGATTGAGCCACCCGGGTGCCCCCAGGGCATTCTCATTAACACAAAGATATTTCATGCAATCTTTTATAACCCATCACCCTCCTCAACCCAACCCCATCCTTGAAACTTCACCACCACTACTCTATTTTCCACTTCTATGATTTTGTCATTTTCAGAATACTATATAAATGGTATCTTCCGCAACTGGATTTTTTTCACTTGGCATAATTCTCTGGGGATTCACCCAAGTTGTATCAACTTCATTTTTTAATCCTAAGTGGTATTACGCATATCAAGAATTTAGCTAAGCTTCTCCATGGTATTGCTGCCTTGGCATCCATTTTGTTTGGCTAACAGGCCTGAAGAGGCCTTAAACTGACATCAGCTCTTCATGCAAACACATACCCTAGATAACAGCCTGCATAGTCACAACTATGTTAAGTCCTGATACAACTTCCCCAATGGCCCTTGTGATAGTCTCCCTTGCCTCCCAGAGCTTTTCCCTTGTGCACCCCTTATATTGTAACACTGAGAAGCTTACCAACACCTTGCTTTTCTTGGTTTGAATTGACCAATCCAGTCTTAGCCCAGAAACCCCAAAGCACTACCTACAGACCACAACAAAGGCATGTGCCCCAGGTCCTGACCTGCTGTCTACCTGCACCCTGCCTTGACTTCTTCATGTGGTTCCTCAAAATGTGCAGTGTACTTACCTCCAAGGACTTGTGAGTGATGAACTTTCCTATTTCCAATTTTCCTTGTGGTCTCCTATAGTACCTAGGCTCACCATCAAACACCTCAAGGGGCTTTACTTAACAAATGTTAATTTGGGGCACCTGGATGACTCAGTCAGGTAGGCATCCCACTCTTGGTTTCCATTCAGGTCATGATCTCATGGGTTGTGGGACTGAGCCCCACGTGCCCCACGTGTGGTTCCGTGCTTGGCAGGGAGTCTGCTTGGGGATTCTCTCCTTCTACCCCTCCCCTGCTCTCTCTCAAGTGATTAAACTAATATTTAAAAAAAAATGTTAATTTAACAACTTGCAATGAACATACCACAATTTGTTTAGGCATCCAACCATTAAAAGACATCTGGGAAGGGGTGCCTGGGTGGCTCAGGTGGTTAAGCATCTGCCTTTGGCTCAGGTCAACATCTCAGGGTTCTGGGATCCAGCCTCGCATCGGGCTCCCTGCTTAGCAGGGAGTATGCTTCTCCCTCCCCTTCTGCCCCTCTACCCCCACTGCCCGCTCATGCTCACTCGCTCTCAAATAAAATCTAAAAAATAAAAGAATTTTAAAAATAAATTAAAAAAATAAGACATCTGGGAATTTCTACATTGTTACTATTATGAATAAGATGCTATGAACATTCATATACAGGTTTTTGTGTGACATAGATTTTCATTTCTCTGGGATTTATTTTTTACACTCAAGAGTGTAACTGCTGAGTTATAAAGTAGTTGCATTTTTAATATAAGAAACCCATAAACTTTTCCAGAATGGCTGTATCATTTTACATTCCCAACAAAAACATGCATAGTCCAGACTCTGCATCCTAACCAATACTTGATGTTACCACTATTTTTCATTTTATTATTTTTATAGGTAAATATATTTCCTTGTGGTTTTAATTTGTATTTCAAAAATGGCTAATGATGTTGAACAGCTCTTCCTTTTCTAATGTGCCATCTGCATATCTTCTTCCTTGAAATATCCCTTCATGTCTTTTGTCCATGTTCTAACTGGATTAACAGTCTAGTTTTTTACTATCTGGTTTCTAGTTTTTTAATGTATTTATTACTAAATATACTAGTATTTACATGCAAGATACACAGTTTACAAATAAATTCTTGCCACTCTGTAGTCTCTCTACATGCTTTTACCAGAGTCTTTAGCAGAATAAGAGTTTTTAGTTTTCAGGAGGTTTAATTCTTCAATTTTTCCTTTTACAGGTCATGCTTTTGAAGTATATGAACTCCTTGTCTACCCCAAGATTCTGAAGACTTTCCCCTGTTTTCTTCTAAAAGTTTTATAGTTTAAGTTTTACATTTTGCTTAATTTGTTTTCAGCTCATTTTTGTACAAGGAGTGAAACTCAGGTCATCTTTTTTTCCCCCTATGGATGTCCAGTTGTTCAAGCACCACTACTGAAAAGGCTCTTTCCCTACTGAACTGTTTTTCTGCTTTTGTCAAAATCAGGTGGGCATAACTGTGTCTATTCCTCAGTTCTTGATTTTGTCATACTGACATGTATGTGTCTATCCCTCTACCAGTGTAACACCGTCTTGATTATTCTAAACATATACTAGACATTAATAATAAGTAGAATGATTCCACCAATTCAGTCTTTTTCAAGATGGTTTTAGCTATTCTAGGGCCTTTGCTTTTTCATACAAATTTTTTTTATTTTTTAAAGATTTTATTTATTTATTTATTTGACACAGAGAAAGCACAAGCAGGAGGAGCAGGAGAGGGAGAAGCAGACTCCCTGCTGAGCAAGGAGCCCGATGCAGGGCTCGATCCTGGGACTCTGATATCATGACCTGAGCCAAAGGCAGACGCTTAACCGACTGAGCCACCCAGGCACCCCAAATTCATTAATTTCTTACCTTATTATTTCCTTCCTTTAGCTGGTCTGGGGTTAATTATGCTTTTTGTTGTTGTTGTCTTTTTTAGTTTCTTGAAGTGGGAAGTAGATTATGGAATTGACACCTTTCCTCATTTCTAACGAAAATATTTAGTGGTGGGATGTCTGGCTGGCTCAGTCAGGTTAAGTGTCTGCCTTCGGCTCAGGTCATGATTCCAGGGTCCTGGGATTGAGTCCTGCACCAGGCTCCTTATCAACGGGAGACCTGCTTCTCCCTCTGCCTGCCGCTCTCCCTGCTTGTGCTCTCTTCCTCTCTCTCTTCTGACAAATAAAATTAAAAAAAAAAAAAAGTATTTGGTGGTATAAATTCTTCTCCATATAATGCTTTAATACTTTGTCTCACCTATCTTGATAGCTACGCTTATATGTTCTTTCAGATACATATATATATATGCATATATATAAAATTTCCCCCCCTTGAGACTTTTAACTTTGACCCATAGATTATTTAAGAGTGTTGTTTAATATCCAACTGGTTAGAGTTCCTAATTTTCAGTTTTTAGTTTGAGTCTATTATAGTCTGAACATACTCTGTATGATTTCAGTTATTTTAAATTTGATGAGATTTGTTTCATGGCTAAAGTTTGGTCTATCGTGGTAAATCTCTTTTTTAATTTGACAGAGCGAGCCCATGGGAGTGGGGTGAGGGGCAGAGGGAGAGAGAAACTCAAGCAGACTCCGCGCTGAGCACGGAGCCCAATGCGGGCTCGATTTTATGACCCAAGATCACAACCTGAGATGAAACCAAGGGACGCTTAACTGACAGCCTCCCAGGAGCCCCTAAATCTTCTAAATTGCACAGAAAACACTAAAAAATAGTATGTATTTATTATTCAGCAACAAAAAGAAATGAGCTATCAACCCAAGAAGGTATAGAGGAACTTTAATACATATTGCCACATGAAAGAAAGTGAAAAGTCTACATAATGTATGATTCCAACTGTATCACATTCTGGTAAAGGCACAACAATGAAGACAGTAAAAAACATCAGTAGCTGTCAGGAGTTTGAAGGGTGGGATGGATGAAAAGGTGGGAGTACAGGGGATTTTTAGGGCAGTGTTAACTACTCTGCATGATACTGTAATGGTGAATGCATGTAACTTTAAATTTATCAAAAACAAATATAATATATAATGCAGAGTGAACCCTAATGTAAACTATAGATCAGAGTTAATAATATATCAGTATTGGGGCGCCTGGGTGGCTCAGTTGGTTGGGCGACTGCCTTCGGCTCAGGTCATGATCCTGGAGTCCCGGGATCGAGTCCCGCGTCGGGCTCCCTGCTCAGCGGGGAGTCTGCTTCTCCCTCTGACCCTCCCCCATCTCATGTGCTCTCTCTCTCTCAAATAAATGAATAAAATCTTTAAAAAAAAAAAATAATATATCAGTATTGGCTCAATTATAATAAATGTACCATACGAATGCAAGATAGTAATAATAAAGAAAACTGGGTGCCTGGGTGGCTCAGTTGGTTAAGCAACTGCCTTCAGCTCAGGTCATGATCCTGGAGTCCCAGGATCGAGTCCCACATCGGGCTCCCTGTTCAGCAGGGAGTCTGCTTCTCCCTCTGACCCTCCCCTTCTCGTGCTCTCTCTCTCACTCTCTCTCTCTCAAATAAATAAATAAAATCTTTAAAAAAAATAAAATAAAACTGGTTTTATTTGGGGGTGTTATGAGAGGATATATAGAAACTGTATTGTCTCAATTTTTCTGTAAACTTAAAACTCTAAAAAATAAACCCTATTAATTAAAAAATAATAATGTATATTCTTCAGTTGTATGAAATGTTCTATAAATGTCAATTAAATCTTGTTGGTTTACAGTACTTTTTAAGATTTTATTTATTTATTTGACAGAGAGAGAATACAAACAGGGGAGCGGCAGGCAGAGGGAGAAGGAGAAGCAGGCTCCCTGCTGAGGATCCTATGACTTTGGGATCATGACCTGACCCAAAGGCAGATGCTTAACGAACTGACCCACCCAGGCGCCCCACTGCTGAGTTCTTCTATACACATACTGATAGTTTTGTCTCATTGTTCTGCCAATTGTGAAAAGACTGCTGAGTCTTACAATTCTGTTGTTTGGTACATACACTTTAGAACTGCCGTATCTTTTTTTTTGAGAGAGAGAATGAGAGAGAATGCGCAAGTGGGAGAGTGGAGGGGGGAGGGGCAGAGTGAGAGGATCTTAAGCTAACTCTGCACTGAGGGAAAAGCCTGATGTGGGGCTCGATCTCATGACTTTGAGATGGTGACCTGAGTCGAAATCAAGAGTCAGACACTTAACCAAGTGAACCACCCAGGCGCCCCAGGACTGCCATATCTTATAAGTGAATTTTATCATTACAAAATGTTTGTGTGTGTGTGTGTGTGTGTGTGTATTTTTTTTACTTTATCTGATAATAAAACAGTCACTACTGGGGCACCTGACTGCATCAGTCGGCTAGAGCATGTGACTCTTGATCTTGGGGTTGTAACTTCAAGCCCCATGTTGGCTGTAGAGATTACTTAAAATTAAATCTAAAAATACAAAGTCACTACTGCTTTCCTTTGATTGAGTTTTGCATGGCATATCTCTGCCTACAACTCTACCTTCAATCTGCTTATATAATCATATTTGAGTTTCTTATTAACATATAACTGGGTCCTGGCTATTACTCTACTCTGATTGTCTCTTGTCTTTTAAGTGACAGTCTCTTGTCTTTAAGTGACTTAACTGCATTTAGACCATTTAAATCTAATGTAACTGTCAATATGTTAGAGCTAACCTCTGCCATTCTATTTTTCCTTTGTTCTCTTAGTTTTCTATTTCTTTCTTTTACATGCTACACACACATTACTTACAAGAGTCTACTACTATCAACGTTTTACTAGTTCAAATCAAGTGTAGAAACCACCCCTCCTTTATGACCCTTGACCCTCCCCCGATTATACCATATTTGTCTTAAGTATTACCTTTAAGTACAATTTACATACAACACCAAAACCATGATCCACGAAAGAAATAACTGATAAGTTAAACTTAACTAAAATAAGTCGCACTGCTTTGTACAAAACAGTACAAACAAAATGAAAAGACAAGCCAGAGACTAAGAGAAGATTTTGCAAAACACTATCAGATAAAGGATGTGTACCCAAAATATACAAAGAACTCTTTTTTATAAAGACTGTATTTATTTATTTGAGAGAGAGAGAGAGCACGATTGAGAAAGAGATAACATGAGCAGGGGGGAGGGGCAGACGGAGAAGCAGACTCCTTGCTGAGCAGGGTGCCTGACGCGGGGCTCGACCCCAGGACCCCAGGATCATGACCTGAGCCAAAGGCAGATGCTTAACTGATTGAGCCACCCAGGCAACCCCATAGAAAGAACTCTTAAAACTCAACAATAAGGAAACAAGAAACCTAATAAAAAAAATAAGCAAAACATCTGAACAGTGACCCAAAGAAAATAAGGAGATGAAAACATGTACAACATATGTCTTAAGAGAACTGCAAATTAAAACAATGAAATAGCACTACACACCTATCAGAATAGCTAAAATATTTTTAAAAGGCAGAAACAAAATTGATAATACCAAATGCCAGCAAGGACAAAGAGCAACAGAAACTCATTCATTGCTAGTGAAAATGCAAAATACCACAGCCACTGTAGAAGATAGTTTGGCAGTTATTATAAAACTAAACATACTCTTACCATACAATTCAGCAGTCATGCTTCCTGGTACTAGAACTGAAAATTTATGTCTACACAACAACCTGCACAAAGATGTTTATAGCAGCTTGATTTATAAAGATATGGGTTTACTTAATAATGTATCAATTGTCAAAAATTAGAAGCAACTAAGATGTTCTTCAGTAAGTGAATGGTAAGTAAACATCCAGACACTGAATTATTATTCTCTGTTAAAAAGAAATGAGCTGGGGGCGCCTGGGTGGCTCAGTCATTAAACATCTGCCTTCGTATCGGGCTCCCTGCTTGGCAGGAAGCCTGCTTCTCCCTCTCCTACTCCCCCTGCTTGTGTTCCCTCTCTCGCTGTCCCTCTCTCTCTGTCCCTCTCTCTCTCTCTCTCTCTGTCAAATAAATAAATAAATAATCTTTAAAAAAAAAAAAAAAAAGAAAGAAATGAGCTATCAAACCATGAAAAGACATAGAGGGATCTTAAAAGCACACTGCTAAGTGAAAGAAGCCAGTCTAAAAAGGCTACATACTGTATAATTCAGACTACATAACATGGAAAAGGAAAAACTATAGAGACAGTAAAAGGATCACTGGTTGCCAGGGACTTCAGGGAGGCAGGGGAAAGGAAGAGATGAACAGATGATGCACAGGGGAAACCATTTTCTATAGTACTATAATGTTAGATACATGACATCATGCCATTTTTCAAAATTCTTAGAATTGTAGGACACAAAGAGAGAACCTTAATATAAACTATCCTTAACAATAATATGACTATAAGTTCATTTATTGTAATAAATGAACCACACTAATGCAAGATGGGCAAACTGTATGATGGGGAGGGTGTAGTATGGGAACTCTCTGTACAAGCTGCTCAACTTTTCTATAAGTCTAAAACTATTCTATAAATAAAATTAATTAAATTAATTAATAGATTTAAAGACGTAAATGGGGCGCCTGGGTGGCTCAGTCATTAAGCATCTGCCTCCGGCTCAGGTCATGATCCCAGGGTCCTGGGATCCAGCCCCGCATCGGGCTCCCTGCTCCACGGGAAGCCTGCTTCTCCCTCTCCCACTCCCCCTGCTTGTGTTCCCTCTCTCGTACTGTCTCTCTCTGTCAAATAAATAAAATCTTAAAAAAAAAAAAAAGACCTAAATGTAAGAGGTGAAATGATAAAGTAAGAAGAAAACATAGACTATTTTTTTTACTTTGGCATAGGAAAATATTCAGTAGATTAAAAACATGGACCCACAACTACATGGTCAACTAATCTTCAACAAAGCAGGAAAGAATATCCATTGGGAAAAACACACTTTCCAACAAATGGTGTGGGGAAACTGGACAGCAACATGCAGAAGAATGAAACTGGAACACTTTCTAACACCATACGTGGAAATAAATTCAAAATGGATGAAAGACCTAAACATGAGACGAGGAACCATTTACAATTCTAGAGGAGAACACAGGCAGAAACCTCTTTGACATTGGTCTTAGCAACTTCTTACAAGACACATCTCTGGAAATGGGGGAAAAAAGCAAAAATTAACTACTGGGTCCTCATTAAGATAAAAAGCTTTCCTTTGCTTCTACACAGCAAAGGAAACAATCAACAAAACTAAAAGGCAACCTACGGAATGGGAGAAGATATTTGCAAATGCTGTATCTAAAAGGCAACCTACAGAATGGGAGAAGATACTTGCAAATGCCATATCTGATAAATGCCATAATATCCAAAATCTTGAATTTATAAAACCCAAGCACAAAAGACAAATAATCCAGTTAAGAAATGGACAGAAGACATGGATAGGTATTTTTCCAAAGAAGACATACAGATGAACAACAGACACATGAAAAGACACTCAACATGACTCACCATCAGGAAAATAGAAATAAAAACTACAATGAGATACCACCTCATACCAGGTGTTTGCAAGGATGTGGAGAGAGGGGCACACTCTTACCCTGTTGTTGGGAATGCAAATTGGTGCAGACACTCTAGAAAATAGTACGGAAGTTCCTCAGAAAGTTAAAAATAGAACTACCCTACAATCCAGCAATTGCACTACTAGGTATTTACTCAAAGAATACAAAAATACTGATTCGAAGGGCTACATGCACCCTGATGTTTATAGAGCAGCATTATCAACAAGAGCTAAATTATGAAAAGAGCCCAAATGTCCATCAAATGATGGATAAAGAAGATGTGGCAAATATACACAACGGAGTATTACTGAGCCATCAAAAAGAATGAAATCTTGCCATTTGCAATGACGTAAAGAAGCCAGAGTGTAAGCAAAATAAGTCACTCAGAAAAGACAAATACCATATGATTTCACTCATATGTGGAATTTAAGCAACAAAACAGATGAACATAGGGGAAGGAAGAAAAAAAGATAGGGAGGCAAACCATAAGGGACTCCTGACTACAAAGAACAAACTGAGAGTTCCCGGAGGGGAGGTGGGTGGGGGATGGGCTAAATGGGTGATGGGTATTAAGGAGGGCACTTGTGATTAGCACTGGGTGTTATATGTAAGTGAAGAATCACTAAATTCTACTCCTGAAACCAGTATTACGCTATATGTTACCTAACTAGAATTTAAATAAAAACTTGAAACAAACAAAAAACAATAAAGTACATACCATCTAAGAAAAAAACTTTATGAAATGGATTTCATCAAAAAACTTCTGGTCTTTGGGATACGTGGGTGGCTCAGTTGGTTAAGTGTCTGCCTTCAGCTCAGGTCATGATGCCAGGATCTTGGGAGGAAGTCCCACGTTTGGCTCCTTGCTCAGCAAGGAGCCTGCTCCCCCTGCTTGTGCTCTTTCTCTCTGACAAATAAATGGATGAAATCTTTAAAAACAAAAACAAAAGTTAAAAAAACAAAAAGCAAAAAATCTTCTGATCTTTTAATGACATCCTTAAGAAAACCAAAAAGCACCCCAGGGAACGGGAGAAAATACTGAAAATACATATATCTGACAAAGGACTTACACCTAGCAAATATGAAGAAACATTCTATGTCAATGTTAAGACAAGCAACCCAATTAAAAATGAAAAAAAAATTTTGAGCAGACATTTCACGAAAGATATAAATGTCAAATAGCACATGAAGAGATATTCAAGACCATAATTACTGGGAAAATACACATTAAAATGACAAAATACTACCAAACACTTATTAGAATGGCTTTTTAAAAACATTATGACGTGCTGGTGAAGGTGTCGAACATCTGGAAATTCATACATTTCAGGTGGGAATGTTAAACAGTAAAGCTTTTTTGGGAAAACTATTTTGCAGTCTCTTGTAAGGTAAGATATAGTCTTACAATATGACCCAGTTATCCTACTCCTAAGTATTTACCCAAGATAAAACTAAAAATACATACCCATACCAAAACTGGTGTGAAATATTCAGGGGCTTTATTCACCACCAAAACCTGGAGACAGCCAAAAAGTCCTTCAACAAGTGAACAAATACACTAAGGTACTATCAATCTGAATTTATTTATAAATTATATCTTGATGTGGGAAACAAAGGCAGAAGAAAAATTTATTAAATTTCCTTACTACCTACAGCCCACTGACAAGTCCCTGAAACAGGCAGAGTGACATTCCTCTAGGGACTCAACTGCCTCGATGTTAATACTTTGCTAAGGGCAAAAGGCAATCCTAGTCTGACCACCACCCCCATCCTGTAAGTCTACTTTAACGTATAAAAATTCCTTTGGAAACTTCCTTTATCTCTAGACCCCCAAGTTACGTGTTGGCTATCATCCCCCAAGCGTATGGCCCACCGAGATACATCTGAAGGGTCTCATGACTAAGGTTTTATTAGACGGTAATAAATGACCTTTTCCCAACAATAGCTAGCCCCCTCAAGGTCCCGGAAACCTTGCTTCCAAATTCCTTAGAGACTTAACACTATCCCTAACCCCCTCCCAACTTGAAAGTATATAATGGGCCACTCCTCATGACCCCATTACAGCTCTTTCTGCTCACGGGTCCTGTCCCCATGCTTTAATAAAATCACTTTTTTGCACCAAAGACATCTTAAGAATTCTTTCTTGGCCGTCGGCTTCGAACCCTAATGTCTTTCCTACATCATCTAAGTTGAAAAAAAAGGAAGAAAGATAATTAACAAACTCAAGAAAAATATTTGTAATTTATCTCCACATAGGGCTACATTCCATTAAACATAAAGAATTCTTTAAAATTGCAGAAAAATTATCAAAACTCTAACAGATATAGGAAAAAAGGGAATTAACTACTTGCAAAAGAAAAGCCTATAAAAATGATACTTAAGGGGCGCCTGGGTGGCTCAGTCGTTAAGCGTCTGCCTTCGGCTCAGGTCATGATCCCAGGGTCCTGGGATCCAGCCCCGCAGCGGGCTCCCTGCTCGGCGGGAAGCCTGCTCCTCCCTCTCCCACTCCCCCTGCTTGTGTTCCCTCTCTTCGCTGTGTCTCTCTCTGTCAAATAAATAAATAAAATCTTTAAAAAAAAATGATACTTAAAAATGAGAAAAACTTTAAACTCACTCCAAGTTTTTAAAAATACAAATTTAATAAATACTGGGATGCCATTCTTCACCAAATTGGCAATATTTTTTAAATATGAAAACTAGGAAAAAATAAAAAGAGCTAAGATGGCGGCACAGTAGGAGGACACTAGGCTTGCCTCATCCCTCAAACACAGCTAGATAACTACCAAATCATTCTAAATACCCAAGAAATCAACCTGAGAACTGTCAGAACAAACTGTACAACTAGAGGGATAGAAGAGACCACATCGAGGAAGTTGGGAAGTGCCGAGAGGTGCTTTGGAGGAGAAAGGGACTGTGGGTGCTGTGGCGGGGAGGGAGCCCTGGTCTCGGAGAAAGGCAAGAGAGAGTGGTACGCACAGGGATACACACAAGAACACTTCTCCAAAGCCACTGACTGGGAAAACCAGATAGGCTGATTTTCATGAGTTTTTATAACCAGCGGGGCTTAAAGCCTTGAGTTTTACAGGTCCACAGGTTTGGCTGGGATAGAGACCTGGGGACACTGCCCTACTCCTGGAGAGAAGGCCGGCAAGCAACCCGGGGCAGATGGCACCATCTGAGGACTGCCCATGGCACATGGGGACAGACTGTTCACTCTTCCTGGAGCGTTATCTGCGAGAGGTGACTTTGCCTCTCCGGGGACAAAAGGGACAAAAGAGCCAAGGCCACCATTCCCCCCCCACGTCCCTCAGCATAGGCACAGAGACATGGGCTGAGGGTGGATAAATCAGACACTGGCTGTTTAGCCTGCTTTACCTCTGCACTCTTGCGTGACTGCCCTTCTTGATCAAACCTGCATTAGTTCCAGTGGAGTGAGACCCTACCCCAGAAGACCATCGCAGGTCCCCAGCACACCTAGTCCCTAAAGTTTGGAGTTCTGAAAGTCAGCAGCCTTGGCTGGGATACAACCCAAAGTGCAATGAACTGCTCCAGGAAGGCAAGCAACCTGGAGACAGTATGAAAACAGTGATCTGAATAAAACATGGGACACACGAGGGGAAATTATTCACTTTGCTGGGAGTGCTTCCCTGAGAGCAGCAAGCACAGACTCCCTCTCCAAGGGAAAAAGGACTGGGTGGCGCCATTTCCCTCCACCGCCTCTCAGCACAAACCAACTTCAATAAACAGCACAGCGCCAACACTGGCTGCCTGGCTGCCTAACCTGCTTACCTGCTTTCACCAAGTCTCTCCTCCCCAGCCCCCGTGCACTTCTGCTGCTAATGCTTGACTCCAGCAAGTGTGCATAAGGGAAAGCACAGCAGCCCCTTCCCCAGAAGACCAGCAGAAAGCCCTGCATGCACCACGTCTACCATAGAGTTTTTTTTTTTTTTTTTAAGATGAGAGAGAGAGTGCGAGAGTGAGCACAAGGAGGGGGGGAGGGGCAGAGGAAGAGGGAAGAAGTAGGCTCCCTAATGAGCAGGGAGCCTGACGTGGAGCTTGATCCCAGGACCCTGAGATCAAGACCTGAGCCGAAGGCCACCACTCAAGTGACTGAGCCACCCAGGTGCCCCTCGACCACAGAGTTCTACAAGGCTTCAGTTCTAATGGAAGTAGCATCAGGTCTCATGTAACAAGCGGACCAAAGCACACCTAGTTAATACTCGTCACATTCTGGCCAAGATCCAAACACTGCCCACTGCAGGCAAGGCGGACCTCTGCAGATGACTGACCTGAGGGATAGAGCAGCAGAGTGCTGCAAAAGGGAGAGAAGAGAGAGAGTGCTGCATGATATATTCAAAGTGCTGAATGGGAAATATCTGCAGCCAGGAATACTCCATCTAGCAAGGCTATCATTCAGAATAGAAAGAGAAAATTTCCCAGACAAAAACTAAAAGAATTCATGACCATTAAACCAGTCTTGCAGGAAATATTCAAGGTGACTCTCTGGGTGGGAAAGAAAGACCAAAAGTGACAAAGACTAGAAAGGGACAGAGAAAATCTCCAGAAACAATGACAAAACAAGTAATAAAATGGCACTAAATTCTCATCTATCAATAATCACTTTGAATGTAAATGGACTAAATGCTCCATTCAAAAGACACAGGGTATCAGAATGGATAAAAGAAACAAGACCCATCTGTATGCTGCCTACAAGAGACTCATTTTAGACCTAAACACACCTGCAGATTGAAAAATGAGGGAATGGAGAAATACTTACCATGCAAAGGATGTCAAAAGCAACCCAGACTAGCAATACTTACACCAGAAAAACTAGACTTTAAACCAAAAACTATAACAAGAGATGAAGAAGGACACGGTATCATAATAAAGGGGACAATTCATACAAAAAGATCTAATAATCATAAATGTATCTGCCCCCAACTTGGGAGTAGCCAAATATATACAACAATTAATAACCAACATAAAGGAACTCATGGATAAAAAGACAGCAAAGAGTAGGGGACTTTAATACCCAACTTACATCAACGGACAGATCATCTAAACAGAAAATCAACAAGGAAACAATGGCTTTGAATGACAAACTGGACCAAATGGACTTAACAGATAAATTCAAAACATTTTATCCCAAAGCAGAACACACATTCTTTTCAAGTACACATGAGACATTCTGAAGAATAGATCACATATTAGGTCACAAATCAGGCCTCAATAAGTACAAAAAGATTGAGATCATACAATGCATCTTTTCTGACCACAACACTATGAAACTTGAAGTCAAGCACAAGAAAAAATTGGGGAAGACCACAAATACATGGAGGTTAAACACCATAAATTGGTCAACCAGGAATTAAAGAAGAAATTAAAAAATACAAGGAAACAAATGAAAATGAAAACACAACGGTCCAAAGCCTTTCGGATGCAGCAAAAGCCATCAGAAGAGGGAAATACACAGCAATACAGGCCTACCTCAAGAAGCAAGAAAAATCTCAAATACACAACCTAATCTTACACCTAAAGGAGCTAGAAAAAGAACAACAAAGAAAGCCTACAGTCCTCAGAAGAAGGGAAATAATAAAAATTAGAACAGAAATAAATGATACTGAAACAAACAAAAAGAACAGATGAATGAAACCAGGAGCTGTTTCTTTGAAAACATTAATAAAATTGATAAACCCCTAGCCAGACTTACCAAAAAAAGAGAAAGGACCCAAATAAATAAGATCACAAGTGAAAGAGGAGAAAGAACAACCGCCACCACAGAAAACCAATTATAAGAGATTATGAAAAATTATGTCAATAAATTGGACAACCTGGAAGAAATGGATAAATTCCTAGAAACATATAAATGACCAAAACTGAAACAGGAAGAAATAGAAAACTTGAACAGATCAATAACCAGTACAGAAACTGAATCAGTAATCAAAAATCTCCCAACAAACAAAAGTCCAGGGCAGGATGGCTTCACAAGGGAATTCTACCAGGTGTTTAAAGAATTAATTCCTATTCTTGTGAAGCTGTTCCAAAAAACAGAAATGGAAGGAAAACTTCCAAACTCATCCTATGAGGCCAGTATTATCTTGATTCCAAAACCAGACAAAGACTGTACTAAAAAAGAGAAATACAAGCCAATATTCCTGATGAACATGGGTGCAAAAATTCTCAACAAAATACCAGCAAATCAAATCCAACAGTACATGAAAAGAATGAATCACCATGATCAAGTGGGATTTATTTTGGGGCTGCAACAACAGTCGTTCAATATTCGCAAATCAACATGACACACTACATTAATAAAAGAAAAAGAATGAGACCATACGATCCTCTCAATAGATGCAGAAAAAGCATTTGACAAAGTACTAAGATCCATTCATGATAAAAACCCGCAAGAAAGTAGGGACAGAGGGAACATAACTCAACATAATAAAGGCCATATACAAAAAACCCACATCTTCCATGGCCAAAAACAGAGCTTTTCCTCTATGGTCAGGAACAAAGACATGGATGTCCACTCTCACCACTGTTATTTAACACAGCATTGGAAGTGCTAGCCACAGCAATCAGACAACAAAAAGAAAAGGCATCCAAATAGGCAAGGAAGAAGTCAAACTGTCTCTATTTGCAGATGACATGATACTTCATACAGAAAACCCAAAAGACTCCACCAAAAAAATTGATAGATGAATTCAGTAAAGTCGCAGAATATAAAATCAACAAACAGAAATCTGTTCCATTTCTGTACATCAACAATGAAGCAGCAAAAAGGGAAATCAAGGAATCAGTCCCATTTAAAATTGCACCAAAACCATAAGGTACCTACAAATAAACCTAACCAAAGAGATAAAAGATCTGTACTCTGAAAACTAAAACACTGATAAAAGAAACTGATTTTAAATATGACTCCAACAATAACACAAAAATACAACCACTATGAAGTTATTCACACCATTTTATGTAATAGTGAAAAAACTAAAAAGTTTCATTAGGAGAGGCTTGGGGGTGCCAGGGTGCTGGGATCAAGCGCCACATCAGGCTCCGGGCTCACAGGGAGTCTGCTTGTCCCACTCCCTCTACTCCTCCCCTCTGCTCCTGCTCTCTCTCTCTCTCCCTCAAATAAGAAAAATATTTAAATAAAAAAGGAGAGGCTTGTTTAAATATGGTAAACACATATAGGGGGAAAAAAGAAAGAAGCCATTGCAAATATATGCATAGGTGTGCATCTATGCATTTTGTATGCATGTGTATACACTTATGACCGTCGTTTATTGTTAAATGCAAAAAACACAGCATGTCTGGTAAAATCTTTCATTTGTTTAAAACTACATTCAGGGGTGCCTGGGTGGCTCAGTAGGTTAAGCGTCTGCCTTTGGCTCGGGTCATGATCCCGGGTCCCGGGGTCCTGGGATGGGGCTCCTTGCTCAGCGGGGATGCTGCTTCTCCTTCTCCCTCTGCCTGCTGCTTCCCCTGCTTATGCTTGATCTCTCTCTCTCTCTCTCTGTGTCAAATAAATAAATAAAATCTTAAAAAAAAAACAACCACATTCAATTGGTGAGGCTGTAAGAATATAGGTACTCTCACACATTGCTGGTATGAATGCAAAGTGTACAATCATTTGGAGGGATATTTGGCAATACTTAACAAGACAGCCTTTAAAAGCAATTAACAACTCTTACAGAAGTCTATACCAGAGATACATCTTCAACAATACAAAAATACATATAAACAAAGCTATTCTCTAGTCTTGTTTGCAACTGGAAAACACTGAAAAGAATTTAAATGCCCATATACATAAGATTAGTTAAAATATAGTGCATCCAGGGCGCCTGGGTGGCTCAGTCGGTTAAGCCACTGCCTTTGGCTCAGGTCATGATCCTGGAGTCCCGGGATCGAGTCCCACATCGGGCTCCCTGCTCGGCAGGGAGTCTGCTTCTCCCTCTGACCCTCTTCCCTCTCATGCTCTCTATCTCTCATTCTCTCTCTCTCAAATAAATAAATCTTTAAAAAAAAAAATAGTGCATCCAACAACAAAGTAAAATGCAGCAGTAAAACAAAAAAAAAAAAAAAAAATGAGGAAGATCTCTATTACCTGATACAGAGTGACTTCTTCCAGGATATACTGTAAATGGGGAAAAAAAAATCAAATTCCAAAAGAATAGCTGTAGTATACAACCTTTCATGTAAGAAAAAAATAGGATATGCAAAAATATGCATGCATCAGTTCATTTCTGCAAAGGAAATTCAAGGAGTATAAAGCAGAAACTACCAAGACTGATTATATACGGGGGGTGGTTAGGAATGTTCTTCCTATGTATAATACATGAGGAAGGGAGTGACACTTCTCTTTATAAACCTTTTTGTGTAGGTCTGACACTTGGAACCATGGTAATATTTCACATAACCAAAAAATAAATACATATTTTCAACATAACCAACACGTGGGGGGAAACCCAAAATGGAATACAAAAACTAACAAACTGAATTGTAAAACAAATGGGTAACATGAACAAATTTAACTGGGCAGATTAAGAACTGACTTAAGTAACTTCAGAAACAGTATTTTTGACTATATACTATTAAGACTAAAGACATACTGTACACAAATACTGTACTCTAGTTAGGAAATTTGCTCTTCAGAGGGGTATGTTTTGGTAATTTTAAAACTCTGTTTCAAATATAGAAACAATCAAAAAACTTCTAAAATTAAGCAAAGTATACATATCAAGGATAATGAGAATGAAGTTTTTAACTTTCATAAAAAGGAATTACAGTGAAGAAAAATGGGAAGACTAGAAGAGAATGAACCCTGTGCTTTTATTTGGAATCACATATATTAATATGAATTCATGGTTTTACATACACACAACCACACATACACATATGTACAGAATAACACTTCTAGAAAGAAGGATGTCTACATATGGGACTATAAACATATATTTCCTAACTGTTGACTGAGAGGACCTCAAAATAATGATACCACAAAAACATATGTGTTTTTGTGTACACAATACTGAGTACACAATCAATACACAAATACTGTTTTCTAAAAACCATTCTCCAATAACAGGAATTGGGATTCCTTAGAAAAATGGTTGATTCCAGAGTTGGGTGGGGAAAAAAACAAGATGTGTCTAATACATAATGTGGTGTGAGAAAGAAGTACAATGCCCAAAAAACATGGGAGCATATCAAAAGGACAAACCTGAAGAAAAGCCCAGTGGCTAAACCTGAGAACCATTACAACAAAATGATAGCATTAAGATTATAACCAAAAGAATGAAATAAATATCAATGAGTCTATACTAATAAATATTTGATTAAGTAAATAAAATAGGGAGAAGGGACAGCTATTCCTTACAGACTTTCAACTATTAAACACAGAAGGAATAATGGAAATCCCAAATAACCTTGAAACAAACACAAACACAATCACTGTGGAAGGTAAAAGGCATGGATGGATAAAATCAGTGGGTAAAAGTATGATGAGAAACATGACATTTGCATAATCTTAAAGTATATCCCCACAAGATACAGATAAAGTTGAAAGGAAAAAGCAGTAACTTTACAGTAGAAAACTTTGGTACAATTTAACCAAGAGATGAAAGTTAACATCACATGTATTAACACGCACTGACTACATATACGTATGGTGCACAGAGAATGGCACAGCATTACTTCTGTAGCATTAATGCTGCATAACATGAATTAAATCGTGAAAAATGCCAACAAGGGGCTACTGGGTGGCTTGGTCAGTTAAATGTCCAACTCTTGATCTCAGGGTCATGAGTTCAACCCACACACTGGGCTCCACGCTGGGCATGGAGCCTACTTAAAAAAAAAAAAAAAGCCAACAAGATGACAGTTCTTAAAACTATCTGATAAAGACCTTAAAACAACTATTTCTAAAAATGCTGAGGGGCGCCTGGGTGGCTCAGTTGGTTGAGCGGCTGCCTTCGGCTCGGATCGAGCCCCACACTGGGCTCCCTGCTCGGTGGGAAGCCTGCTTCTCCCTCTCCCGCTCCCCCTGCTTGTGTTCCCTCTCTCTCTGTCAAATAAATAAAATCTTTAAAAATAAATAAATAAATAAATAAAAATGCTGAAAAAATGTTGAGATAAGCAATCACAAACTTTCTTGCAACAAATATTGAAAGTGAAAATCTTGTCAACAGGCAATCAAAAAAGTGAAAATTTTAAAGTTAAAAATACAGTTAACTAAAGTTAAAAAATAAATGAACAGATTGAACAGCACAATGGAGATGGCAAAGGAATTTAAAGACATAAATAGAAACTATCCAATACTAACAGAAAATATTGAACATAAATGTACAAAGGCTCAGGGAACGATGAGACAATAACAGATGATGAGACAATAACAGAAGGATAAGAGAAAAGAGAGAGACTGGGGGCGCCTGGGTGGCTCAGTTGGTTAAGCAACTGCCTTCTGCTCAGGTCATGATCCTGGAGTCCCAGGATCGAGTCCGCATCGGGCTCCCTGCTCAGCAGGGAGTCTGCTTCTCCCTCTGACCCTCCCCCCCCATGTGCTCTCTCTCTCTCACTCTCTCTCTCAAATAAATAAAATCTTAAAAAAAAAGAAGAGAGACTGAAAATATTTGAGAAAATCAATGCCTGAAAACCTCCTAAATTTTGCAACAGACAAAGACTTACAGATTCAAGAAACTAAGAAAACTTCAAAAAGGATAAACACAGAGAAATCCACAGCCAGATGTATCATAATAAAACTGCCAAAAAGCGAAGCTAAAGAAACTATTATATAAGCAGTAAGAGAAAAATAAAATACTACCACATAGAGAAATAATGAATCAAGTAACTGATTTCCCATCAGAAACCACAGAAGCCAGAAGAAAGTGGCACACATGTTTAAATGGTTGAAAGAAAGGAAATGTCAGCCTAAAATAACCTACCCAGAAAAACTACTAGCAGGAATGAAAGTAAAATAAAAACATTCTCAGATTATAGAAAACTAAGAATATATAGCCCCTGAGAGCTTCCCTGTAAGAACTGCTACAAAAAAGTTCTTCACGTAGAAGGGAAATACCAGAAGGAAACCTGAATCATCAATAAAGAGCAATGGAAATATTTATCTGAATAATGCAACAGATTATTTATGTCTCTTAATTCTTTAAATTTGTTTCAAGGTTGAAAACAAAAGATATGAACATCTTCTGATAGTTTTCAATGTATGCCAATGCAATACATGACATTATAGCATAAAAGAGAGACAGTTAAAGGACCTAAAAGATGTTAATGTTTCTACATTCCAAAATTAGAGGGTAAAACAGACAGTGAAAACTTAAGTACATACTGTGTAACCCCTAAAGCAAATACTTAAAAAGCCTACATAAAAAGATACAGTCAAAAATAATAAAATAAATGGAAAACTAAAAAGTATTCAAATAACCCAAAAGACGGCAGAAAGGGGGGGAAAGAGGAACAAAAAAGGAACAAAGAGAAAACAAATAAAGTAGTAAACCTAAATCCAAACATACCAAATTTACATTAAATATGAATTGCCTAACCAGTAAAACTCAAACACAAAAATTGTCAGAATGACCAAAAAAAAAAAAAAAGAAAAAACCTAAACCATGACACAATATCCTGTCTACAAGAAACAGACTTCAAATATATTGATATAGGCAGACTAAAGTAAAGGAATGAGAAAATACATACCATGCAAAGACCAAAGAACAGGACTGGCTATATTATACATTAAATGCAAAAACGTATTATAGAGCAAAGAAGGACCAATTCAACAAGAAGCCACAGCACTGCTAAATGTATATGCACCTAACAGAGCTTCATACTACATGCAACAAAAACTGACAAAAGAAATAGAAATCAATGGTATAAACACTCAGTCTAACAGCAGGATTCATTCTTTTTAAGTACATAAGGAACACTCATGTAAAGCAAAGTCTAACATACATTTAAAAAAAACTGACAGTATAGAAAGTATTACCTCAAACCATAATATAATTAAACTAGAAATTAATAACAAAAGATGGGAAACTCCCTCAACATTTTAAAATCAATTATACTTTTCATTCTCAGAAGTTGAAATTTTTTATATCTTTCATACTTCAACTTAACATTTTCAGTCTTTCCTCTATATTCATAGTAAGTTTAAAATCCTTAAACCATTAATTCTATCATCTATGTCATTTTGAAGTCAGCTTCAATTGATAAGATTCCTCTCCTCATATTCTCCACATCTATGCAGGCCTGACATTATTTTTTTAATCTGCTTTTTTCACTTTTCA
This sequence comes from Eumetopias jubatus, assembly GCF_037043125.1. NCBI lineage: Eukaryota > Metazoa > Chordata > Mammalia > Carnivora > Otariidae > Eumetopias > Eumetopias jubatus. The sequence continues at coordinate 67,515,267 of NW_028274817.1, forward strand.
AAGTAAAACTTCTGTTACCTTCCCACTCTTTTCCAACATATTGGGAGCCAAAAATTACTGGCGTAAGATAGTTACACAATCCAATGTTAAAACTGGGCAGAATATCTGAATAGACATTTTTCCAAAGAAAATGTCCAGATAGCCAACATGTACATGAAAAGACGCTCAACAATACTAATCATCAGGAAAATGCAAATAAAAAACCACAATGAGATATCACCCTCACACCTGTTAGAATTATTATCATCGAAAAGACAAGAAGTAACAAGTGTTTGTGAGACTGTGGAGAAAAAGGAACACTTGTGCACTACTGGTGGGAATGTAAACTGGGGGAGCCACTATTGAAAACAATATGGAGGCTCCTCAAAAAATTAAAAATAGAACTACCGTATGATCCAGCAATTCCCCTTCTGGGTATATATACAAGAGAATTTAAATCAGGATCTCCGGGGCGCCTGGGTGGCTCAGTTGGTTAAGCGACTGCCTTCGGCTCAGGTCATGATCCTGGAGTCCCGGGATCGAGTCCCGCACTGGGCTCCCTGCTCAGCAGGGGGTCTGCTTCTCCCTCTGACCCTCTTCCCTCTCGTGCTCTCTGTCTCTCATTCTCTCTCTCAAATAAATAAATAAAATCTTTTTAAAAAATAAATAAATAAATAAAAATAATAAATCAGGATCTCCAAGAGATGTATGTACTTCCATGTTCCACTGCAGCATTATTTACAATAGCCAAGATACAGAAACAACCTAAGTGTCCACTGGAGGATGAATGGATTAAAAAAGGGTGGTGTATATTATACAATATTATTCAACCACTAAAAAAAAAAAAGAATGAAATTTTGCCATTTCCAACAACATGAATGGACCTCAAGGGCATTATGCTAAATGAAATAACTCAGAGAAAGACAAGTACTGTATTGAGCCCTCTTGTATGTGAAAGCTAAAACAGCAATAACAAAACCAAGCTCACAAATACAGACACTGGTGGTTGCCAGAGGTATGGGGACTGGGGAGGAGGTGGGCAATGGGAGGCAGGGATGGGTGAAGGGGATCAAACAGTAAAAAAGTAAAAAAAAGAAATTCAATACTAAAAACCCATTTGAAAATACAGCTCTGTGGCCCATCTTGATGGATATAAAATAACACTGTATGAAATATCATTAAAGAGGGAAAACGAAATACAAAATGGTATTTTTAAGACAAGTTGATTATAACTACACAGAATGTGTATGTGTACATTAGTAAAGATAAATTATTTTGAAAAAATGGTTTAATATTTATTATTTTTGGTAAATTTAAGTTTGGAAAGAAATTAGAATGGAAGAAAGAGATGTGCAGAAAGGTCTAATACAAAAAAATTATTTGCATAAGATAGTTGTAGTTTTCCTCATACATCAGTCACCAATATTTTTGTTCAGTGCGTTTTCTGCCTTTCAACTTGGTAAAATGGTAAGATGTAAAAAGAATATTTTTATTCCATGCTTAAGAGGAATGCTATAGCATAAAATCTTTTCTCAATTATTGCTGATGAGGGGGTGGTGGTAGCATAATGTAAAGTTACAGGTACAGGGATGTTTAAGGGTAAGCAAAACCTGATGAAGAGTTGGTTAGTAAATATTTTAGTCTTTGCAGGCCACATGGTTACTGTCTTAATTACTCAATTCTGCTGTTGTAGAATGAAAGAATCCATAGACAATGGGCATGCAGGTTAAGTATAACTGAATACCAGTAAAACTATTCATGAACACTGAAATTTGAACTTCACGTGATTTTCATGCGTTAAGAAATACAATTCTGCTTGTGAATTTTTAAACCCCTTAAAAATGTAAAACTACTGATAGTTGGCTAGTCATACAAAATCAGACAACAGGCCAGATTTGACCCACAAACCATACTCTGAATAACTTTAGGACTCAAATCATACAGATAATGTTCTCCAACACAATAAAATTTTAAAAAAACAAAACCAAAAGAAAAATTTGGAATTCCACAAATATTTGGAAATTAAACGATACATTTCTAAATTACCCATGAGTCAAAGAAAAAAATCACAAATTTTTTTTCACAAGCAAAATTAATAGAAAGTACTGTGAACTGAATTATAATAAAAATCACAGTATCAAAATGTATGAGCTGAGAGGACACTAAAAATGGTGGAATAGGGAGCTCCTAGGATCCAATTCTCCACTGAAATTATTAAGGTGGCAAAAAAATGTAAGAATCAACTTTTTCAGAACTCTAAACCTAATCAGAAACTTACTACAATCAGGACAGTGCTTAAAGAAGAAAGGGGCTGTAAATTTTGTCATTTAAAGAAATCTTATCAGGACACTGCCTAACAACAAAGATAATGGAATGGAGACTTTAGTGACCACATATGACAAGGAATATAGTCTGCAAAAATAGTTTAGACTTTAAACAAGTGGCCTGTCATTAAACAAGTGGATGACTGCACCCCACAAGAAGCAACAACACAAACCCTGGGGAGGGGGGAAATATTCTGATTTCCAGAGCCACCATACTATAAAATTCAAGGTGCCTACTTATCAAGACAGATTTTCATTAAAACTTTATTAGGCATGTAAACAAACAAGTAAGTATGGCCCATTCACAGAAAGAAAAAAGTTAACAGAAAGTGTCCCCAACGAAGCCCAGACATTAGACTTTCTAAAAAAAATCAACTATCATAAATATGCCAAAGAGCTAACAGAAACCAGGGATAAAAACTAAAGGAAACCAGGAGAACAGCATATCAAAAAACAGAAAATAACAATAAAGAGACAGAAATTACAAAAAGGGACCAAATACAAATTCTGAAACTGAAAAGCACAATAACTGAAATGAAAAATTCCCTGAATTTTAGAGGGGTTCAACATAAAATTTCAATAGGCTGAAGAAGGAATAAATGACCAGGAAGATAGGTAAATTACGATTATCTAGTCTGAGGAATGGAAAAAGAAAAAACTGAAGAAAGATGAAAAGAGCCTAAGAGACAACATCAAGTGTACCAACATATGCAAAATGAGAGGTCCAGAACAAAAAAGAGTCATAAAGAATATGTGAACAGCGGCCAATCTATGAAACTTAAAACAATTCAATGAACCCCAAAGAGAATAAACTCAAAGACATCCACAGTGAGATGTAGTATAATCAAACCTGAAATCCCCAAAAAGAATCCTACAAGCAAGAAAAGAGAAGCAACCCATCATCAGACATCATGGAGGCCAGAAGGCAGTGCAATGACATATTTAAAGTGCTGAAAAGAAAAAAGCTGTCAACCAACAAATCTATATCTGATAAAAAATGTCTTTCAAAAATAAAGGAAAGAGAGCAACTTATGGCATGACAGTATGAGGAGCTTGAGTGACCTGCTGCTCCCCACTGAAACTGATGAAAACTGTTTTTTTAAAAAGCCATTTAAAGCCTCCGGAAACTGATCTAAGGACAAACAGCAAATGAAGAAACATATATTCAAGAACAACTTCAAAAATTCACTAAGAAAGATGAGTCTGTATCTGAACCAAAACCACTGCCTCCCTCCCTCTCTCATCTCAGCTCAGGGAAGGGGAATCTCCTCCACTCCAGATTGCTGCAACCAAGAACACAGGGCTCCCTTTCCACCCCTCCCCTCCAGGTCCCATTCAGAGGGCTTTCTTCCCAGGAGAAAGAGAGTTTCTCATCCAGCCCCGAGTTGCCTGTTAAAAGGGTTGAGTCCTGAGCAAGTGTGGTTGAGAGGCAGGTGTTCCAGCCCTTCCAGCCCCCACTGGTGGAATGTATACTTTATTGGGTGTGGGGCATGGAAAAGACCAGGACCCTGATCATCCCAGCCCTGGGTTAGGAGGAAAAGCAAACCCAGATGACCTCTGGCTACACCCTCCCCTCCACAAAATACTGTCACTCAGAGAGAAACTTGCCATTGTTCCTACCCCACCTCCAGAGACCCAGCTCAGAGCTTTTGTTTGAGGGAAGCAGCAGACATTAAAACAGATGGCTCTTAATTTCTTCCCACAGGGACTGACTTCATTTGCAAGAGCATGGAGAAGGTCAAGCCTAAAGGAGTCCTAAAAAAACAAGGTTGTAGCAAAAGCCAATTAGCAGATTCAAGATACAGAGGCTAAACTGTAGGTAAGCTAGTTTGCAGGAGAGAAAGGACTAAAACAACTGGGAAGAGCCCACCTAGGGTCAGAACAAATATCAAACACTAATCTCAAAAACTATTTCTTCAAAGGACCCACATTTTGATTGGATTAACTTTGAGTAGTTTATGCCCCAGGGCATTATGGAAAACAATTAAACAATAAGTTCCCAGCAAGGGGATCCTGGCTGCTGGGTGTGATAAGGGAAAGACAGCCCTAACAAAACCAGCCATCCCAGGGTGATTGTGGGCATATTCAAATTGCCCCACCCTGAGGACCAACATCTGAGGACTAACCTTGTGGGAAAGACGACTACAATGAGATACGACTTCACATCCATTAGGATGACTAGAATGGATGAAGTCAGATAATGACAAGTGTTGGTGAGAATTTAGACAAGTTAGAGCCCTAATACACTGTTGCTGTGAACGTAAAATGGTTGCAGCCACTTTGGAAAAGAGTTGGGCTGTTTCAGCAACAATTAAACATAGCTACATAAGACCCAGCAAAAACACTCTTAAGTATACACCCAGAGAAATGAAAACATATGTCTACAAAGAAATTTGTACATGAATGTTTTAGCAGAATTACTCTTAATAGCCTAAAGGTGGAAACAACCTAAATGTCCATCAATGAATGAATGCATAAACAAAATGTGGTATATTCATAATACGGAACATTATTCAGCCACAAAGAGAATGAAGTACTGATACATGCTACAACATGGATGAACGCTGAAGCATGCTAAGTAAAAGAAGCCAATCACAACAGACCACGTATTATATGATTCCATTCATACAGAATGTTCAAAACTGGAAAATCTTTAGAGAAAAAAAGTAGATTAGTGGTTGCCTAGGGCTGGGCGGATAGGGTTCAAGGAGATATGGGGTTATGGCTAATAAAATGCACGGACTTCTTGGGGTGATGAAAATATTCTAAAATGACTGTAGTGATGGCTGTGCATAGATTAAAAACCACTGAACCCTAACCAGTTTAGGGTTTAACCCAGTTAAACAGGTAACTGTATGGTGTGTGAATTATATTTAAATATATCTGTCAAAAGAACTGAAAGGAGAAATTAAGGCATTTGCAGATAAGGAAAATATGAGGGAATTTGTTGCTAATAGACCTACCCTACAAGAACTGCCAAAGGGACTTCTTCAGGCTAAAATTAAAGGAAAATAGAAAGTAACTCAAAAGTGTATGAAAAAATAAAGAACATGGGTAGAGATAACTACATAGATAAATATAAAAGCCAGTACTATTGTGTTTTTGGTTTGTAACTCCTCTTATTTTTTCTTCGTATGACTTAAATAAATGGACAAGCTGATCCTAAAATTCCTATCAATTGCAAGGGGCTTAGAAAGCCAAAACAACCTTGAAAAAGAAGAACAAAATTGGAGCGACATTTTGCAATTTTAAAACTTACTACAATCTACAGTAATCAAAGTAGTGTGGTACTAGCATAAGGACAGATACTAAGACAAACAGAATAAATTTGAAAGACGTGAAATAAACCTATATATCTGTGGCTGATTTCAACAAGGATGCCAAGACCATTCAACAGGGAATGAACAGTCTCTTGAACATATGGTACTGGGACAACTGGCTATGTGCATGTAAAAGAATGCAGTTGGACCTCACACCAAATACAAAAATTAACTCAAAAATGGATCAATGACATAAATACAAGAGCTAAAACCATAAAACATTTAGAATACACAGAGGTAAATCTTCATGACTTTGGATTTGAAAAAAATTCTTAGATTTGACACCAAGAGCACATGCAACAAAAGAAAAAAATTGACAAATTGGACTTCAAATTTAAAAAAAAAATTGTACACCAAACCAAAGGACATCATAAAGAGTGAAAAATACCTACAGAATGGGGAAAAAACTTCCAAACCATATATATAACAGTTCAGAATATATAAAGAATTCTTAAAACTCAACAAAAATACCCAAATTAAAAAATGGACAAATGACCTGAACAGACATTTCTGCAAAGAAAATATACAAATGGCTAACAAGTACATGGAAACATGCCCCAAATCAGTCTTTAGGAAAACGCAAATCAAATCCATGACATACCACTTCAAACCTACTAAAATGGTTAATTTTCTTAAAAAAAAAAAAAAAAAACAGGAAGTAACAAGCATTGCCAAGGAAGCATGGTAATTCTACGTTTAACCTACAGCGATATTGCCAAACTATTTCCCACAGCAGCTGCACCATTTTATATCCCAAGAGCAATGTACAAGGTTCCGATTTCTCTACTTCCTTACCAACACTTATTTCCTGTTTTTTTCTTTTAATTAGATTCTGCCTTCAACTTAGAAGAATCTTCAAATGGCCCCTGTTTCTGTAATCCAGGTAACAGGCACTTAAAAATTCATCTTTTTTATTGACTTTTCTTTTAAAAATTTCTCTTCAAAATTTATTTTAAAAAAATAACCCATCTTAGAAGTAGTTCACACGTCACAAAAGTTTAAGAAATGCATGGGAAATATAATCACTGTTTAAAATAATGGTTACCTCTGGGGATGAAGGAAGAAAAGAGATGAATCCAGGAATGGGTACGCAGAGAACTTCAACTATCATAGTAATGTATTATTTTTACGTCTGGATGATAAAACAGAGGTTCACTGTATTTTTTTTTTTTTGCATCTCTCATTGTGTTATTCTTTGTATGTTTGTATATCTTAAGTACTTATTTCATAACAGATGTGGAAATCCCCTCAAAAAAGACAGAAAAAAAAAGTTAATCTTACATTCCCTCATCACCCCTCCCACCAAAGACACAGGATCATACTAGGTATCTGCAACTTACTTTTCTCACATAACAATCTAACATTCTCTAGATCAAAAGTGTGTAACGAGGTAAATCTGTTTCTACAGCTGCAAAGTATTTCATAACACCAATGTCCCACAATTTATTCAAACATTCTTTAGATGGATATACAGATTTCCAGTTACTCGTCATAAAAAAGTTGCAAATTTTTTACTGTCTTCCCCAAACATGTTATGCTTAATATAACTTTTATTTTCACCAAGAGATTTGAACACGGAAAATCTAGTTCTTTTCCTACTCAGTGAGAAATCAAGGTAATAATCCAAAAAATAACGTAACAATTCCCCCAAAGATTACCTGTACACAGACGCACATACCTACCTCTGAACAGAACAATGTGCTTCCGGAACAAATGTTAATATTACAATGCCCAGAGGTCTTCATCTGAAACATAAAGGGCATTAAAAAACCTTTTTTTAATCTAGCCTATGAGTATGCTACAGACTGATTAGTTTATCAAAACTATAACGTTTGCACGCGAAATACAGCACGAAGAAAGTAAGAGAAAGTAGGTCCAACAGGTTAGGCTGTTCCTGAAAGCGCCCTGGGGACACAAGATCTTTCATTTTGGGCCCGCATGGTGTCAATAAAAACCCATTTAAACGAGAAAAAATGAGAGGAAAACGGCTCAGAATCCCTCCTACGAGCTAATATCCGCAACCGTCTAGCTTCATCAGTGGTGGTAAGGTGACTAAAAAAAGAGAAATTACTCTTCGATATTTTATAGAGAGGCGAGAGAGAAAAAGGAAGAACAGGCCGGCTCCTCCCCGAACTCAGGCCGGCCACGCGATCCCGAAGTGGGGAGCCTTACTAACGGACACTTTTCTAGCTGATGTGAACCTCAGCACTCACCACAAAACAAAAGTTGGCGAGCTTCTGTACTTCCCTCAGATTTGTTCATTGGCTGCTTTCCACACCTGGTACGCCAGCTGTACTTTCCCTCAGTACGAACGCCGCCATCTTAGGGCTCAGATGAGCTCTAGGGGATAGGGCGATAAAAGCCTGGAATGGGCGTCACAGCCAAATAGGTCCGCGCCCAACCGCCGTTGCAATGCTGAAATGGCTCCGCCGGCAACGTGACCCAGCTTCCCTGCGGCCCCTCCCCCAGTTTTCCAGAGCGATTGCGCTTCCTCTTACAGCCTTTATCTTCTTCGAAATTGCCTCGTTCTTCCTCCTTCGTTTTTTTCTTTTTCTTTTTCCACCCCAAATTTCTTTTACCTTTGCCTCCACTCCTTTCTTCTTTCTACATGGTATATATCTCTCGTTCTCCTCGACTTTCAGTTACCTCACAGGTGTACGGCATTTTATGACAAAACTGTCGTTCTGTTATTTTGCCAAATTATTGTAATACTATAAGGTAAGCTGGGGACTGATTTTCCCAATTTTATAGATGAGGAAACTAAGGCCCGGAAGAGGTGAACCAATTTTCCAAAAGCTGCAACAGCTAGTAAATGGTAACAGCTAGTAAGTTCTAGTTAAGAGTGGACAGAACCTAATTCTTTTTGCTCCAGTGAGCCCCGTGCTGCTAGTGATCAAGGTCTACTTAATCCAACTGATTGAAAAGGTGGGAAAACTGAAGACAGAAATAGGAAGGGTTTGGGCCTAAATTCATACAGTGAGTCAGTGACAAAACTGGATTCAAAACAAGTTGCTTCCTTGTTTAATTCCGTAATAGTAATTAAGCATCTTCATAAAGGGGTTGGGATGCTGTTCTCCAGCCTAAAGCTCCTTTCTCTACTGACTGATCAGCCCTGACTCCTTTAAGAAGCCTCTGTATTTATCAAAACGTTTATCTTTTTCTGGCCCTCTCCATGAGGAAAAATACACTAGCTGGATGTGAGCCCCCAAAACACGTCTGAAAAATGAGGCTGAAACTTCTTTGTGAAGCATTGTGCCTGAATGGTGTGAAAGATTAGTAAGGGAAGGTTTGTGCTGCCTAAGTATGGAAAAGACAATTTAGCGGTCCTAATCCCTTTCCAAAGGTTCTCTCTCCATTCTAATGTTATCTCTAGCTTTGTAGAAGAACCCGCATAGAATATGCTTATTCTATATCTTTGCATCATTACTTTTGCTTTTTTTGTTTTGATAATTGTCACCTTCAAATAGAGGTTAATCGTAGAGAATTGTGTAAACTTCCAGGCCTTGATTTATGGCCATTCTTGTGTAAAACATTGCATGGAGCCAATCTGTGTTGTCAGTAATCTGTGTAGTGAGATGAGGTCTTAGTTTAAGCTTGAGGTGTGTCATTGCCTGGGCTTTAGACAAGTGTGAGCACATCTTGGAAACTGGTAGGGCAAACACCAGGAGTCAATTGCAGAAGGAACTCCTGACCTCTTGAGAAATAACTTATCCCAAGAGAGGAGGGAGTCAGGCAAACAACCTAGGATAAAGGGAAAATCAATTCTTAGTATTGCAGGGGATTTCGTTGTACTACAAAGTGTATTTATTTTGAGCCAGTTACACAGTATCTCTCTACATCAATTTAAGGGTAAGTAGAAAAATGGAGAGCATTGAGTGAAACCTATTTCAGTTTTGCTCTGATGACTCACAGGACTTTTTCTTTCTGGAACAAATGACAATTTGGATTTTAAAAGAAATACATATAAATAAAAAGCAGGAAGCATTAGTAGAACAATAGGCTTTTGAAGGTGCTAGTCAATTTTAGGGGGGAAAACCTGACGCACTGTTTTATTGAGTGGTGTTTCAAATTGAGAGGTGCTAGACCCAGGGACCTAGGGGGAGAAAAGCTCTATTAAGTCACAGTAAATGTAGAAACCCCTGCTTCTACTCACTCACATTTCTTCTAGTCTACCTGCTTTGATCCCAAGAAAAATGCCTCCAGAAAACACCAGAGACAGAGTTTGGTGGCTAGGCTATAATATTTGCTCTTCAAGGCTGATCCTATTGACTTCCTGGACTCCTGGTCCAGTCAGTACCTGTTCCATTCTCTCTGAGAGCCCAGTTTTCCTCTTTCATTGTAATTGTTTGAAAAGAAAACTGTCTCCTGCAAGGATATAAAATCCAAATAGGCAAAAGAAAAGTTGGGATTTCACCATCATCCGGCCATATTTAGCAGACTCTCAGTTGGAGAATTTACAAGCATAATTGCACAGGCAATAATCTCTGTACAATAGTTTCTCTTACCTTTGCATTTATTTTGTAAGACAAACAAATGAGTAATGAATCTATAAATGACAGTCCAAATAATAGATGCATGCATAGTTAGACTAGAATATATTAATTTGAAACATGAATTGGGGAAAAGTACAATTTGATGTGGCAAATGAGAGACCAGATATAACAGAATTTATTCATTCATTACAAACTTGCATGTAGGGGTGCCTGGGTGGTTCAGTCAGTTAAGTGTGGGACTCTTGGTTTCAGCTCAGATCACGACCCCCACGTCGGACTCTGCGCTCAGCATTCTGCTTGAGATTCATTCTCTCTCCCTCCCCCTCTGCCCCTCCCCCAGTTCATGCGCAAGCATGTGCTCTCACTCTCTTTCAAGTAAATAAATAAATAAAATCTAAAAAAAAAAGAACTTGCATGTAAAAGAATAGGGCTACACAAGAGGGTGGTAGAGAATACAAATGTGAATGAAACACAGTATTGGTCCACAAGATTAGGTTCAGTTTGGGGAGGGGGAAATAAAAGGAGTTTAGAAGAATTATAAGCAGTATCTTTGTATCAGACACTGTACTATGTATAAGGTGGGAATAAAAGTGAGGTTTGAGTGTGCAAAGAATATGAGGATGGATCTACCATGATTCTTAGCCCCAGGGAATTTATGGATGAGTGGAGAAAAATAAAACATGAGGGTTGAGTACTGTTTTTTATTAGGGGACTCAAGGAGATTAAAAAGCATTTAATACATATAATGCATACATTTCACACCTAAAATGATTTGTAAGATCATACATTTGCAAGGCACTGTACTAAGTGATGTAGGGTATGAGAAGAACGAGAAGAAATCTATAAATGTACTTTGAGCCATTGAAGGAATTGATATAGAATGAGGTTGTATCATGAGACATGTAAAATCACACAGCTTTGGGGCGACTGGGTGGCTCAGATGGTTAAGCGTCTGCCTTCGGCTCAGGTCATGATCCCAGGGTCCTGGGATCGAGTCCCGCATTGGGCTCCCTGCTCCTTGGGAGCCTGCTTCTCCCTCTGCCTCTCTCTCTGTCTCTCTGTCTCTCATGAATAAATAAATAAAATCTTTTAAAAAAAAAATCACACAGCTTTCTCTGTGTAAAGTTGAACTGTCCTGAAGGTCTTTTTTTTTTTTTTGAAATGTAATTCCCATACCATAAAATTCATCATTTCAAAGAGAATGATTCAGTAGTTGTTAGTATACTCACAGATTTGTGTAACCCTCACCACTATCTAATTTCAGAACATTTTCATTACCCCAAAAAGAAATCCAATACCCATTATCACTCATCCCCTCTCCCCACCACAAACAAGTCCCTGGCAAATTCTAATTTATTTTCTGTCTTTATGGATTTATCCCTTCTGAAAATTTCATATAAATTATACAGTAGGTGGCCTTCTGTGACTGGCTTTTTTTGTTTAGCATAATATTTTCAAGTTTAATGCATGATATAACATATATCAATACTTTATTCCTTTTCCATTCCTTTTATGATTAAATAATATCCCATTGTATGGATATACAACATATTGTTTATCCAATATGTGTGTTTGAATGGTTTCCACTTGTTGGTTCTTATAATAATGCTGCTATGAACATTTGTGTACAAGTTTTGTGTACACATGTTTTCAGTTACCTTGGGCATATACCTAGGTATAGAACTGCTGGATAATATGATGGCCCTACGTTGAACCCTTTGAAAAAACTGCAAACTGTTTTCCAAGGTACTGTACCATTTTACATTACCACCAGCAAGTATCAGGGTGCCAGTCTCTCCACATCCTCACTAACATTTGTCATTTTAATTATAGCTAGCTTAGTAGGTGTGAAGTAGCATCTCATTGTGTTTTTTATTTACATTTCCCTGATGGCTAACAAGGTAGAGCATCTTTGTATGTACTTATTGGCCATTTGCCTATCTTCTTTGGTGAAATGTCTATTTAAATCCTTTGCCCATTTTTCAATTGGGTTATTGGTCCTTTACTATTGAGTTGTTATATATACCTGGATATGTGTTCATTATCGGATATGTGTTCATTATCAGATATGTGATTTGCAAATTTTTTATCTTATTCTATGGATTTTTTTCAATTTCTTGACATGTCATCTAAAGCACAAAATATTTTAATTTTGATTAAGTATAATTTATCTGTTTTTTCTTTTGTTCCTTGGACTTTTGATGTCATATCTAAGAAACCATTGTCTAACCTAAAGGCATGAAGATGTACACCTAAGTTTTCTTCTAAGACTTTTATAGTTTTAGCATTTACACTTAGATCTTTAACCTAATTTGAATTATTTTTTGTATATTGTGGAAAATAGGGATCTAACTTCTTTCTTTTGCATGTAAATATTCAGTTGTTCCAGCACCATATGTTTAAAAGACTAGTCTTGGGCGCCTGGGTGGCTCAGTTGGTTAAGCGACTGCCTTTGGCTCAAGTCATGATCCTGGAGTCCCGGGATCGAGTCCCGCATTGGGCTCCCTGCTCGGCAGGGAGTCTGCTTCTCCCTCTGACCCTCTTCCCTCTCGTGCTCTCTTTCTCTCTCTCTCAAATAAATAAATAAAATCTTTAAAAAAATAAAAATAAAAAATAAAAGACTAGTCTTTCTTCGTAGGAAACTGACCATAAAATGTGAAAGATTATTTCTGAACTCTCAATTCTATTTCATTTATTTATATTTCTAACCTATGTCTCTACCACAGATCTTGATTACTGTAGCTTTGAAGTGAGTTTTAGAATTACTCCATTTTGAAGTGAGTGCTACAACTTTATTCTTTCTTTCTGGATTGTTTTAGCTATCCTGGTCCTTTGTGGTTTCATATTAATTTTAGGATCACCTTGGCAATTTTTTGAAATAATCAAGCTGGAATTTTGATAGGGACTGTGTTAAATGTGTACAAAATTTGGGAGAGTATCAACATCTTAACAATATTAAGTCTTCCAATCCATGAACATGGAATGGATGTTTTCCCACATATTCAGGTCTTCTTAAATTTTTGTCAGTGACATTTTGTAATTTTTCTATGTACAAGTTTTATACTTTTTGTTAAATGTATTCCTAAGTGTTTTTAATGCCACTTTAAATAAAACTGTTTTCTTAATTTCATTTTCAGATTGTTCATTGCAAATGTTGAAAATACAAATGATTGTTGTACATTGGTTTTGTATTGTACAATCTTATCAAAATGGTTTATTAGTTCTACTTCTAGTATTTTTATGGATCCCTTAGGATCTCTGTATACAAAATTATGTCATTTGAAAGTAGATATAGTTTTACTTCTTTCTTTTTTTATTTAAATTCAATTTATTTAACATATATTATATTATTAGTTTCAGGGGTAGAATCCAGTGGTTTTACTTCTTTCTCAATCTGAATTTATTTTATCTCTTTGTCTTTCCTAATTGCCCTGATAGAACCTCTACTACAAGGCTGAATAGAAGTGGTAAGAGAAGGGGTGCTTGGGTTGGCACAGTCAGTTAAGTGTCCAACTCTTGGTTTCAGCTCAGGTCGTGGTTTCAGCTCAGGTTGTGGTCTCAGGGTCGTGAGATCAAGCCCCACATCAGGCTCCATGCTAAGCATGGATTCCACTTGGGATTCTCTCTCCTTCTCTCTCTGCCCCTCACACTTGGGCGCTCTCTCTCTCAAATAAATAAATAAATCTTAGAAATGGGGGGGGCCGCCTGGGTGGCTCAGATGGTTAAGTGTCTGCCTTCGGCTTAGGTCATGATCTCCAGGTCATGGGATGGAGCCCCACATCAGGTTCCCAGCTCAGCGGGGAGTCTGCTTCTCCCTCTCCCTCTGCCTCTCTCCCGCTTGTGCCCTGTCTCTCTCTCAAATGAATAATATCTTTTAAAAAAAGAAGTGGTGCAAGAAAACATCCTTGGTTTATTCCTGATCTAAGAAGAAAGGATTTTTATTGGTGTGGTATTGGCTTCCTATTGCCACTGTAACAAATTACTGCAAAATTAGTGATTGAGTGTAATACAAAGTTACTCTCTTAACATTTCTGGAGATAGGAAATCTGAAATCAGTTGTACTTAGTTAAAATCAAGGTGTCAGCAGGTCTGTGTTTCTTCTGGAGGTTCTAGGGAAGAATCTGTTTCCTTGCATTTTCTTGCGTCTAGAGGCTGCATGCATCCCTTGGCTCATGTGCCCCTTCCTCCATCTCCAAATTCAACAGTGTAGCATCATCCCTAATCTCTCATATTCTCTCTTTGACTCTGATCCCCTGCCTCCCTCTTATAAGGAACCTTATGATTACATTGGGCCCACCCGAATAATCCAGCATAATCTCCACATCTCAAGATCTTAATCACATTGAAGTCTATTTTACTATGTGAGGTAACATGTTCACAGTTTCTAGGGATTAGGACAGGAGCCATTATTTAGCCTACCAAAGATGCCCTTTTTCAGTTTGTATAAGTTCCCCTCTATTCCTACTTTGTTTTGTTTTGTTTTTCATGAAAGGGTTTGGATTTTGTTAAAGTTTTTTCCTACATCTACTGAGATGATCATGTGGTTTTTGCACTTTATTCTATTAATAGGGTGATTGATTTTTATATGTTGAGCCAATCTAGTATTTCTGCAATAAATTCCACTTCTTCATGACATATAATCCCCTTTATGTTCCCAGTTTCAGTTTGATAGTATTTTGTTGAAGATTTTTGTGTTTATAATCATAGGAGATATTAGTAGTTTTCATTTCTAATGATATCTTTCTCCGGTTTTTTTTTTAAAGATTTTATTTATTTATTCATGAGAGACAGAGAGAGAGAGACAGAGAGAGAGAAGCAGAGGGGGAAGCTCCCCACTGAGCAGGGAGCCCGATGCGGGACTCGATCCCAGGACCCTGGGATCATGACCTGAGCCGAAGGCAGACGCTTAACCATCTGAGCCACCCAGGCGCCCGACTCTGGTTTTGATATCAGGGTAATTCTGGTCTCAGAGATTAAGTTGGAAATTGTTCCCTCCTCTTCTATTTTTGTGAAGAGTTTGTGAAGAACTGTTAATTCTTCTTTAAACATTTGGTAGAATTAACCAGTTAAGTCATTTGGGCCTAAGCTTCTCTTTATGGGCTTTTTGTTGATTACTAATTCTGTCTCTTCATTTTTAAAGATCTATTCGAAAGTTTTACTTTTTCTTGAGTCAGTTATTGATAGTTTGTGTGGTTATAATTTTGCATGCTTCTTAAAACTATTTCAGGGTGCCTGGGTGGCTCAGTTGGTTAAGCGACTGCCTTCAGCTCAGGTCATGATCTTGGAGTCCCTGGATCGAGTCCCGCATCGGGCTCCCTGCTTGGCAGGGAGTCTGCTTCTCCCTCTGACCCTCCCCCCTCATGTGCTCTCTCTCTCTCTCAAATAAATAAATAAAATCTTTTAAAAAAACTACTTCAGATAAAATTTATATAGGACTTATGTCATCAGAATATTTATGAGCCAAGTCATTGGCTTCTCTTTATAAATCAGAAGTATTCATAGACAATAACTTTTCTCTCGTTAAAAATTAAAATTTTGAGGGCACCTTCATGTAATTTTTTTATATCTCCATTTCAAATGTGAAATTAGGACATCTATAATTTTCTTAATTTCTATTTGATATGTTTTCTCTATAATAATAAAAACGTTTAGAAAAAGCTATGTGCTGCCCAATGCCTCTTGTGGCTTCTTCAGTAAGCTTTTTAAGTTACCTTTTACTGTTCTTAAAACTAGATCCTTCTGTGTCAAGGATGGCTATTTGTTTTTGATATATCACAGTGTTGGACTTTGGCACAAATAGGCTGTGCATTTTGAATTAGGTTTGAAAGCTTCGACCATAGAGTGAAAAGCAAAATTCTAAATTTAGTCATAATACCCTCACTCACATCTCAGGCTTTCCCAATCAGATCACTTTCACAATTTAAACTTATATTCTAGGCATACCCTAAAGACTGAGGTCTTAAAAGTCATCTCCAGGTTTACTCTCCTCACTTTTATACTCTTCCACTTAAACAAACAAACAAGAATTCTCTTTCTTGGTAACCACACAGAAAGGTCAGGCTTCTATTAAGGTAGATAGAATTTGATCTAGATAAAAAGAACATCCTAGCCTAGAGAATCTCTGGGTGGAATGGATTAAAGATGGTCTTGATATTCCAAGACTATAAATTCCCGGATGCTAAAATAACTAAAGCTTAAGAGAAGAACAGATTTAGATTTTTTCCCAAGATTTTAAAAATAGATTTTATTTATTTGAGAGAGAGAGCAGAAGCAGGGGGAGTGGTGGAGGGAGAGGGAGAAGCAGACTCCACGCTGAGCAGGGATCCCGATGCAGGATGACTTGGCTCATGACCTGAGCCAAAGGCAGATGCTTAACCAACTGAGCCACCCAGGCACCCCCCGAGATTTTTTTAAGTAATCCCTATACCCAACATGGGACTCAAACTCACAACCCCAAGATCAACAGTCTCATGCTCTACCAACTGAGCCAGCCAGGCCCCCTGAAATGATTTAGATTAACTGGTATGTCCAAGGAAACTAAGAGGCAAAAGAGACTATAAAAAAGTTTCTGAAAAATTAAAAAAAAAGAAAAGAAAAAGAATAAAAGTTTCTGAGGCTTTATAACAGTGATAACCAACACTTATGTTGTATGCTGGGTGTTAGTCTAAGAGCTTTATATATAACTGCTCTTTTATTTGTTCAGAAACCCTATGAGATTGGTACTATTATCCCATTATTTAAATGGAGAACAAGGGGCACTGAGAGATTAAGCAACTTGCCCAAAGTCACACAACTGGCAAGTGACAGAGGTAGGACTGAAACATAGGCAACGGGGCGCCTGGGTGGCCCAGTCGGTTAAGGTTAAGCATCTGCCTTTGGCTCGGGTCTGTCCTGGGATAGAGTCCCACGTCCAACTCCTTGCTCAGGGGGGAGTCTGCTTCTCCCTCTCCCTCTACCAGCCACTCCCCCGCTGTGCTCTCTCTCGCTCTCTCTCTCTCTCTCTTTCTGTCAAATAAACAAATAAAATCTTGAAAAGAAAAAGAAACACAGGCAACTAGGATCTAGATCCATGATATGCTTCACTATATATGGCCTTGCTAAAAGACTGGCTCCTCCTCTCCCCTTCACCCTCCCAAATAACAGCTCTCAGGTGCCTTGAACAATATATAAGTATATGTACATATATATGTATATACATAGCCCTTTGGCTTATGGCTTTATATTCTATTAAAATGAGTACAGTCCATTTTTAGAATGAATGGGTTTTGTTCCAAAAGCTTGATTTTAAGTTCTTGGGAACTCAAAATGCATTTTCGCATAGAAACAACATCATGCATAGTAATTAAGTTCTCAGGCCAGACTGCAAAAATCTATTTAACTTTTGTAGAACTGAACCATAGCAATAATAGGACTGATCTGAGCCTTAGGTCTTAGAAGAAGAAGGTCCTGTTCATGGGATGGAGTATAGGAAGAGAGTTACCTTCCCTTTCTTGAGCAGAGAGCCAGTCCATCAACAAAATATTCAAATAGTTAAGTTTGGTTTTTGTAGCCCCTTGCTTTATAGAACTCCTCTCTCCTGACTCTTGAGTGCCAAACCCCCAGGCTCATCTGAGCAGATCACCTAGGTACTAGTTTCTATTGCTAACATAACAAAGTAACACAAACCTAGTGGCTTAAAATAACAGCTGTTTATTAGCTCACAGTTCCCATGGGTTAGAGGTCTGGTATAGCTTAGCTGAATCCTCTACTCAGGTCTCACAAGGTTAAAATAAAGGTATTGCCCAGGGCCGCAGTTCTCATCTGGGCCTCCGGGTCTTCTTCCAAGCTCAATCAAGTTAACAAAATTCAATGCCTTGCATATGCGGAACTGAGGTCCCCATTTTCTTGCAAGCTGTCAATCAGGGGCCACTCTCAGCTCCAAGAAGCTGCTCATCTCAGCTCCAAGAAGCTGCTCACATTCCTTTCCATTTATCCTCCTCCATTTTCAAACTAACAACAAAAACTTCTTATGCATCAAATCCTACTGGTACTTCAAATCTCTGACTTCCTGTTCTGCCACTAGTTGGAGAAAACTTTCTACTTTTAACTAATGAATCATTGAACACAGCATCAAGGACTAATTATGTACTATACAGTGGCTAACTGAACATAAAAAATACTAATATTCCTTGAATATAGATATTCAAATTCAAAAAAATAAAAGAAAAATGAACTATAAAGGGGCGCCTGGGTGGCTCAGTTGGCTGAGCATCCAACTCTTGATTTAGGCTCAGGTCATGATCCCAGGGTCCTACGAAGCAGGAAGTCTGTTTTTCCCTCCCCCTCTGCCCCCCCACCCACTCTCGCACGCACTCTCTCTCTCTCTGTCTCTCTCAAATAAATAACATGAAATATAAAAAAAATTTTTTTTAAATAAAGATCTCATTGATTAGATCAGGCTTACCCACAAAATCTCTCTATTTTATGGTCAAGTGATTTAGGACTTTAATTTCATTTGCAAAATCTATTCACAGCAGCACTAGATTAGTGTTTGATCAAATAACTGATAAAAGGTGTGTGTACACAAGGAACCCAAGAATCTTAGGAGGCCATCTTAAATTTCTGCCTATCATACCACTAAAGTCTGCTAGGCCTCACAGAGTGACTTACCCTCTCCACCAGAACCCAAACTCCCAGTCCCAAATATCCCAATATTCATGCATCATGGGGCAAAATAAGCTAATTATTAGCCTGTAGGCAATGGGTCATTATTTGGCACAGCTATACTAATAAATAAAAGTCTAGTAGCCACTCTAACTCTCCTTGAGGTATTTGTATACATAGAAAGAAGGTGCTTATTAATCTAAACATGATTTCATATAGTTTGTTTTCAGGCAGTATAACAAATTTATGAGAATAATTCAGGCTATTTGATGAAAGATATTTTGGGGCAGAGGTCAAGACCTATTTGGGAACCTGCTCCTACCTTCTTTATGTCCCCTAAGTTCAGCTTTGTCCCTTCCTCCCACAGATTTTTCTGAAAATTCACTTTATTTGCTTCTCAATGGCTAAACTGCCCGTTGCCTCAGGGGCCTTGGAGAAGAGGGAAGTAAGTAAGGAAGGGGAAGAGCAGAGATGACAGTAGATGCCTGTATGAAAGTGTCAACTGTGAATCAAGCATTTGTAAGTTAGAGACTGTACAAAATATAATTTTAGAGGTTTGAGAAAGGCTACTTGCCCTACAAATAACTTTGCATTAACAGTTTACAAATGCCCGAGAAGTCATAAGACCTCTCTTATCACCGTTAGAGAGCAAAGCTTGAATTCCTCCAGGACGCGTCATTCCCTGAAGAGGACTTGATTTCATACAAAGGCAGAGGACCTCTCTGTCTCTCTCTGTCTCTCTCCCTCACATTCAACTCAGATTTGCAGTTGTTTTTCACTTATCCTGAATTTTCAAGTGGATAGTGGGACCTCTTTCTGTCTCACATACCTAACATATGGCCACAAGCAAAATCAGGAATTCAGTTAATAAACTGCCAACTCCTCCTTCATATCTCTGGTCCTTTCATTTACACTGCTAAGCACTCTGGAGGTATTAAGACACAGGATATCTGGGTGCCTGGGTGGCTCAGTCGTTAAGCGTCTCCTTCTGCTCAGGTCATGATCCCAGGGTCCCTGCTCGGCGGGAGGCCTGCTTCTCCCTCTTCCACTCCCTCTGCTTGTGTTCCCTCTCTCGCTGTGTCTCTCTCTGTCAAATAAATAAATAAATAAATATTTTTAAAAAAAGATACAGGATCCCATTCTCATCTTGATGTAGCTTAGAATCTGGTAGAGAAGCTGGAACACGTGACAATATACTCGAGGCTGTAAATACCAAACAGCTGCCATTGCTTCCTGACTAAAGTCCAAGCTCTTTAGGGAGATCAAGCCATTCCTGTGTGCCTATGTCTGGCCCAGCCTCATTTCTCACTACCTCCCTCTACTTCACCTAAAACCAGTTGATATAGTATCCCATCATACTCATTCTGCGTATCTTTATTTTTGTCTGGGTTGCCCTTGCCCACTTCCCTTATTAACCACTCTAAATTTTACCCATCTTTTAAGACTTTCTTGAAAACTTTTGTGACCACAGCAATCTTTCCCTTCTCCGAACTATAATATTAACTATCAGTACCCCCTCATTTTTTTTAAAGATTTTATTTATTTATTTGAGAGAAAGAATGAGAGAGAGAAAGCACATGAGTAGGGGGAGGGTCAGAGGGAGAAGCAGACTCCCCGCTGAGCAGGGAGCCCGATGCGGGACTCGATCCCGGGACTCCAGGATCATGACCTGAGCCAAAGGCAGGGGCTCAACCAACTGAGCGACCCAGGCGCCCAGTACCCCCTCATTTTGTCCTTGGAATACAACTGCTTTGTGTGAAGCCTGTTTTTTATTCACTTTGGTCTTTCCTTCCTCTAGATCAGCAAGGGCTTACAAGTCTAAATTTTTAAATCTCTATTTGCCATAATATTGCCTGGCTCAATGCTCAGTTAAGACTTGGTTAATCCATTCATCAGAGTCGGGAGAGAGGAGTGAAAGTGGTGGTAAATTACTTTGTAAAGGACACTGAGGCCTCTTAGAGAATGTATCCACTGCTTATGAAGTACCCCATCTAGGTAGCTATTTCCTTTTATTTTTTAAGATTTCTTTACTTATTTTTAGAGAAAGAGAGAGTGAGCAAGCATGTGCGGGGCGGGGGGGAGTGCAGAGGGAGAGGGAGAGAGAGAATCTCAAGCAGATTCCCCGCTGAGTGTGGAGCCTGATGCAGGGCTCAGTCTCACGACCCTGAGATAATGACCTGAGCCAAAATCAAGAGTGCATCACTTAACCAACTGAGCCACCCAGGCACCCCTAGGTAGCTATTTTAGATAAAATAACCACAACAGGGTCAAATTTTTCTCTCAGAAGAATGAGCCTATCTCTATAGTAAGTTTGGCTGGGTTGTCCTGAGGAAGCTATACCACCAACTTGATGCCATGTCTTCTCTTAATCCCTCACTTCCATTCCCCGGGAAAGACAAAGCTTAGATCTAAAAAAAGTTCATTTCTAGAAAGAGAACAATTTTAATAGAAACTAAAAACTTGTCTTGTTATCATAGTAACTTGCACAAATGGGCCCAACCTGATGTTTGGAATGAAAGAGAGTAGACAGGGTCCCAGGGCCTTTCCCTTATTTATATCCTTCTATTTCTCTTGCCTTTAGGCACCTTTGACAAAACTTTAAGTTAATTGAGTACAGAGGCCCTATCTTACTTACAGCTTTAATTTCCAGAGCAGGGCCTAGTACAGTGCCCTACAAATGTATTTTCACCACTAGCAAAGGCTTATTAAAATGAAAGGTTAAACATGGACACTTAGAAGTTACAGATAAATGATATCCAGTAATTGGAAGCAGGACAAAGTGAATATACTGGCTAATTAATTAACCACAAATAATTATTGAGTGCCTCTGTGATTGATACTTCAAGGAATACAGAGATAAATAATACATGACCCCTGCCTTCCAAAAATTCATAGACTCATTGTGAAGACAAGACATACTCACAAATGAAACACTTCCAGAAAAACATCAACTTAGTATAGAAGAAAGGATAAGACTTGAAGTCAGGAGTAGAGCTGGGGGCCTATTGGCTATTCACATATTCATGACCTTGGACAAATAACCTCTCTGAACATGTTTCTTCTTCCTTGCTCCATCTAACTTAGAGGGTTATATAGGAGTTCAGAGAAGTGAGAGTATTTACACATGTGAAAAAGGGTAAAATGCTGTACTAAAGCACCACATAGTTAGAATATCAAATTGCTATTGTGCTAAGTAGTGAGGCTCAGATTGTAGGTATGCCCTTTGACTGCACCATCACCTCAACAAGAAACCCAGGCAGGAATTTCAGCAGGAAAGAGGTCAGTTGCCTCCCCCCACCACCTTATTTACCACTTCTTAAAAACTATTTTCTGAGGTATGATTGACACACAAAAAGCCGTGTATATTTAATGTATACAACATAATAAGCTTGGAGATAAGTATACACCCATGAAGCCATCACCACAGTCTATGCCATAAACATATCCATCACCTCTGAAACTTTCCTCCCATCCCCTTATTTATTATTTTTTATGATAAGCTAATATAAGATCTACCCTCTTAGCAAATAAAATACAGTATTGTTAACTATTGTATTGTGCACTATGCTGCACAGTAAATCTAGGATTTATTCATCTTGCATAACTAAGACTTTGTGCCCATTTCCCCCTCCCTTCAACCCCTGGTAACTACCATTCTACTCTCTGCTTCTATTGACTATTTTAGATTCCTCATATAAGTGGTATCATGTAATGTTTGTCCTTCTGTGTCTGGTTTCTTTTTTTTTTTATAAAGTCTACAGTTTTTATTTTTATTTATTTATTTATTTTTTAAGATTTTATTTATTTATTTGACAGAGAGAGAGACAGCGAGAGAGGGAACACAAGCAGGGTGAGTGGGAAAGGGAGAAGCAGGCTTCCCGCCGAGCAGGGAGACCGATGCGGGGCTCGATCCCAGGACCCTGAGATCATGACCTGAGCCGAAGGCAGTCGCTTAACCAACTGAGCCATCCAGGTGCCCCTGCTTCTTTTATTTAGTATAATGTCTTCTAGGTTCATGAGAATGGAGCGTTCTTAATAAACAGATCACTCTCTGTCTCCTCCATTCTCTTTTCTGGCACACACACAATTTATCTCCAGATGAAATAAATTTTTAATGAAGGTTAAAGGTAGTCTTTAAAAGTTGTGACAGGTAGTCACAAAAAGATACACCTTGAGGGATATGGATGGGAATTCCTAATGCCTTGTCCCTACCATTTCCTATTGGAGATAAAGAGATACTGAATCTGACTTAGTCCCTGCCCTTAAATAACTCTAGTTGGCCAACTACTTTCTGGGGTCCAAAGAAGTAATATAAATGAATTAAGATACCAGAAAGAAGACAGTAGGGAGTTGTAGAAACTATGAACAACTAGAGAATGTATGCTCCATATGATGACATTTTTATTTAAAAATTGGGGCAACAGTAAACCTGAACACTAAACCTCAAAAGACCTGTCCACTTACCCAAAAGGTCACTCTAGAAAGGTACCTGGTTGCTCTCTTGTCTCTTTCTTGTCCAATTGGCACACACACAGCCTAATCCCTTCCCAACTCTGCAAATTTTTAACTTAAAGAAAGTGGAGTTCAGCAGTGGCAATGAGGACCATACTGGATAGGAAAACTGGAAACCTGAATTTTTAGCCCCAGCTCTGACCCTGACTTTCCACATGCCTATTCCCAAGTACCTCATGCTTATTTCCAGGTACCCCAACCTGAATATTCTGCCCAGCAAGTGAGGGTATGTCTATGTCTTAAGTTTCCTTAACTATAAAAATAAAGGATTTAGATTTGGATCCCTAATTGCCTTTTAACTGAGACATTCTATATTTAAACTTGGGGTGAGGAAGGTAGAGTACTGATAGTTTGTTTTTTGTTACCTATGCCCAGAATTCCCTCCTTTCCCTGGTCTTGGGAACGGCCCAACTTAACTTTGGATTGGCTCCGACTTAGAAGAGTCAGCTTTCACTGGATAAAATTTTTTTTCCTTGCAACTTTGCCATCAGTCAGAGAAGAGGGCTACTCTTGCAGAAGACCAATCAATACCTCCTTGATCACCTGCTGCTGCAAGCAGTGGAGAGGGATTGGATGTAGAAGGTGAAAATGAAGAAGTGACATTTGAGGAAAGAAATGGTGGTGGCAGTACGGAAGATCTCTAAGAGATCTTTGGCGTTTGACCCCTTTGTTCTGCAGTCATGTGGCCCATATCCACCTCAGCCATTTCTTAAGTTTTCTACCAACTTTCACCTAGTGCCTATTGCAGAGTATCCCAACCTGGTTACCCCACCCAAAAGAAGCATGAAGATTGTTGTGCCAGGGGGAAGCCAGGTAAGGATTGCCCTGCGAATATGTGTATTTTGGGTAGAGAGACAAAAGGCAATGGAATTCAGGGGTCACCTCTCCTCACCACACAATGAACAATTAAAAGGCCTGGCTGATGGGGAGACTCTGCAGGGGGAAGTCAAGGGAATTTTACTGAGAAGGATGGCACCAATCAGGTTGAAGTGGGTGGTGAGTTCCCAGAGCCTGTGGGTAGTTTATTTGCACAGGAAACTCACAGGTCGGGGGTTAGGGCTGAAAGAGGGAATGTAAGTAATTGAGCCTGGTCCAGGGGGCAATAGCTCAGAGAGATGGAATAGCATTGCCTCCCCTCCAAACTCTACAGGTAGTTCAACTGCCTGGGGCAAACAAAGCTCTAACTCAGTAATGCTCTCCAACTCCAAGCTTCTGTTCTCCATGGAGGGGAGATGTATAACTTTCCCTACTGATTCTGTTCTATCCTGGAGCTTGGTTAAGAACTTTTTAGGAAAATCACCATTCTCCAAGATTTACCTGTCTTAGGATGGAACAAAGGTCTATTCAGCAACAAACAAGGCAATCCTTCAACCCAAGAAATTGACCTTTCTCCAAGGGCTCCTAAAAGGGAAGTCAAGAGCAGGGTAGGGTAGCATAAAGTGCTGTCTTTACCTTGTTGTACAGCTCTGGGGCTCAGCTTTCTCACTGATCCTTTTATTGGAGAATATGAGGCCAATACTGACCAGTGTAGCTCCTGAGGCTTTTCTCACCACTACCCTCCTCAAAAAACAGGGAACAGATGCCTCATGGAGAAGTTCTTATAAACTTCCTTTAGTTCCTCTTCTACCCTCTTCCCCTCCCCATCCTGAAATTCCTCTACTTTATTCCTCTTCTTTCTCTCTAACCTTTGTGCCTGTACTTCACATGAGGCCAAAACATCAAAAGAGGTGAGGCATTCCAGTCCATACCTTCTAAAGGAAGGGCAATCTCCCCAGATCTCCATGGGTCTCCCTCCCTAGAAAATCCATCCAATGATGTGAAGTCAGAGGAGAAAATCCCCTGAGGGAGTAAGAATGAGGTAAGGCAAAAGTATATTTTTTTTAGTCAGAAACGGCTATCTAGGAAAGACAGAACACACACACACACACACACACACACACACACACACGTGCGCGCGCGCTCATTTCCCCCTCTGTATGTGTCTTTATCTGCCGTGTGTGAATATGTGTCTAATGTTTATATATGTGTGTAATAAAAGTATAGTGTATGTGGTTATGGGGAAAGAATCTTAAATTAAGTTGTACATAGCATTGCTTTCTTGGCACTTTATGAGTTATGTCAATCATTTTTCTAGGAAGTGATTAAATGGCTCCAAGAGTTATTTTTCTCAGGTTTTCTAGGTTGATACCATAGCAAGCTGCCAGAAGCTGGTAGAAGAAGCATTGCCAAGAGACAAGAGAGGTACTGTACTTGAATCCCCAAGGGCAGTGAGGGGTAGACTCACTGAGCCAAGCTCAGCCAACCCTCTCCCTTATGAAGCTTTCCTCCCTTGGACCTTGACTCTGGGTTGATTACTGCACCAAGATCCACTGAATTTTCTGTGACAGATCCATGGGGATCCCAATTATCTGGATACTATTTTGAGAAGTATCAGCCTAGACCTTACAACTCCAAGGGATAGCCAGGTGTCCATCCCTAAGACTAGACCAAAAGCAGGGTGCTGGTGGCACTGGGTAGGAAAGGAGAAGTGAGCTTCAGAAAAATTAGAAAGCAGGTGAAGCTAAATCCTTGCATCTCTCCTTTCCTGAGACATGCATCTCTCTCAGGCACCTTATCTACCCCCACCCCGATTTATTTACTTGACATCTAAAACCTAACCCATTTCCTGGCTATTAGTGAATGGAATGTGGACCATTTTTCCACTTAGACAGCTATTTCATATCTGAAAACTCTTAGAGATTGTGTGTCCAGTTCCCCCAATTCTTATCTAAGAAACTGAATTCTAGAATATGGACATGATTTGTCCAAAGTTACACAGCAAGTTGTAGAACTGCAAATGTCTCCTGATTCCTTTATCTATGTTTTCTATGACAACAACAGTGAATCTTGACCTCTGTTCTGTTGATTAGGTACCTTATATTTCCATTGGCTTTCCATGGGTGGGAAAACAGATCTATCTCCAGGTTCAGGATACCCCATTTATGTCTTTCAATGTAAGAGCTTGTTTTTACCAGTCTCCTCATTTTCTTACCTGTATGTATGTCACACTGGCTCCAGCAAAACTCATCTGCCTGTCAAGGCCCCAAGGGCCCAGTATGAGGAAGGAGGGAGGCTTTCCAGTCACAACCTGACAGGGTGACTGCCCTATATAACTCTTCCTATGGCTTGATTCCCAAGGGATTTAATGGACATGCCCTTGGAAGAACAATTGGTTCTGAAACTACAATAAATATGATAGTGAGTTGAAAGCCACCTATGGAGGCCCAGATACCTCAATATTAAGGCTGAGAACTGAGCAAGAAGGCCAGAGATTTTAGATGGGGAGCAGGAGGTATTTCCTGTTTAAAACCTCCTTGAGGGGCGCCTGGGTGGCTCAGTTGGTTAAGCGACTGCCTTCGGCTCAGGTCATGATCCTGGAGTCCCGGGATCGAGTCCCATGTCGGGCTCCCTGCTCAGCAGGGAGTCTGCTTCTCCCTCTGACCCTCTTCCCTCTCGTGCTCTCTATCTCTCATTCTCTCTCTCTCAAATAAATAAATAAAATCTTTAAAAAAAAATAAAACCTCCTTGACATTGCTTATCCTTTATGCCTGCCCCACAAAGTATAAAAATGGTGCACTTCACTTTACAAAAGACAAAATAAGCTCCAAGAGTTTCAGTATATTGTTCACAGACACACAATGAAATTACAATTCCTATTGAATCCCAATTCACTTCCACTTCTCTCCAGACTTACCTCCTAATTCACTCATTAAAGGCTTTACCCATTGCTCATTAACCAAAAAAGTCGAGATGCATGTCTGTGTTCAACTATCCTTGATTCCTGTTTCTCCAGCTATTTCTTCATTTAACTTGAGTGGGTAGGTCATACTTTTCGCCAAAAATTCTAGATTGTTCCTTAGTGTTTGATGCCGCAACCCTGATTTTAGCAAATAATGCCACTTCTTTTTTTTTAAGATTTTATTTACTTATTTGAGAGAGAGATCAAGAGAATGAGCATGAGCAGGGAGAGGGAGAAGCAGAGTCCCCACTGAGAAGTGAGGGGCTCAATCCCAGAACCCTGGGATCACAACCTGAGCCAAAGGGAGACGCTTAACCAACTGAGCCATCCAGGTGCCCTGCAAATAACGCCACTTCTAAATGAAATCTGGAGAAAGAATGGGGAGGAGAGAAAACAGAAGAAAAGGTGAATGGGTTTGGAATATGTTTGTCTATCTTCTCAGATTGATCTTTTTCTGATGAAGAGAAAAATTGCTATTCAAGTCAGCTCCCACATAGGGCTAGAGATTTGGGATTTTGAAATGGGGGAAAGTAAGGGATGAGAAAAGATAAGAAAGAAAAGAGGAGTGAGTGAAGATAAGGAGTGAGTGTGGGTACAGGTGTGGGAAGTTAGTAGGGTAGAATGATAGGAGCAAGTGCTGAAGTAAATGTCTAAGAGTAGGAGGGGAGGTGTGGAGCAAGGAGCTCTAAAGTTTTAGTCCCAGAGCA